>NW_025336576.1:1446519-1535034 GCF_004798865.1 Varanus komodoensis | reverse complement strand
CTTGAGCTCGCCCGTTCCTCGGGTGCCCGCCCACCCGCCCGCCCGGCCGCGCCCTGTCCCCGCCTGCTGGCGGGGCGCGGCCCGCGGGGCGCCGAGGGGCTGCCGGGGTCCTCCCGGGGCGACGCCGGGCGGGCGGGTGGGCGGGCACCCGAGGAACGGGCGAGCTCAAGGCCCCGCTCGGCCGCGGGGCCCCCTGGGCTCGCCGGGCCAGCCGCGGACTCGCGGGCCGGGCAGGCCGGGCCACCTCGCAGGGCTGTGGTTGTCAGGCTGCGATCGAGAGGAGGAGACCTGCCGGCTGCCTTGGCTCCTCTGGAGGGAGAGAGAGGCGGGCTGCAAATCTAATAATTATACCTGGAGGGACTGAGCTAAAGCGCCTGGCAAGATTCCCTGCACCCCAACAGCGGCCCTGGTGTCACCCGCTTGGACTCGGCCCTTCAGTTCTGCCCTGCTCTGCATGGCTCCAGTCACTTCTGCACCTTTTCCCCTTCCTTATCCAAGTCTGTCAGCAAGCAGTTTTTACCTGCAGTCTCATTTGCCTTCAACGCTTCAGAGGGGCTTTTGTGGGTAGATACATTTTAAAAGCAGCTACAAAAAAATGGATCTAGCACCAGGCAACTATCTATAACGGGCTAGGTAGAAATCAGAACTTTTCCAGAGAGCGCAATCTGTGCAAGTTCCACTAACCACAATCGTACTGCCTTTGCGGAGATCAGTAACGGATGTTTTATGAGCGTCATCTTGAATTAAACAAATTCCCACCCCTGCTGCCCAGAGAAGGTGAGCAGGACAGCTTGGGAATCATGGAAGCTGCCTTGGGAAGTTCCTCTGAAGAACAAAGGGTGGTTTTAAAAAGGAGTCCAGCGTGTGTTTTCTGCTGCTTATACTTGTTCATAATTATTCCTTTAAACTGAGCATGCCCAAACTTTTTGGCATTTTGAACAAACCATCATAGTACCAACACAGGAAGTTTCCTACTATAAATATTAGGTTTGTTTGGGGGTTTCT
Organism: Varanus komodoensis; assembly: GCF_004798865.1. NCBI lineage: Eukaryota > Metazoa > Chordata > Lepidosauria > Squamata > Varanidae > Varanus > Varanus komodoensis. The sequence goes on along the minus strand of NW_025336576.1, from coordinate 1,534,029 downwards.
TTTTGACTGAGGTCTCTGGGTTAGAAGAAGGAAGTTAGCAAAATTCCAGCCAGTTCACTGAGATTAGTTCAGTCTTGCCTTAATTAACTGCTCAATAGTCTAAGCCATCAGGCCACGCAAGTCAAGCATAACATACAAACCAGGGCACGTGGGCTGTTATCCACAGCTGGGTTTTTGAGGCTGGGCATCTCCAAAGGCAGGCGGGGGCCGTCTAATATTCAGTTAAGGAGGCGCTTGTGTCACTGCCCAAAATTGCTCCTCTAGGCGGGACGTGGCCACACGTGGGGCCTGCTTGGAGTGGAAGGCGTGGTAGGAACCTTGCCGGGGTGACTGGCCTGCAGGGACCCTCCGCAGACAGAGGTGCACGGATCAAGAAAGCCCCTGGCCCTGGACATCTCCTGCAGGAGAGTGGGACATGCGCAGTGGGCTTGTTTGGGTGGGGTCCTTGGAGGAACAGCGTGCCAGGGCTTCTCCCCTCGTGCCCTCCAGAATTAATGATGGACACCTGCCTTGCAGTGGACCAAGCTCGTTTGTACTGAGCGGTGTGAACCTAACTTTATCCAGGGCACTCACTGGAGGGGAGGGGGCTAATCTGTGGGGGTGCCTTGGGTTTAATTTGTCCTTCTGTCATCTTAACGTGGAGCAGAGTTCCTTTCCTTAACTCAAAGGTAGGTTATAAGTGGCCGTGCTAAACAAGTGCACAACCGAGCACCCACCGACAGAAGGAAGTCCACGAGTCAGGCACCTCTGTTGAAGCACTGGTTACGTAGCTTGACCGTAGGGCGGACCATGCGTGTCTTGGCCCACCCAGCTAATCACGCACATAACTGGTTCCTGTTGTTTGACCTTAACTATGTGGAGCGAAAGAGCAATGCCCAGAAGATGCTACCTTTGACAAGTTAGCCAAAACCTGCTAAGTGCACCTTCCCTCATCTTTGGGGGACTTACCCTCCCTCACCAGCTTTTTGTTTTCCACATCCTGGGCCTGGCTCCCATCCAAACATGCACCGGCACCATTCCAGCAAGTGAAGCTTACTTACACTATCTGCACACTGCGTCCCTACCAAAAATGGCACTCGGGGCCACTGCCTCTTCAGACACCCACCCTCTGACACTCTTGGCAGGTCACTACCCCTTGCGAGTCTGGGGATGCAAAGACCACTTTCCTCACAGTGAAACATCAGTGCAAAAGCCAAGCCCCGTGATAGCCAATCCCAGCTTCTCTGTGTGGGTTGGCCAACAGCTGGGAAAATCTCCAACTGTGGGGTGTTTCTAGCGATCGATCCTGCTATATGGTGCCTTCGAAAACCTAAAATTGTCCTGCTATGGTCCTTGTCCAAAGGCATCACTTGCTTCCCCCTCCCGCTTGATGTCATTATCCAAAAACCCCGTTCTGTTATCAAAGCCACGAGAGAATTCCGGAGCCCTGTGTGGTTTCTGCTCAAAGCAAGGCAAGCTGTCCAAGAGCACAGATTTTCTCAGCTCTGGGCCGTACGTAATCTGGAGAATGCAGTGCCCAATGCAATTTAATTACAGAGTGTCTTTAACTTCTGCTACGCAACTCTGAGATGATCCGAATAAGGAATCCCCGCACGTCTGAGTTCCTGTGAACTCACTTTGCACAAAAAACGGGGGGAAAGAGGTGGGTCATGGGAACAAATACACTTGCTGAATGTCAAGTGACAAATTAAGACCTCTTCATTTGAGAATATTTTGGAAATGGCTAATAAATCCAGCCTAGGTGGATCAAACCGGCCAGTCCTAGAGGAGATCAACCCTGACTGCTCTTTAGAAGGCCAGATGCTGAAGATGAAACTCTAGTACTTTGGCCACTGAATGAGAAGGAAGGACTCCCTGGAGAAGAGCCCGATGCTGGGAACAATGGATGGTGAAAGAAGGAGGGGGCGGCAGAGGATGAGGTGGCTGGATGGAGCCACTGGGGCAGTGGGGCTGAGCTTAGGTGGCCTCCGGGGGATGGAGGACAGGAAGGCCTGGAGGAATGTTGTCCATGGGGTCATGATGGGTCGGGCATGACTTTGTCACTGAACAACAACATGGTGAGGAAGAATTTCAGCTTCAGCACCAAATGCAAACCAATGTCTGGGGACACTGGTTCGTGTTCTCCTGTTTTCAGGAAGGCACAAGAAGCTGTGCAAAGGTGCCCCTGCTTTCAGGCTCCTGAAGGTCCACCAGCGCTGCCTCGCAGGTTTTCAAGATGCCTTGACAACCAGAATGACTGGAAACTTATTTTAAATCTGCCCCCAAAAGCTGAGCTTTGCCAGATGCCGAATTTTGCACGCACGCTTATCTGCCAAGATCTCGGGATCAACGCAGGTGCTTGGGGACTCATCTGCCTTGGCGCCTCATGGGGAGGGGTCCGAAGGAAGCTGTCCAGAGACACACCAGGAAGCCAGGATTGGTTGACGCATGAGGATGAGGTGCCTGGAGTGGACCCACCCTTTAAAAGGCCCTGCACCTGCCAAGACCGATTCCTCTCTTGCCCGCTGAAAGGCACGATCGCCATGCCGCTGCCCTGCAGAATGGGGAGCCTGGCACTGGCCAACACGCCACCCAAGTCCCTTTCCCTGCACCCTGTTAGGTGCCTTCATGGCGGAGCCGCAAGGGACCTAGGGCTGGGCAGCAGCTGCTTGAGGAGGAAGGCAAGAGCATCTGGCGACCTCCTGTGAAAGGCAATGTCGGGGCATCCTCGGAGATGCCCGCCTGACACCCCACTGTAACACTCCACAAGTGGTAGCTTTTGTGTCCTGTTTGGAATGGGGTGAGCTTTAAAATGGCTGTCCCTTAGCAACACGAGCTGTGCGGTCCACCCACACCGGGGCCAGGAAGAGATTTGTTTGGCTGTTTCTCTACCTTTCCCCCACCTTTGTGAAAGGCCAGGAGACTCTGCTTGCCTGAAAGAAGCCCAGCTTTTGATAGCGCAACAGACGTGGCCTTCATTCCACACACGTGTCTATCTGGACCAGCACGTCCCCAGCCGGCACGTGCCCACTTCCTTTCCGAGCGTCTGTGGATCCGTGGTGTGTATTTACAGTTCCTCCTTGGAGCTTTCTCCGTAAATGGGATCCCAGTATCCCAAGCATCACAGGGGATGCATTATCCCCGGGGACAGAGGCACCCGGCAGAGCCAGGTTCCTGCCCGGCCAGGATCGGTCCAGCGTGGGGGTGGGGGTGGGGGTGGAGACGCAACACTTCGTCCTCACCTGGGTCGGGCGCAATGCACTCGCACTTGTACATGGTCACGTAGTCCGGCTTGAAGTCTGAATTGATGGGGTAGTACTTAAAGGCGCCGATCATCTTCTTGATGGCGTCATAGATGAAGATGAAGCTGATCAGGGTGGAGAAGCCCTCCTCAGTGAAGCGCGTGATGTACTTGATGATGAAGCTGGCGTCCGTGGCCACCAGGATCAGGCACTGCAGGGCGGAGTGCAAGCCGATCCAGAGGCGGAACTCCATGTAGTCGATGCTGTTGCCCCTGGAGGTGGGAGCGGAGCAGCGCTGTGGCCTTTGCAAGACCCTCACACGGTGGCGCAGGAGCCAGCGGCGACCGCACTGCCTCCCGTGCGCGTCCATGTGTGGGCTTGGCTGGGATCCAGACCGAGCACTGCCATCTGGCGCCGGCCAGGAGTGAATTTTCCTGCTGATGCAGCACCGAGGCTGCTGTGCTCGTCTCTCGCTGTCCCTGAACTCTTTTCTGGCACTGCCTTGACGAGCTTTATTCTTGCTGACCGTAGGCTGCCTTAATAGCCATGTGGATGAAGGGCAACGTAATTTTTGAAAGAATGAAATAATCAGCGTGTATGCTTGAGGTTTATTCGATAAATGCCGGCACCGCTTGCTTGCGGCTCACTGCTTAAGAGCTGGAAGGAAGGGGCGTCCTTTAGGTCTCAATGCAGGGAATTCCACAGGCACTCGGGCACGATCCCCGCCTCTCCTGCCATTGTTGGGAGCAGGCAAGAGGTTGCCTGGGGCTCCCACTCCAAGGGCCGCAGACAATGCGGCTGGAACTCCAGACATGGACCCTCCCGCCCCTCTGCGGCTGGCTAGAAAGAACCGGCCCTCGGCACCCTGTTCAGCGCCATTTAATACCCGGATAGGTGCTGGATGGGTGTGGGGGTGAATGGATGGACAGATGGATGGAGCGCACCGACTTTTCTCTCCAAGCAACCCTGCAAACGGCCCACAGTGCCTGCAGTCAGCCGAGCAGAGCCGGTGGGGATGGAGCGGCGGATGAGAGGAGAGCAGACAAAGAGAAGCAACCGCTCCACTCACTTGCTGAAGTCGTAGAGCAGCTTCTCGAAGATGAGGATGGGCCCGGTGCTGCTCAGGATGATGAGGGGCTGCCCAGCGAAGAAGCAGAAGAGGGAGCCGGCCATGGCGGTCCCGAGGAAGCTCTCCATGACGCCCTGGCAGGGGAGAGGCATGCGTCACACACAGGGCCCCGTGCCTGCTCCCCGCTGCCCAGAACAGTGCCGCAAAGACGTGCGAGCTGTGCCACGTGCTCGGGAGGGCTGCGGTCCCTCTGGACACGCCCCGGAGCAGTGGCACATGGACCCCGCCGGTGCTGCCCCCTCGCTGCTTCCCAGCACACCGCTCAGCCTGCTGCAGCCACACACTCGAGCCAAGCGCACACAAGCGCATGCCCCACATGGATGCCCGCTGGGGGCAAAACGGAGTCCGTGGAAAGGGGCTTCCTCTCTGGGGCTCCAGGCTGGAGCCCACGGACACTTTCAGCAGGATCGGCAGGGTCAGGCTTCACTGCGTGAGGCATTTGCTGTGTGCGCCGCGTTCCCTCCCGGTGCTCTGCTTGTGCAGACCCTCAGAACCCGTCCACCTGGACCCTGGGCCCCGAGCTGCCCCGGCAGAGCAACCTTCGGCCCTCCTGTGGCCGGCCTGGGGCAAACCTGCCTGGTAGTTCTCTGTGGCATCCCCCAGCAGCCCGCCAAAGGTGATGGCGTTCGTGATGCAGCCCAGGTAGATGAAGAGGATGGCCGAGATGGACTGGATGTGGAAGCCCTCGTAGAAATCACTGGGGAACCAGGGCAGCTTCCTCTTGATATCCAAGTACAGGCCGCCGCAAAACCTGGAAAAGGCCAGAGGAAATGCTCCACACTGCCTGCCCTAAAAGGAGGCCGCATTCGGTGCCCGAAAGCCACTGGCCATGCCCTGAGTTTCTGCAAGGCCAGACATGCCGGGAGGCGCCCCAGGTTTGCTCCGAACAGGCCAGCCGGCCGGGGGCCTGAGCATGCCGCCCCGCCGGTCTGCTCAGCCTCTTTCCAAGGGGCTTGGCCCTCAAGTGCCTCGTGAGCGCCTGGGCCTGGCCACACCTGGCATGGAGGGCCTTTTGGAAAGCACCTCCAGGTAGAAAACCCTCTCCCAAGGAGCCCTACGGTGATTTCCTTTGGGAACGCTCCAAGGGGCGCCCCCAGGTCCAGAGCAGCACCAGGCCAACCAGACCAACAGCGCCCAATTCAGGCACTGGGGTCTGCTCAGGTCTGCCTGGCAAGCAGAAAGCCGCGGGGGTGGGGGGGGGCATCTTCCCTGCAGGTCACTCCTGCCTGGCTCGAGGACTGGAAGGGCTATTAAATAACAGGCAGGAGTCGCACTTCGGTGGCCGAAAGGCACTCCAAGCAGGGAGGGTCTTGCACCTCCCCCTTTATGTTCCTGCTGTTCTTTAAAAATCAGTCCCCCCCACCCCCTTTTAAGCATGATCGGGGCAGATCTTGAGGCCCGTGGAGCCACAGACATCCGTGAGCCACATGCTTCGTCTGAGCCCAGAGATCCTGCCCTGTTTGGGAGCCCGAGGTGGGGGCCTCCGCTCCACCCCCCAGCCACCGGCTCCCAAGCCACCCTTTCTCCCACACCACCAGCTGTCTCACATACCTCCCGGTCCAGACGAGTTCTTCTCCAATTTCATGCACCGCCGGCATCTCCTCATCCTCACTGCCGCCCCCTCCGCCTGCCCCGCCACCGCCGGCACCTGCTCCACCAGCCGCGCCGTTCATCTGCCCCACTTCGCTCAGTGAAAACACAGACTTCCTAGGGAAAAGGCCATCCAGTCCGGCACGCCACGCACAAACAGCCCCCCTCGCTGCTCTCGCCGTACCATACATTATTTCGAACAGCCCGGGCAAGCCTCCCCTTCCTCGCCTTTTTCCTTCGCTGAACAGCCCCAGTCGTTGCAGCCGCTCCGCACGGGGGACAGGCTCCAGCCCCCTGAGCCCTGACCAGCACCCCCTCTCTGCACCTTTTCCAGCGCAAGAATGCCCTTTTTCAGCTAAGATGACCAGAGCTGAACATAGTATCCAAAGTGTGGTTACATCAAAGGTTTGTGCAAGGGAAGTAAGATTTGGTGGTTCTGTTTTCTATTCTATTTAGGCTTAAATTAAAGAAAGTAGGGGAAAGCACTAGGCCACTCAGGTATGACCTAAACCATATCCCTGATGAATATACAGTAGAGGTGACAAATAGATTCAAGGAATTAGGTCTGATAGACAGAGTGCCTGAAGAACTATGGTCGGAGGTTCGCAACATTGTACAAGAGGCAGAAACTAAAACCATGCCAAAGAAAAAGAAATGCAAGAAAGCGAAATGGCTGTCTGAGGAAGATTTACAAATAGCTGAGGAAAGAAGGGAAGTGAAAGGCAAGGGAGAAAGCGAAAGATACACCCAATTGAATGCAGAATTCCAGAGAATAGCTGGAGAGATAAGAAGGCCTTCTTCAATGAACAGTGCAAAGAAATAGAAGAAAACAATAGAATAGGGAGGACCAGAGATCTATTCAAGAAAATTGGAGATATGAAGGGAAAATTTCATGCAAAGATGGGCAGGATAAAGGACCAAAATGTCAGGGACCTAACAGAGGCAGAAGAGATTAAGAAGAAGTGGCAAGATTACACAGAAGAACTATACAAGAAAGAGCTTAACATCCCTGATAACCACGATGGGGTGGTCACTGACCTCGAGCCAGACATCCTGGAATGTGAAGTCAAATGGGCCTTAGGAAGTCTGAGCAACAACAAAGCTAGTGGAGGGGACAGTATTCCAGCTGAGCTATTCAAAATCTTAAAAGACCATGCTGTAAAAGTGCTACACTCAATATGCCAGCAAATTTGGAAAACGCAATCGTGGCCACAGGACTGGAAAAGTTCAGTTTACATTCCCATCCCAAAGAAGGGCAATGCCAAAGAAAGTTCAAACTACCGCACCATTGCACTCATTTCACAAGCTAGCAAAGTGATGCTCAAAATCCTACAAGCTAGGCTCCGGCAGTATGTGGACCGAGAACCGCCAGAAGTACAGGCAGGGTTTCAAAGAGATCAAAACTAGAGATCAAATTGCCAACATACGCTGGATCATGGAAAAAGCTAGGGAGTTCCAGAAATACATCTACTTCTGCTTCACTGACTATGCTAAAGCCTTTGATTGTGTGGATCACAACCAATTGTGGCAAGTTCTTAAAGAGATGGGAGCACCAGACCATCTTATTTGTCTCTTGAGAAACCTCTATGCGGGTCAAGAAGCAACAGTGAGAACTGGGCACGGAACCACTGATTGGTTCAAAATTGAGAAAGGAGTTTGGCAAGGCTGTATACCGTCGCCCTGCCTATTTAACTTATATGCAGAGCACATCATGAGAAAGGCGGGCCCAGATGAATCACCAGTTGGAATTCAGATTGCTTTGAGAAATAACAACCTCAGATATGCAAATGATACCACTCTCATGACAGAAAGTGAAGAGGAACTAAAGAGCCTCTTGATGCGGGTAAAGGAGGAGAGTGCAAAAGTTGGCTTGAAACTCAACATTAAGAAAACTAAGATCATGGCGTCCGGTCCTCTCACTTCCTGGCAAATAGATGGGGAAGAAATGGAGGTAGTGACAGATTTTATTTTCCTGGGCTCCAAGATCACCGCAGACAGGGACTGCAGCCAAGAAATTAAGACGCTTGCTCCTGGGGAGGAAAGCTATGGCAAATCTAGACAGCATATTAAAAAGCAGAGACTTCACCCTGCCAACAAAAGTGCGTATAGTCAAGGCCATGGTTTTCCCAGTTGCAATGTATGACTGTGAAAGCGGGACCAGAAGGAAGGCTGAGCGCCAAAGGACTGAGGCCTTTGAATTGTGGTGCTGGAGGAGACTCCTGCGAGTCCCTTGGACCGCAAAGCGATCAAACCAGCCAGTCCTGGGGAAGAGCAACCCTGACGGCTCTTTAGAAGGCCAGATGCTGAAGATGAAACTCAAATACTTTGGCCACCGAATGAGAAGGAAGGACTCCCTGGAGAAGAGCCTGATGCTGGGAACAATGGATGGCGAACGGAGGAGGGGACGGCAGAGGATGCGGTGGCTGGATGGAGTCCCTGGGGCAGTGGGTGTGAGCTTGAGTGGACTCCGGGGATGGTGGATGGCAGGAAGGCCTGGAGGAGTGTTGTCCGTGGGGTTGCGATGGGTCGGACGCGACTTCATGACTAGCAACAACAATTTTCTGTTCTGCTCCCAATTCTGCCCAGCTGGACTTCGCCCCCTTCACAGCAGCTGCACCCTGGGCCAGCCTTTCCATCAAGCTGCCCTCTGCTGCCCCCAGATCCTTGCTCAGCCACTGCACGCTCAGATCCCACCAGTGTGTGCTTGAAGGTGGGACTGTTTTGCCCCAACCTGCACGTGCGTAAATCGAGCTGTGTTTGCCCTTTCGATGCTCATCCTCCAACTTGTAGAAATCCCTTTGGCGCTCCTAAACCACCCTAAAGCGTTGACTGCTTCCTCCCGATTCCAGACCATGTATGAGCAGGTTGGAAAGCACTGGTCCCAGTGAGGATCCTTCGGGAGGCATGGCCATGCCTCCCCGTTCTCCATCTTCTCTTCTCTAACCAGTTAGTGATCCACAAAAGTTCCGCCTGCCCCATTTTTTCCATGACTGCCTAGTTTGCTCAGGCGTCTTTGGTGAGGGGCTTTGCCAGCTGCCTTCGGGACATCCAAGGAAACAATGGTCAGCGGATGCCTGAGGATTTTCAGGGCTTCTGGTTAATCAAGAACTCTTATTCAGTAAGAAGGAGAAGGCTAAGACAACCCAGCTGCTCCCCCCAACCCATGGGTAAAAATACTCAGCGAAAGCCACCGGCATTCACAGTTAAATTGTGCTTATTATAAACAGAGCAAGCTACTTGTTCCATGGACATAAAACCAGACACACATTTTAAGTAAATTATGGCTGCAAATGATATCTTCCAAAAGAAAGGCATGGATTTGATTTTATCTCATAAAATCTATTCATCTGAGTGGGATGGTGCAACATAGTGTCCTACAAGAGCAGCGGGGTGGACCCGATGGCCTTCATGGCCCCTTCCTACTCTACTTTTTGATGATTCTATGATTTGATGAAACTGTACAGAATTAAGCTTTAAGTTATGTAAGTCACGTGCTATTTTGAAAAAGAAATCTATTTGCAATGCAGACTTGCATCCGCCAGTTAATGCTTCCTTCAGTCCCGGGACTTTCAGTATGGCTTACATTTGAAAAACAAGTGGAAGCCCGAAACGTCACGCAGCACGCGCCCTCTGCTGAGGCGCGCCGGGGAGGGCCAGGTGATGGCCGTACCTTTTCTCCGCAGACGGCACTTTCTTGGGGGGCTCTATCCGGATGCTCGGGTCCCACTCTCCAGGCGGAAGGACAATGACCTCGTCCAGGAACTCGTCTATGCCTGCTATCAGGTCGTCTCTGTCTCTGGCCTTGTAGGCGACATCGCTGAAGAGCTTGAAGGAGAGAGAAAGGGACAGCGGGAGGTCGCAAGCCGGGCGTGAGCAGGGCAAGGCCAGCAACGAAACCGGGCAGCCCCTCTCCAAGCGGCACTGGGGGAGCGGGCTGAGGTTGACCTTCTGAAGGATGAGTGTGGGGCAGAACGCTTGAGGGGGATCCCACCAGGCACGGGCCTCTCGTGCCACGCGCTGCCGCCCATTCTGTTCGAGGCACAGCGAGCGCCCTTCTGAGCTGGGTGAGGTGCTGCAAAGACCGTTTGGCCGGAGGAGGAAACCCGGTCGAGCCCTTCGGGCACAGACATTTCGTGCACTTACGTCGTCTACCATGAGTGTGGCGATGGCTCTACCGATTTCATTGTAGGATTTGGCCTTCCCAGTGGGGCCCAGCAGGATAAAGAGAAATCTAGTAAAAGAAAACACATTCCGAGAGCACGGAAGGCGGTCTGCAAGTCATCCTGCGGTGCTCCCCCAAGCACAGGTGTTTCTGAACATTCCTCCTTGCCAAGATTTCTACCCTGGAAAGACTTCTCCCAGGGACGGGAAAAAATCTGCGAGCCATTAGGGGTGCTTTCCAAGGAAGGTTACATTGCCAGGGTTAGTGAGTGCGTTTGTTTTAAAGCAAGGAAAACGTGGCTCTTAATTATGAAAGCAAAGGAAACTGCTGCTTCTGCTTCTGCATTTGTGCTGACCCAGCGCCACCTTCCCCAGCCACCAGATTCCACCCAGTTCTGAGAATTTATTTATTAAATTTAGAGGCTGTAACCGAAATGTACTCGGAATCATAATCTCTGTGTTTAATGAGCACAGCCAGGCAGTCATGCAGAAATGACTGTTGCCTGCAATACCAGAACAGCTTCCTCAGTCCCTGGAGATTTAATTTTACAGCAGAAAATTTGCTTATGGGAAGAAAAAACCACTCTTGGTGGGTAGTTTTTCTGCTAAATGCATGTATTCAATGAGACTTCATTTACTTGTGGAATTAAACATCCTGGCTTGGCTCCATTTTGGGATATTTTTGGCAGCTTGTGTTTAAAAATAGCAAAATATCAAGACTGCGGTTAAAGGGAATTCTAACAAATCCTCCGTGTGCTGACATGGGGCTTGGAGGTGTGCAGTGTGTGATCGTTCTCACAGCATCAAGGGGAGAACGATGGATCCCGTGCAGAAAGCCACACTTTCCAAGGATTCCCTCTATGCGTTAGATTCAGTGTCCAAAAATTTATTTATCCATTTATGTATTCACTAGGTGCATAGCCCACCTTTCTCTTAAAAAACAAACAAACAAACAAAGCAGCTTGCCTCATTCTCCACCCCCTGCCCTCAATCTCATCCCCACAACAACAACCCTGTGAGGTAGGCTGGCCCAGACTCTGCTGCTGGCCCAGAGTCACCCCGTTGGCTCCATGGCTGAGAGGGGATGGGGACCCGGGTTGCCAGAGACCCAGTTGCCTGAGCCCCCTCTGGCTCTCAGGCCAGAGGGGGCCTAACGGAAGGCCTTGTGCTGAGCTTATCCCCCCCCCCCCCCCGCCTTGAATGGGGCTGCGGAGCATGCACGACTCTCACCGTGTCGGGACGGGCACTTCTGTCACCCCGCCCAGCATGGTCGACTGCGTGAGCCGGATGAAGGCCACAAAGGGCTTGTCCAGGAAATCCACTTCTCCCACCAGCACGTTCGAGGCCTCCGCATCTTTGGGGATCTTCTTGATGAACTTATTTTTGAGCTGGGGGGAAAGGAAGCGGCCACAGAGCTTGAGGGACTCCCTCCTCTCTGCGTCTCCCCAGCAAATTTTGTGGCCACACCACTGCGGGGAGGCGTCCGGTCCTGCGGCAGCCACAGGAACGAGAGCGGGACACAAGGGGGACGCGGGCGGAGCAGGCCGCCCTTCCCTGTGCAAGAAGGAAGTGGACCTGACCGACTGGCCCCACTTCGTCTGGCCCCATTTCACCTCCTCCAGTTTCCCAGCAGCCAGCGCCCCAGCGATCCGCGCCTTTTATCCCGGACCCTGTGGCAGCAACAAGCAGCTCCTTCAGACACAGAATGTCCTTCCGTTCCTTGCATCCTGCATTCTCCAAGGATGCTTGTGCATCGCAGATGATGCAGTCAATGCCTCCTCTCAGGAGGATCTATTTACTATTAATTGCACCCCATAGACTTGTTTATTTGGTTTATAGCCCAGCTTTTCCTCTCCTCTGCTCTCCTCTCCTTTCAACATTCAAAGCAGCTTACATCATTCTCCTCCTGCTCTCCATCTCATCCTCACAACAACCCTGCGAGGTAGGCTGGGATGAGAGTCTGGGGGCCTGGCCCAAAGCCCCCCGGCTTGCTCCAAGGCTGAGCTGAGCGGGGACCAGAAGCCAGATTGCTTAAGTCCCAGACCTGCACCCTTGACCGCTCCGCCACAGTGGCTCTCAGCATTTGAATCTACTAGCCACAAGCCTAGATTTAGAGTTGTTCAATGTTAGTGAAGATCATCTTGTGGTTGTTTTTGGGTTGGAAGTCCAGTCACCCTCCAGAGGGTGCTCTGGAAAGTGTCGCCACAGGTAACAATGCGGAAGCAAGTCTGGGTGCCGAGGGCACTGTGCTTCGGGAAACTCCTCTGTGGCCACAGGTGCGGAGTGACTGCTCTGGGCCTGGAAGGCACCAGATTAACCCAGAATGCCTTCGTTTCAGCAGCCAAGCACTCCCTGTTTTCCTCCCCGGCACAAAACATTGCGGTGGAATATTTATTCGCACAGCACTGAGTGCCTGAGGTGAGCTGTCTCGGTAACCCTTAGCACAGCCCTGTAAGGTAGGCCAGTATGATTGCTGGGGAGCTGCGACTCTGCTGCAGGGCATGCCTGCCCCGTGCAGAGCCCCCTGGGGGCGGGGGCTGGAATCTGCTGCTGCTGCTGCTGGCCAGGGTGGGCAGCACGGGCCTGGGCTCAGCACCCAGGCAGGGCAGGAGCGGCTGCCAGAGAGCTGCTCGGGCGAGGCCCTCGGACTGCCCAGCAGGGGCCTTCGGCTTGCACACGCCTCGACCCCTTCGGCCCTGCGTCCCTCCGGAATTTGCTGCCTTGACTATCCCTGATTAATAAATATTACCAACAAGCTTAAGAGGCGTTGTGATGCAAATGAGGCCTGGGCTCTTTTGATCTTAAGAAACGTGGAGAAACGAGCCCTGCGGGGAGGGGAGGGCGGCTTTCGATGAAATCCGCTCCTGGATCGCCGCCCTTTCTCCCCCTGCGCCTCGGCCGCCTTCTGCTCGGGGAAGAAAGGCAGCCGGTGGCCGGAAGCCCTCGGCGTTCAGCCCGGCATCAGCTGCGCCCCCGCGCCCCCCCCCCCCGGCTGTCACCCCATTCCTCTCGGCGAGGCTCAAAGCGCTGTGGTCTGGGGGGGGCCGGGGGCGCTAATCTCCGCACTGGCACGCAGCGAGGCATGTGAGGCAGGGAGCGCTACCCCTTCCTTCCAGCCACCCCTTTTTCCTAATCCTTTAAATCCATACTCGGAAAAAGCCAATAAAGTGTTTGGACTGAGCAGAGAGCTGGAGTTAAGAGCAACTCTAAGCTTCATGTCAAACTTCATGTAAAAGTCCCTTTGTAGCGGCTGAGTAGGCTGATTAAGGCCCGGCGCCCTTTGGGAACAAAATACTTCGCATGCCGCTTGGTTAACCCTCCCAACACCCACCTGACAAACCCCTTGGATTCAGTACGGGATAAGCCCTGCCTCAGGACCGCATTCCTGCCACGCCTGCCTCTGTGGCTGGCTTGCGAGAGCCGCCTGGCCTCCTTTCCGCCCTTGCACCAGCAACCCTGCAAGGTAGGCCAGGCTGAGAGTGCGTGGCAGCCAGGGGGCTTCTTGGCTGAGAGGACCTGGCTTTCCCAAGTCCCAGACCAGCTCCGTGACCACCAGGCCGCACTGGCATCAAATCAACCGGGCAGAACTGCGAAGGACAGACAGTTCGGAAGGCATGCGCTCACTCATGGAGACTGTTTGATGGCACAGCACAGCTGCCCCCCCAGCCCCCCATGGCAAGCAAGCATCCTTTTCTTGCACCTGCACTTTGTTGACCTGCTGCACCTGTTGGGTTTCTGTCTGAACAGTTTAATCCAAAGCAAAACCCTTGCTTTCCTACCTGTCTGGACGGCTAAAAACAAAAGTGCATCTAAGCAAAAGGCTTTGATGAGAATAACTGAGGAAGCCACGAATGGGCCCGGGATCTCCCCCCACCCCACCCCCCCCGAACTGCCACTGCCTCCACTATGTTAGGGAAGCGCAACGCAGAGGAGCACGAGCCTGTCCTTCGCGGTGCCGGGCCTCTTCTGCCATCCCCAAAGCGAAATCCTCGGCTTTGTGGGCACCTTCTCGAAAGCAGCTCCCTGACGGGGCGCCTGCTCCCCTGGGCTGAAGGTCATGACGGTCTTCCTGGATGCATTTGTGAACTACTTTCTGCTGTTTGCTGGTTTTTCCTGCCACTTAATCTCTGGATTGTTCCTAATCCACTAAGAAAAGTTTGCCACTGCAAATATAAACAAATAGCTTTCTGAGAGTTGCTTTTGTTCAGCCAGTGCAAAGCTCCTGGCAAGAGTGCCCTGCAGCCTGTGCGGGGCGCCGGCAACCAGCGAAATCAGCCCTGCGGTTTACAGCACAAAGGAGGCGGTCGCATCGGCAGGGGCCTTTCGCAAACACGCAGCTGACAACGGCCCTGCTCTGTGATGGCCCCTCCAAACAGATCATTGGGTTGATCACCTGTTAATGCTGCTTCAAATTAATTTCACACAGAATATGGAAATCATGGGAATTGCCCACTGAAAAAAGAGTGCAGTAAAGCCGTAGAAACTCTCCACGCAACAGCAGATGTCTCAACCAGACCAGCTACGGATGGTCAGAACTGAATATATATTTATCCTCAAAATCTTCCCCACAAAGCTTTGCCACCTCTTGCAATACAGAAATCCCCACAGCAACAACCTCATTTTAAGTAGGCATACACTTCATCTATTTTTAGTAATTTAAAATGATTTTAGATAATTATTTGTTCAAACAGTTGTTTTAAATGTTGTAATTCTCTGCAGATTGCCCCAGTAAAAGTTCTCTCTGGTCCCACAATAAATCCTCATTGTCGTCACCTCCAGAACAGTTTTCTGGTTTTCACATTCCTTTTAGCATCGCCCTGAGGAAGCTCCTGTGCTGGCATTCATCGGGCGCTCACCCAGCCCCCCCCCCCCCCGGAAGGGCAGTTCTGCAAAAGTCAAGGGTTCAGACTCTTGGATTCCTGATCACCATGCAAGGATGTGAAAGCTGGACAGTGAGGAAGGCGGATGCCTTTGAAACAGGGTGCTTGAGAGCGTTTCTGGCCCGGCAGAAAGAGGAACAAGGAGGGCCCAGGCCAGGGGTCAGCAACCCGCGGCTCCGGAGCCGCATGTGGCTCCTTCATCCCTCTGCTGCGGCTCCCTGTCGCACGAAGTATTATTTATTTATTTAGGAAACTTCTATGACGCCCCATTCGCTGAAGCCTCGGGTGGCTCACAATGTGCCACAACCGCCAATGTGCGACGCGCGCTGGCACGTGATTTATTGAGCTTTTCGACCCCCGGTAGGCCAACCATGGATAAATCCAAGAAAAGAAAAGTTTCAGAAGAAAACAGAACGTTTAATGGTACGTGGGCAGATTCATTTGCTTTCACTGCTGATGAGACTGGTTTACCAGTCTGGTTTTTTTAAGGTAAAAAATGATATACGCAGTGTTATCTTCATTTTAGATAGGGTTTTGTGGCTCCCAGTGTTTTCTTTTCTGTGGGAAATGGGTCCAAAGGGCTCTTTGAGTGTTTAAGGTTGCTGACCCCTGGCCCAGACGAAATCAAGCCAGAACTTGCCCTGGAGGCAAAAATGGCAAAACTGAAAACAAGACCCCACGAAAACAAGACCCACTTGGAAAGGCAACTTCACCCCACCCCACGTGGAACTGGGGTTACCACAGCTCAGGAACCAACTGCCTGCCACACGAAAATTTCCTTGGAGCATAACAGAAGTTTTGGGGGGAGTTTAAAGTGCCTCTGTGGCACTTTAACATGCGGGAATTTTGCAATTTGTTCAGCTATTCCAGAGCTGGGAGGCCAATCATGACACCTTGGGCCTCAGCAGAGGCTTCCTGCAGCTTCCTACCTGGTCGGTGCTTGGTGTTTCTGTGATGTCATTCATACTCCTGCTCTGGGCATGGCCTAAAGATGCAAAAACATGCAGATGAGAAGCTGTTTATTTCGGGGGCCGGGGATCTTTAAGGCTGAAAGGAAAGGCACTGCGGCTGTGCCAGTCTGTGTGCCGGCTATTTTCATCGGGTGTTTGTGCCAGTCCAGGGGCGAGCTCCGTGCCGCCCAGGGGAGCTTCCCCTCCTGGCTGGGTAGCTCAGGCCAGGGGGGCGCTGAGCCGGCCCGCCCGGCAGCCGCAGGGTCCACACGGCTGGCAAGCAGCCCCTCGCCTGGCAGCGCCCTGCGTGGGCTCACCTGGGAGTCGTGCGCCATGGGCGCGGTCTCTCCCCAACTGCAGGTTCCCCTTGCTAGGAAACTTGCACGGGAATTGATACAGGGACTTCCTAACGACTACAATTTTAAAACGAACCATTTAAAGGGCCTCATGTGGTATAAATACAAAATTTCCACAGAAAGAACTGATTGCCAAATACAGTCCAACTAGGTTTAAGAATGGCATGACAAGAACAGATTAAGACATTAATCAGTGTAAATCCATCTTCTGAAAACTGAACGTGCCTGTTAAGACCCTTGGGGGGCAAAATTGCCTTTTCATTCTTGCCAGGAGGATACCAAGCAACGGTGCAGCGGGGGCTGCTGCCGACCACCCCAAAATGCCCGAGCAGGTGCGGGGGCTGCTGGGGCTTCCCGCTGCGAACCGCTCGAGCTCAGCATTCTGCCTTTTAAGCCCCCCTCGTCGACCACGTCTTTCAATCTCAGTTTGTGCAACTTCAACCAGCCCCGCCCGGGTGCTGCATGCGTCAGGGGCCGGGTGGCCTCACATGCCACGTGTTCTTCCCTCCGGTCTTTGCAGGGAGGTCTCATATCGGGAACAGGGCCAAGCAGAAGTAGGATGCTCTGGACTCCAGCAGAAAGTCATCTGTGGCCCCCTTGGCCTTGAAATGTTCCCCTACTTTGGGGTGAAGCATTTTTGCCTGGCACGCAAAACCCCTTTAATGCACGAAGGGTAGCTGGACCCCCAGGACTGGGGCTGGTTCACCCCCCTCCCAGTCCTCGCGTAATAAACCATCTCTCTTGCTCAGTGGCTCCCCTTGTTTGAGGCAGCTTTGCCGGAAACTGTGTGGGGAGCCGTGTGAGGCAGGGCTGGCGCAAAACTCACGCAATCGCCCATAACTGGCGCTCTGCCTCATCCTCAGGTCTTCGGAGGAGCGGTGGAAGCTGGCCCCCGTCGCTGGGCTCCGGGTGGGGCTGCGGTCTGCGAAGGAGAAGGGAAAGGGGAAGGCAAGCTTGGAGGTAAGCGAGGGGAAGGACAGGCCAAAGATGGGTGGGCTGAATCGCCAGCCACCACGCGCCCTTCTCCTGGGGAAGAAGCACTGGCCGGCAGCCCTTTAAGTCTCCGTGCTTGGAGCAAGGCTGGGGAGCCTGGGAGAGAGACAGTTAACCCCGTCCCTTCTCGCCCTGCTGCAGTGCCCTCTCGTGCGTGGCTCACGACAGAGCACACCTGGCCTTGGCCACAGGAAGCGCTGTGCGAGGAATTGGCCATGGCCTCAGAGTTACTGGGGGGCCAGCACCCCCACTCCCAGCTTCGAGGGTGCCCCGGCAGCCACTCCGGGACGCAGGCACTCACTCGTATTTGAGACGGATTTGCCGATATCGGCCAGCGATCGGTGGATGGGCTTCTTGGTCTGGTGGCGGTGCTTCCGCAGCAGCACGAAGCTGATCTTCTCCCGTAGCTCCGGCTTGAGCAGGCCATCTTCGAGCTGCTTCTCGATGACATCATCTTGGCAGGAAATACAACACGTTACTTGGTTCCACCCCATCCACCATCCCGCCTGCTCCCGGGTCAGTGCCTGATGCTCCTGAGGATGGAGCAAAAGTTCCAGGCCTCTCAGGAATGCAATCAGCCATTTTAATATTCCTTTTTAAAAAACAATTGCTACATCACATTCCCTCCGGTGTGTCTGCCCTGTCTTTCTGTCATAGGAGAAATCAAAGACTACTAACAAGACACAAATGGAATTAAGGAAGCTCTGTAACAAGAAAGCCCAGCAGCAAAAAGTGGTCCCAGAGCCTCCGGGGATCAATTTTGATTTTCCCCATCGCCTGATTTCTGGAGAAGCCATGTTCGCCACTTGACAGGTGTGAGGCAATGGCAGGTCTGAACTTCAGGATGAGGAACTGTAGACCGAAGGAGCCGAGAGACTGGAGGCCGAGGCGAAGGGTGCGGACCCCCGGATGCTCAGGCTTGTTGCTGGGCCGACGGGAAGAGAACCGCACTTGCCCATCGGGACCAGCCAGGAGCCTGAACATGTGGCACGGGTAGGAAGATGATCCAGATGCTGAGGTGCTCCGGCAGTGGATGATCCCCGACAGCCTGTGGTGCACATGCCGAGAAGCACCGGTCTCTGATTTCCACCTTCCACCACCAAGCCCTGTGCACGGAGCTCCTTGATGAAGCCAAAGGTTTGTGCTTTCATGCAGAAGTGTGCTCTGCTTGACGATGCGCTCTTCCTCCCCCAAAGACAGCATCTCAGAGACGTGGCCAGTGTGTGGCACCGGAGAACACTCCTTGCACTCAGTGGATGCGTGACGCATTTCTGACCCAGCACCAACAAGAGGGCCGCACCGGGCCTTGTTCCCAGTGCCCAGGAAATTTCCAACACTGGCACATGTTTGGAGCTGCAAACTGAGTATCTCAGCTGCAATTGCCCAGATTGCAAACATCTGCACAGGTCAGGGCTACTCGTGGGATCCAGGGAGTTGTTCTCGTTCTCGTTCTGCATTTCATGTGTGCAGCATGGCAGCCCTTCCTCTCCCTGCGGATGCACCCACGCCGCCCTCACAGTTAATTCCAGATTAGTGCAAAACTCAGGGCTTCTCTTTGCACGTTGCACGCATTTAGATGATTCACACACCATTGCACAAATTGCTGAGCAGAGGCTTGAATGTTGCACGTATTTCCCCAGATTTTTAACAATGATGCAGATTATGGCCCATGAAAAAAAGCAGAAGGCCGGTGGGCCTGTCAGACCCGGCACGTGCGGCATGGAATGCAATCGGAAGCAACCCCCCTCGTTCCTACGCCCTCGCACAGGACGCGCCTACTGCCAGGTCGTGCTCCCTGGCTGCAGTCGCTTCCGTGGGTGCACTGCAGCAGGCCCGCAGGCACGGGCGCCTCTCGCCTGCGTGCAGGCCGTACCTATTATCTGCGGCAAGGAGTAGCCGTCCAGGTCGAGCAGCACGGTGCCCGTTTGCAGGCAAGTGCGCAGCTCGAAGAGGCTGTGCAGGGATAAGGTCGACACGTGCGGCTTGCTCCATCGCTCCCCTCCGTCTTCCACCTTCTCTTCAAACTTAATCCACCTGAAACAGGAAGAAGTGGCCACAAATAGTGTGCGGGGTAAACGGCGGCAGTTCCACGCTCAAAGCATGGCCCTTTCACGGAAGGAAGCCTGCTGAGCTCCCTGGGATGAGCTCCCTGGCAAGGGGGCTGGAAACAGAGGACCAGAGAGCTTCAGGAGGGGTCTCCCGGGACATCTAGTCTGACCCTGGCTCCAGCCAGCTCCGCTCATGACATGCCTCCCATGAGGGCGGAGCTGGGACTCAGCAAGCCGACTGGTGACTCTGGGCCAGTCACATCCTCGCCCTCTTGGCAAGTGTCTCCAAGGGCTGGGCCTGGGTGTTGGCTGGGGCAGGCAGAGTGCCAGGACCTGGTGCTGGTGTGAGACCAGGCCCTGCCACTCAGTTGGGCTAGAGGCTGGTGGCCTGGCCAGCGGTCGTCAGGCAGTCCAATACCTTGCAGGCGAGAGAGAGAGAGAGCGAGCGAGAGCACAGCCCAGGAACAGTCCCGTGGCCTGATGCCAGGGAAACAGTCACGGAAGGGTGATCCCAACACGAGTGGGCTGGAGCAGGGCAGGAGCAACTGGGAGCGAGCAGGAACACCAGGAGCAGGGCAAGGGCAGGTGAGGGAACGCAGGATCAACCTGGAGCAGGGGGGGGGGGACAACGGGAGCAACCAGGAGCAGCTGAGCGAGGCCGGAATGAGGTTCGAGGCGTGCTGATGCAGAGGCCCAAGAGCGGCAGTGGGGGCGTGCCTCTTCCGCTGGTCTGCGGGGCCTCCAGCTCACGGCAGGATGGCTCCTCAGCCACTCCCTGCGAGAGCCGCAAAGGTGCTCCTCGTTCTGCAGCACCGGCAGGGCCGCCCAGGCCCTGATCCGGGCAGGGCCCCATCAGCCACACCACCAGAAGTCCAGCCCCACGGCGCCTCACTCCCCGTCGGCAGTGCCGCCCCTTCCTCGCACAGCGGCTGGGGGCTCCCTGGCTGGCCTGCCTTCCTTTCCCTGTGTCAGCACCATGGAGAGCACTGTCCGGGGTCGCGCAGTGCAGTGCAGCCGAGCTGCAGCGTCACGGGAGGGTTCGACGGACCGCACGCGCCTCGGCGAGGAAGGCCAGCAGCGCCATGGCTGGGCCGGGACAAAGCACTGCTGTGGCTCGGCCAGTCGCACGAACCCAGGCAGTGGGCAGAACCATGAGAAGGGAGCAGGCCCTTCTGCGGGCTGGGCTGGGCTGGGCTGGGCTGGGTTGGGCTGGGCACCTAGAAGCCCCGGTGGTGGCAGGAACGACCAGACTCCTTCTGGAAGAGGGGCTCTGTCCTCTGGAGCATGAGGAAGAGCCGAGGGTCAGTTTCTAGGTGGCGATCCCTCCCCATTCGCAGAATTCCTGATCACTGGCCACTCTGGCTGGGCCTGATGGGTGATGAAGTCCAAAATATCTGGGGCTATGGAAGTGTTTGCTAGGCTGATTGGTAAGGAAGAGCATTCTGCACATGTTCAAGGGCACTATCCTGTGGATACAAAGGTGGCTGCCCAGACACTTCGGGATGTCTCCAGTGGGAGAGAGCCC
This sequence comes from Varanus komodoensis, assembly GCF_004798865.1. NCBI lineage: Eukaryota > Metazoa > Chordata > Lepidosauria > Squamata > Varanidae > Varanus > Varanus komodoensis. Next base: position 1,513,176 of record NW_025336576.1, on the reverse strand, counting down.
ACAGCTTCCCCAGCCAACAGGCTCCATGGTGGTGTTGGTCTGACAGCCAGGGAATTCTTCCTGGTGTCTAGTTTAAATCTGGTTTCTTTTAACTTTGGTCCATTATTCCATGTCCTGCACGAGAAGAGGCTCTGGCCCTCCTGTTTGTGACAGCCTCTCAGGTATGTGCAGAGCACTGACATCTCTCGCCTCAGGCTTCTCTTCCTGAGGCTGAACGGGCACAGTGCTCTCAATCTCTCCTCACAGGGCTTTGCCTCCAGTCCCTGAATCATCCGTGTTGTCCTCCTCTGTACCCTTTCTGGTTTTTCTGCATCTTTTTAAAACTCAGAAACTGAGAACTGGACACAGGACTCCAGGCCCTGACTAGAGCTGAGTGCGGGAGAACCAGTCCTTCACATGTTTGGAAGGGAGGCGTCTGTTCAGGCAGCCCGGGAGAGCGTTTCCCCATTTTGCAACTGCAGCACGTGGTTGGCCTATATTCAGCTTGGGATCTGCAGCAGCCCCAGGATCCTGCCCATTTGCAACATCACGTCGCAGCGGGTGCATTTGGTTTCTTGCTGCTAAGTGGAGGGCTTGGCACTGGTCCCTCCCAAATTTCATTCTGTCATTCGCTGCCCAGATTCTTATTGAGCCTCACCCGCCCCCCCTCCCATCTCTGCCTTTCAGGATATTTGCTATTTCACCCAGCTTTGGGGCATCTGTAAATTTAATTACCTTGTTCTTCTTCATCTAAGCCATTAATTAAAATGTTGAAGAGTACCTGTGGTTTGTGTGTGAATCAAGGCCTCTTTCAAGCCATGAGAAGCGATTGCACAGATCCAGCCATGGGCAGGGCTGCATCGAAGGGCCCTCTGGCCTCCGCAGGGGCAGTTTCTCCTACCTGGCCGACTCTTTCCACTCCATCTCTTCTCCATCGTGCTGGAGTGTGTCCATCTCAGTGAACAGCGTGGGGTTGGGGGGGTCGTCATCCTCGCCCAGGATGTACCGGAGGCGCTCAGCAGCTGGAGACACTGGATCAAGGGCGAGAGAGAGTGACGGCTAGGCAGACTGGTGCAGCTCGTGCCCCTGCTGGGCACCCGGCACTCGCTTGCTCCTGAGGGGCCCCGCAGGAGGTCAAGGTTTCTAGCAAGCGGCGCAGCCTTTGGGAAGGCTGTACCTGCTTGAAGAACTCGGCTGCGGAGGTCCCAGGCAGACTTCTTGGGGCTGAGCTGCGCCAAAGGGCAAGCGCTTCTCAGACCTGGCAGTGTGCTCCTGAAAGCAGAAGCGGAACGGCGGCGATTGCACCACCTAGAGAAGCCCTAGCTGGCCGTGTGTGTGGAGACGCCCTGGGCTGCAGAAGCCGGGGCCTGCGGCTGGCCAAGCAGGCTGCCCAGCCCTCCAGGCAGTCCCACGCTTGCCTGGGCTTCCCCACCCACGAGTGTGCATCGCGCCCCACTGCGTGATTTGGACAGCACTCGCTTGTGCTGAATGCAGACCGTAGCCTTGTGAAACGAGCGCAGATCCCAGGCGAGCTGACCGGGTTAAAACTAGGCTAGAGCAGAGACGCATGCTTAGGTTCCCCTGCCCCCATCCCCACAGCTTCCTCTTCTCCCACAAGCCCCCTTGCTTGCTCCCTGCACCTGCCCTGCACCTTCTGACAGCTGGAAGAGAGAAGGGGTGCCTGAGAGGTTTCTGGAGCGTGGGCAAGAAGCCGGAAGTCAGCTGTCATGGAACAGGGGACAGAGGCTCCCTCCAGGCTGGCAGAACAGCGGAGCCGCTCCTGGCTGTGGGCTGGCCTTCGGGAGAACCTGAGCCCAACTTCATGGGGAGGGCTCAGCACCACGGACAACTCCTTCACAGTTCGGACAACAGCTGCAGGACCGCAGCCCCCCACAGACAGGGCGGCCTGCAGTGCCCTCGGGGGTACTGGCTTGCCTATCGCCAGCCCAAGGAGAGCCACTGCTGCAGCCCCAGCCCGCTGGGCCCCAGAGGGAGTGCCAACAGCAGTTAGCAGTGCTGGATCCGGTTTTTTGGGGGTGCTGGACAAGGGCCCCTTTGCACCCTCCCCATCAGCAGTTCTCTCAATGCCATGGCCACCCGCCAATCTTGCTTCCTGCCCTCCTTCCCTTCCTTGCTGTATGGGATCATTCCTGCCCGTGATGCCCAAAGCACGTCCCGGGAATTATCTGGGGAAAAATAGCCCCTGGAAGCATGACCAGGAGTTGGGAGGGGCAGTTCCTTCCAGAGGATACGACTGCTGTTGCCTGGGCACCAAGCCACTGGCACTGAAATGACACCCCCCACCAAAGAGATGTCGGGAATCCGGACCCCCAAATAGGCAGCCCCCTTAGGGCTCAGGCAGCTGGCGGTTACATCAGACAAGGCTGCGTCCACCAGGCACGTGATTTCAGGAGAGGGCAAAGAGCAGCTCCTTGTTCCAGGGAGTTGAATAAAATACCCTGGGAAGGAGACTAAGCTGCCCGGAGGAGCACCTGTGACAAACAGTGCACCCATTCAGGAGGCAGGGGAGCAAAGGTTACCGGCAATCCCTGCCAAGCCCCTCGCACGAAGAGGGGCCCAAGTGGGCAGATCCGCGTGGAAGGGGGCAGCATGGCGGGCCTGCGGAGAGATGCTTTTGGGGGCAGGCAGGCCTCTCGCGGAGGTCAGGGCCAGTCTGGCTCAAGGCAGCTCAGGCCACACGTGCGGCCCCCCGAGCGGCAGCCACCCCCACAAGGCGTGGGCTGCTCCGGACGCGCTCGCGGCTCTCCCTGCCCGCCCGCGGGACGCGCACGTGCCTGGCAGGCAAGGCAGGCTCACCTGGGCGCCCGCGCCCTCGGCCCCCGCAGCCGCTGCCCCTGCGCGCCCACCTAGGGACGGGCGAACGAGCGCCCCCTGTCGGGACCGCTGGACGGCGCGTTCTCTCGCCCCCTTGCGACAGGTGAAGCGAGGGTCCCCGAGTCACTTGACTCGCGAGCAGGACGCATCCCTATGAGACGCCTACGCGTGAGTAAGCCTGCTCGCAGGAGGGCAGCACCGACGCCTCCGTTGCGTCCTCTGCCACGACCTTGCGCCCCCCCCCCCCCCGCTGCTCCCGGCTCCTGGAAGAGGAGGGATCTGGCGCTGCGAGGGCGGGGCTGCCCACTCCGGAGAGAACAGCCTTCCGGGGCTTGGGCAGATCCCTCGGGGGGCCTGATCACGGCAGGCGCGGGCGGGCGCGCCAGGGACGGAGAGCAGCGCAGCGCAGCGCAAACGCTGCTATTCACCCGGGCGCGCAGCGGGAGCCCCCGTGTCCGCCCGGGAAGCCTCGGATTTCTGGCAAGCCACCGCCTCGGCCAGCCCGTGGATGCCTCTCCGGGCTTGTCGGCAGCCCAGGGTGACAAGCGCGGCCGCAGCCCCCTTCCCCGCTCCGTGGCTCCCACGCCCTCGCTCTGGGTGGGATCGCTTCCCCGGGCGGCTGGGGAGACCCTGCGGGGCCGAGAAGTGGGCCAACTTCGAAACGGACCCTTCCGGCGGGGCAAGCACAGGCCGGGCCGCGGGGCGGCTTCCCCCGCCACCCCAAGCGCCAGAAGCGCAAGCCGGAGGGCCCGGGCACGGGCTTGCGCTCCCACCGGGAAGCGTGGCCGCGGCCCGAGAGAGAAGGCGCCGCTCCGGCATCGCAGGTCGGCGGCTTGGCTCACTTAAGAGCCTTTACGCCAACTTGCCGGGGCGCAGGTGAGATCGCGCGGCGTCCAAGGGGCTCCAAAGGCCGGGTTCAGACCTTCTCTGGCGGTCACACCCGGGGCTTTGGGCTAAGAAGATGATCTCAAAAGGAGGTGGGCGGACCTCCCCCCCGGCAGTGGGCCCGACTTTGCCCTGCTGCAACTGGGCTGCAGGCAGCCTGGGCTGTGGCCTCTCGGCTCCCCCCACCCCCGAGCATCACTGGGCAGCAGGGGAAGGGGCCCTTTCCCGTTAAGGCCCTCCTCACCGAGCTTTTCATCCACGAAGGCTTACAAAGTGGCTTACAAGTGACAAAATACAAATCAGCCTCTCCCCTCAGACGTCAAATCTAAAACACATGATGCTAAAGGAAAGGGGAAGGGGAGGGAGGAGGAAAAGATGCCCGCACTGGCACCAGTCCGTGTGTTTACAGTTCATATGAAGGTCTCCAAAGCTCCTCCTAAGTATGGGCAGGCTGGCTTTAGGCTTGCAAGATCTACTTCGGTTTTGCTACATCCACCAGGCAGAGCTAGCTACAAAACGCCGGCTCTGGCGGGCAGACACAGCTGGCTTGGTACACCTGTGTCTCACCTTTCCTCACTTCTAAGCAAAATGCTTCCAGGCATTGCACCTTCTCACAGAGGAGTTTCTCTGCCCTTGATTATTTCCAGTTGTATTTTGTGCCCTTTCCACAACTCCACAACAAAGATTTCTGGAGTGGCAACCCCTCACACAGCGCTCCTAAAGTGGACACAGCATGCAGTGTGGAAGCGACGTGTTCTCCTCCGTTCCTTTCCTAGCTGTGCTTCAGACGGAACGTGGCTTGAACAGCAGCTGGGCCAACGTTTTCACTGGGCTGCTCTCCTTCTCAGTCCGCTGACTAACATTTTATGGCGGAAACAAAACACAGTCCGCAAAATGGAAGTTTACTAAGCCCTGTTTACACGGACATGCACTGCTTCTCCCACTCTGGGGGCTCCTTCTGGAGCCACACTGGGACCCTCTTTTCGTTCGGCTCCCTAGATAATTTGGCAGCAAATTGGCAGCAAATTGGCTTTTCTCCTCTCGCCTCATCTATGAGGAAGGTGAAGACCGTTGGTCCCACTATTTGTATTCCTCCACTGGGAAGTTTAATTTTCTCTCTCGCTGCAATCGCCAAAGCAAAAGTGCGGCTTGGAAAGAGCCCACGCCGGGACGGATCCCCCCGGGAGCTCCAAGGGGGCTTCCCCCGGGAAGCAGAGAGAGGATGGCGAGGGAGGGGGAGGACGTGCCCCGCCGTGGCCGTCTGGAGGCAGCTCGGGCCCCCCTGCTCCTGCAGGGGCAAAAGCACGCACTGCAACGGCACCCACACGGCTGGCACCCCATTGCACGGGGCCCCGAGAGTCCAGGCCCAGAACAGAGGGCTCTCCCATACATTCCTCCCCAGCCACAGCATCCTTACCACCGCGACCCATGTGGCTGAGGAAGCCATGCCAAAGACCAGGCTCCAAAGGCCACGTGGCCCATTATCCACAGGCACGATACTGCTGGTCAGGTGCCCTGATCCCCAGGGCGGGGGCTGCTGGAAGGGCAGGCCAAGAAGCGGGCTAAACCCCAAATGCCCAGAACGAGGCCTTCTCCACAACGTCGCTGCTTATATTACGGCTTCAGTTCAAAGCTTCTTCCGGGGCTTCAGCCCACGTGGGAGGACTGGCCTGCCCCACCTGCAGCCCCCCATGCCCCCTAGGCAGGCAGGCAGAGAAGCACCCCACCAGCCCGCAGGCTTGGCGCCACCGTCCGCTTGTCCAGCGGGGTCTCTGGACCCCATGCCGAGGGCTGGTGGTGTGGCCGTCCTCCCGCTCGGAGCTCTTCTGGACCATGCCTGTGGAAACCCCGGAAAGCAAAGGGCTGAAAGCCACCGTGGTGCGGGGAACCGCACGCTCTCGGCCGGCTCGTCTTGACGCACAGCGTCCAAAATGCCAGCACACACGGCCACTTCCCTTCACAGCCAGCCCACACCGCTGAGGCAGAAGCACCCACCTGCCTCCCATCATTTCCAAGCGGGAGGCTGCCCTCTCCCACGATCTTGCCCAAAGGCCAGGATTTCAAAGGTCACTGCGCAAGGCTCGATTTAGCAACATCAATCAAACTGGGGTGATGCAACGAAGGGCCGCTGGTCGGGCATGTGACAGCGGAGCTACTGAGGTGGCAGGCCTGATCCAGCCAGCCCAGCTGCGAGGGAGGAAGCCCCCCCCCACTTTCAGAATGGGGTGGGGCAGCGTGCTCCACCCCCGTCTCCCCCTCAGCCACTGCAGTTCTTCCTGCCTTCGCCTTTCATTTACAGCGGGATATCAACACCAAGAGTTTTCCCTTAGCCGTTTGTTGTATCGGACCTGACACCTGTTGTCCCACAGGAGTGTTTGCTACAAGGGCACGAAAACCCGCGGCCTTCTGACTCTCCAGGTCTACTCCCCTTGGCTCATCGCAGCCGCTCCCCTCCAACTGGCCCGACACTTCTGAAATCGCTGCCCGAGGAAGCAGGTAGCTGCTGCCGGAGGCCCTCGCTCCCCGGCCTTTGGCGGGATTGCAGACACATTCCTCGGAGTGCAGTGACTTCCGAGTCCTGCAGCCACCCAAGGTCAGGGGTCTCCCCCCAGACTGGCTTGGTCTGCCCCCCTCCACCAGGTATGAGCCCTGAAACGCCGTCTCCCCACTGCATGATCCTTCCGCTTCTCGGAGCCACAACGAACAACGGTTTCCTGCCCCGGCCTCCCCTTTCTCACAGCGATTGCAGGCCAGGTCAGCACAGAAGACTGGGAGGTGACCAGCAGCAGATTCGCCTGCAGCTGCCCTTTCCCAGCCAGGGGGATCTGCCAAGACTTGGGCTGCCCTCCCAGGGAACACGGGCCTGCAGCCAAAACTGTAGGTGTGCTAGAAACCATTCATGCTGCACTGGACCCATCATGCTCTTCGTTGGCTCCCTCACAGTATCTCGCCAACCCCAGGTGCGACTTCCCTGAATCTGTGCCCACCGGCTTGCAGAGCAGAGCTGCAAAGGTCGAAGCTGGTGCCTCTCCAATTCTGCCTTCCTGATCCTTGCATACCGTGGCAGGGAGGAATGTGGGGACCCTTGGTGCCTCGCCTGGTGGATGGGCCCCCCAAGCTGCTCTCCCTGATCCAAGGAAGACGGAGGGCCTTGCCCCACTCAGTGAGAAGCCGCGAGGGCAGCAGCCTGGCCCGTGCCGGATTCTCCTTGGGCCCACAGAGATTGCTGGCATGGGCCACAATGCCTGCCCGGTCCGTTTGAGCCCATCATCCTTTGCTGTGCTACATGCTCGTGGCAGGAACTTCCCAAGATCCCATCAAGGGATAAAGAAGGTATCCTGCTTATTAATTTTGCAGTGAACCACAAAAACAAGCAAACGGCAAGGATTCCCCTCCCTGACTTTGCCGCAGACCAAAAGCTTAACTTGTTAACTGGTTTACCGCACTTACTACCTGCTTTAATTTTGATGGTGTGTTTGCAAAAACAAAACCACCCCACCAAACTGCCTGATACGGAAGCAAACAAAAAACAAAGGGAGACATTTAAAAAGGAAAGGAAAGGGAAGGAGGGGTCTTCGCCTTTCTTTCCACAGCTTAAGGCCTAAGCCGATCTGTCTACGCACAAAATATAATCTTGGCTGCCTGCAGCTTTGCCGGGACGCCGGAGGCACCGTCTCCACGCTCCCGGTGGGAAGCTTCATCACCCAATACTGTGCAAATGGACAGTCTTAGGGTCGTTTTACAGGCTCATCCTCTCTGGAAATCTGCTCGCATGGGGTCCCTGGCTGGGGTCACCAAGACAGACAAAGAGCTGTTTGCTCGCCACAGCTGAGTGCGGGAGCGTGCAGCGCAAATCCGGGGGATTTATCCACTGGCCCGACGGCCGAAGAGGCGAGGCTCTGTCTGCCAGGTACAAGGCACACCTGGCGGGGGACAGCCCCGGAAGGGGCAAGCAGGCCAGAAGGGGCATTGCTCGAGGGCCGGGAATCTCTCCCTTCTGAAATGGAGGATTCAGAAAGGGACCCCGAAGGCTTGCCGAGTCGTGTTTCAGCAAAGCCAGCTGCGAGGGGGAGATCCTTTATCCTGTCTGAAATCACACGTTGTTTGCAAACCTTTAGCGAGGGAGCGCAAAGCTTCTTCACCAACTTGTCCCCCTTTTTGGCACCTACTAAAACTATACATTTTATCAAGTATCCCCAGGAAGGCAATCTTGCCTGTATGTGGCTTAGGCATATATTTAGTAGAAGGAACTGATTACTGTCAATCCATCCATCAATCCATCAGTGAAGTAACTCAAGGGCCACCTTGGATGAGTGAGGGCCACCTTGGATGGCATGGGTAGATCATGAAGAGCATCAATTAATACTACTCTGCATTAACCCCCTGCCTTTCTTCTTTTTGCAAGGAACCCAGGTTCACTTCCAAGATTCTCCCCGTATCGGTTTTATCCTTACACCAACCCTGTGGGGTAGGCTAGGGTGACAGTCTGTGAGCTTCATGAGGACTAGAACGTCAGTCTCCCAGGCCATCAATGCAGTGCTCTAACCTCTTTACCGCACTACCTCTGCTTGTGCAAATGGAGAATTCTTTAAATGGATTTCCCCAAGTAACACCTGTTCTTGGAAATGGAAGGCTTCCTCATGGCTCAGTTCGGTTAATTCAATGCCGTTTTTTAACAAAAGAAGCTGTGTTGTAACTAGGCTTTTAAACTGACTTTCCAGATAGATTCCCATATTTTCTGCCTCATGCTCACTCATCCATAAGGGAAGTTAAACATTTAAATGATGAAGACATGTAGAACCGATGAAAAAGCCCTTCAGCCTAGGACGCCCCTGAGGGAATTTAACAGATTAAAAGTATTGGTGGAATCAGGAAAGTGTGAAGAGTCTTCCTCCACGGAAGGCTGGCCAGATTCCCTGGCTCCCGCTTCCTGGATCCCAGGCCACGGCAGCGGCACAGAGGCTGAGCTCCTGGCCGTCCTGCCCGGGGTCCCAGGGTTGCCGGAGGTGCCACTGGGGCTGCACGAGTGCTGCCACCTTCCTCGTGGCTCGTCCTGCGTCGCAGGAGGGGAATTCTGTGGGTGCTGGAGGGGCCCTCCCAGCCCTGGTGGAATTGGGTGCTTCGAGCTGTGTGATGCGTTGGGCACGAAGGAGGGAGGCAGTGTCTGGACAGGCTGCGGACGGCTGAGGTGGGCGAGCTGGCCCTTGCCCTGCGCCGACATGACATGCCTGCTGCCCTACGAGGTTGGAAAATGGACCCAGGGATGAGGGAAGGGGGGCTGGGGTGAGCTGGGAGGGACGGAGACCCGGAGGCCAGGCTGGGAGCTGCCCCTCAGCCTCCCTGCCTTGACTGGCTCTCGCAACATGGCCCCGGAGGCCCTGTCCAGAGGCAGGCGGGTGAGACCGGCCCTGCCATCGCTCCCAAGCGGCACGGGGGGCCAGAGGCTTCCCAGCTTGGGGGCTTCCAGCCGCAGAGAGTGCAGTCACTCGGACCGCTCTCGGACCGCTCGGGCTGCTCCCTGCAGCGGCACTGGCCACCCGCCCAGCTGGGCTCCCTGCGGCTGTTAACCTCCGTTGGCGCTTCTTGAGGCGGCTTCTGTGTCTCCTGCCTCTGCTCTTCTCTTGAAAGCTCTTCCAACCAAAGAGTCCTTCTGCTCCTCATACACTGACGAAGTGGGCTTCAGCGTCTGGAAAGTCCACCACCGCCCTTTCCCATGCCTCAGGCTGTCAAAACTAATAGCCCTCCTTTCCCTGACGCTTCTGCACTATTCCGCACGGAAATAAATAGATCAGAGCAATGCTTTAGCAAAGATGGTGGGCTGCGAGCAGCCATGGATTAAGTCAGCGCAGCTAAAATTTTCTGTACCACAAAAGCAATTGCAAGACAGGGCATAGAACAAAAGGAGCTGCAGCGGTTTCCTCGGTTCTGGAAAAGGAGACCACACGTTCCAGAGGCAGCACATCATTCAAGCACAGCGGTTCGTCTTTTCCCCTTTGATTCAAACCAAACCAGGCACACATCTGAACATCTGATGCGAGAGAAACCGCGGCCGAACATTCGCATGCACGATGCAACAGACGTCCATCAGACGCACCCAAAAGCTGCCCAGAGAGGTGGGCTGGGAGGAGGTCTGGAAACACAGCAAATTCCAATACCAGTGCAAATACTAATAATAGAAACACAAAGAATACAGCTCAGTGAGGAGTCGAGATGCAACTCTGTCCCACACTGGGCTGCTGTGCGATTCTAAATGTGTGTGCCCACACTTCCAGGGTCCCGCTAGGGAGTCGTTTTCTGCCCTGCTGGCCAGTCCAGGCGTCCGCTCCTTCCCCTCAAGCTATCCCAAGTCTTAAGGCTTTGTGGGGACAGTGGAAAGAGTCCCTTCACGACTTCACGGCTGCTCATTTTCAGCAGGCCGGCCAGCTGCCCCTTTTCGGAGGCACCTGAAGGAGACACGGCCCTTTCAGCGGTGTCCGAGATTTCCTTCATCCTCATGTATTGCACTCGTCCACCCGTTGGCCACCCGCCTCAGCTTTACTAAGTTGGGGGTGTTGACGACATCCACTTGGCCCTGCCCTGGACAGACCGGACAGGTGGCCTCCTTAAAGGATTCCAGAGCAGGTTCTCCTTCAGCTCAAAGACAGGTAGATGCAAGGAACTCTCAGATGAAACCCAAAGGCCTTTCCCAGCCTAGGGAAGCTGAAAATATGTGGAACGGTTTCCTACCTTGAAATGTTTGGAGCTTTTCCCCCATTTTTCCTGGCTGAAGAAATGTTCTTGGCACCGGCGCAGCCTCTTCCTCCACTGCAGAGACCCCCACCAAGCCAAGGGCAACGGGGAGATCCCCCCAGCTTAGGTTGCCGGGCCCTGCCTGGCGGAACGGCACCGTTCAATAAGCAGATTACGGGGCATGGGAAGCCCTCCACACTCCTGACATGAAGTTACCAAACCAACAGGATTCCTGTGCAAGAGGTGGCTCTGCACGGGCGAGGGAACGATCGTGCGTGCGTGCGTGCGTGCGTCCATGCGTGTGTCGTGGAGAGAGTGAGAGAGTGCCGGAGGGAGGGAGGGGAAAAGGGGAGAGATAGGCAGAGAAGACAGAAACAATAGGACCTTGTAAAAAGTATATATAATCCCTTCACAACCAGAAATGTTAATCACGCCGGCGTGCTGATCAAGGGCCTTCGGCTGTGCCACTAAAGGTGGACTAACGGACAAAGAAGCCCAGCGGATCGCCTGCGAGCCACCGGCTCAGCCGGGTCGCTGCAGCTCGGGAGCAGTCCTAGCCGGTGCGGGGACCGGCCCTGAATTACTGTCCCTTGTGTGCGTGTGTCCCGTCCTCAGTGTACTTTCTGGATGAGAAGTGAGTGCCCGCTGGTTCCTCCAACTGGCACCTGCCGAGGGCTTTGCGGCACGAGGCACCCGCTCTGGCGAGCCACAGGCCTTCTCTCTCGCCAACCTCCAGGCCTCTCCAGTGTTTTCCGGCCATTTCGTGGCTTCCTTCTAGCGCACAGCAAACCGGCTGGCACATTTCAAACGTGGATCAAACTGCTGCCCCACAAGCCTGCCGCCCGGCACCACCCTGTGGCTGGATCAGGCAACGTTTAGGAAGCCAGGAAAGAGGAGCCCTGTGGAAGGGGGTTGCTCTTCCTCCCCGAAAGAAATGGGGCGAAGCGATGGTGGGTTAAATACCTCACGCAGAGGCGCTCTAAGAGTCTCGGTCCCAGCAGGTGTGTTCTCCTGTGTGACCCCTCTTGTGCAGTTGGAAAAGAGCCGTGCCCTGGGAGCTAAGCTCTGATGCAGCTGGAAATATGGACTTCAGTAAAGAATGAGGCTGTTTCGTGAAAAGGTGAGAAAGAGGAAGCCAAGAAGCAGCCGGACAACGACCGCTGCCGTCCAGCCATCATGCCTGGGAGGGGTGTGGAAGGACACGCGTTCTGACCGTCTCAGTCTCCTGTTCCCAGGGAGCGGCCACGCCTGCCCGCCTGTCCATCTGAGTCTTTCTCCCGTCTGGTGGGACTTCCAGAGGGTCGGGCTGAGCACAGGAGGTGGCCTCCCTCGAAGGGCCCGAGCCCAGCAGCCCACCCGGCCCCACACGGAGCCTGCCCAAGGAGCACAAGGCTGGCCGCCGGGCCGGTTCACACATGCACGCTCGCCCCGAGGGGGCCACCCTTGTGCACTTCCAGAGGGCGCGGCCAGGAGGAAGCAGGTTCCCGTCACCCTGTAGGCATGGCTGCCTCTTCCAGGGGGAACTCCCTTTTCCCAGCTCAGGGCTGCACCCCCCCCCCCCCAAACCGTGGCTCGCCTGTGGACGGCTCTCCACCGATCACTGAGGGATTTATCCCCACAAAGCCTAGCACTTGTTTGCGTTGAAGCCGTTCCTAAGCTTCCAATCGCACCCAGTCGCCCTCAGGGCACAGGCCAAGGGGAGCTGCGTGGTTTTGAGCTGGTACCGGGCAAGGAGCCGTGGCTCGGGACCAGGTGTGGCCGCGACACCGCAGGGAGCTTCGCGCACTGGCAGGGCAAGGGCGGGCTTGCGAAGGGCTGGGTCCAAGGGGCGGGCTTGCAGCCCACGGGCGCCCTCTTCGCAGGCTGCGCCTCCGTCCTCGGCCGGTTCAGAAAGGAAGGCCAGTCCCTCTCATTCTTTGCGGGCGGCCCTTTCTCACGTACTCTTCCCTCCTTTGGATTTCTGCTTTGTTCCCACAACAGAGACATTTCCGGAGAGGCTTCTGCTTCCTGGAAGCTCACACAGTCGAAAGGGATGCTTGGACTACATCCCGAGTGCCAGTGCTAGTGGGATGAAGAAAGCCGTGCTTGCACCGTGCGCAAGGCCTCAGTCCCTCCCCGAGCAGGTGGGCACCCAGCTCCAGGAAGGGCTCGGGTCAGGGCTGGGAAGGGCATCTCTCAGGACAAGCGAGCCTCCGGCTGCATCTGCTCAGCATCACCCGCGGGAGAACTTCCCCGCCTCGCTAGGCCACGAGACGTGCCGTCCTCAGCCGAGACGCAGGGAGGATGGCGCGAGTCAGGCCCCCGGGGACCGCCTGGCATTGGCGGGAGGCGAGGCCCAGGCCGCCCTCCTTCGCGGAAACTTCACGGGCAGTGTGTCGGCACCGGCAGCGGGCGGCCGCAGCAGCCCGTTTCAGGGCCGGACACTCGCGTGCCGGGCGACACGGAGGCGGGTCCCACGCTGGCCGTGGGGGCCCGGTGCACTGGCTGGGTCCTGTGGAACGAGCTTCCCTGGGGATTTCCAGGCAGCGCTCCGACCAGCATCCGCCGAGGATGACAGGGATTCCCTTTGCCTTGCGGAGTCTGTCACGATGCTGGCCGGCCCTGGTCTACCTGCAAAGCAGAAAGCCGTCCGCAGGCGAGGGCAGGGCGCAGTGGCCGGGGCAGAGCCAGCATGCGTGCCAGCGCGCCCCCTGTGGGCCGCTCCCGTGGCAGCGGAGGGCTGCCAGGCATTCCTGCGCGGGAAAGGCAGGGGCCCTCTGCTGCCCACCTGGGCCGGTCCGCCCGGCTCTGGGAAGGGCGGCAAGCGGGCGAGGAGGCCGTGGAGGGGGCTCCTGGCGAGAGCCGCCCTGCCCCGTCTGGCTGACGGTTCGCGCAAAGGCCCTTCCGGGAGAGCAGCGGGAGCAGGCAGGCTGTGTGCTGCGCACGCCGCTAAGCTCCACTAGGGAGCGCAGGGCCTGGCCCCCGGGAGTCAGTGGTGGCGAGCGGTTTGCTTTGCCCCGGAAACCGTGGAGGCGGCCAGTGAGGTGAGCTCCTGCACAGCCCTGAACGGCAAGTCCCCTGCTGCTCCTGCCACGGGTCTGCCTTCTGTTGATTCCAGACACGATGTGCTTGAAATTTACATCTCGCTTCCCAAGCAGCGATGAAGTGCGAGCTTTTCAGTCGAGGAGCACACGCCGCATCTGTCCTTTCGTGCATTTGTTCTTAGCACAGCCCCGGGTTGCCGCGGCTAATCCAAGGCACCCCCATGACTCAGAAGTTCCTCTGCCCTCCTGCTGATGGGCCTCCATTCACAAGCGGCCCCATCTCAGGGACCCCTTGCCTGGGCGGGACCAGACCAGCGCACTGGCGCTTCCGCAAGGACACCCACAGAGGAGTGCTGCAAGTAGCGAGCGGAGGCCTCTCGGGTTGCGCTTCTTCCAAAATCGCACGCGGCTGGAGGGCCAGTGCAGAAGGTCCTCCGTGGACCCCGTGCAGCTCCGTGGTCCTGGAAGCTCCTGCCCCTTCCCAGCGAGCCACAGTCCCCGGGGGTCAGAAAACACCCCTTGGCTGCGAGTGACTGCTGCAGGCGGCCGATGAACTCGCCATTCCTTCTGGGGTTGCCCCTCTTGGCTGGTTCGCCTTTCAAGGAGCACCCAGTGCCCCGGTGCCCGCTGGGGCCTTCCCTCTTCTTGCCCCGCTTCGTCCAGAGCTGGGCTGTCCTGATGATTCCCACTGAAATGCAACTGCGGTGAGAGCCGGTGACGGGCAAGGGCAGCCTCTCACGGTCCCGGCGCCTTCAGCAAGAGACCTTCCTCCACAACCGCTCCGTCCCGGCGCCCAGCGGGAGGAGCGTGGCTGCCGCCTTCCTGCTTCCTGCTTCCCCGCTTCTCATCCTGTTGCTCCTTTCCGTGATAGTGGGAGACCGAGGAGGAGTTCTGCGATCCGCCCGGGAGGGCAGGGATGCCTCCGCTTCCGCCGGCCAGGACGCTCCGCGCCCGGCCCCGGCTGCCTGCAGTGCTGCTGGGCCGGCCAAGCGGCTCCCGGTTCCCGGCCGGCTGGGGCATGCGAAGTACCCGTTCTGGCTGCAGGCAAGATGGATGGCTCCGGCCATCCGGCTCTGGGCACAGCCCCAGCCTCTTCCCCAGCAGGACACACTTCCTGGTGCCAGGGGCCGCTCAGGTTGGCAGAGGGCCCAGTGCTGCCATGCTGGGTGGAAGAGGCCGCTGGAGGAAGGGGCTTCGGAGCGCAGCCCTGCGGGGCGAGCGGCTGGCAAGCGGGGCACGGGGAGCCGCGGGCGGGTGCTGCCTGGCCCTGAGCCAGCGGCTGCAGGGGCTCTGTTCCCTGCCCTTCCCCTTCTCTGGTTCACCAGTGGAGGGGAGAAGGGAGAGAAGCCCCCCACCCCCAATCTCTGCTCTTTCAGGGGAATGAGAGAGCTGGCTGCGGGAGAGCTCCAGCCTGGAGCCAGCGGACCCCTTGGCCCGCCCTGGAGGGTGAGCCGCGGTGGGAGATGCTGGCTCCGCTCTTCTCCCTGGACAACTCTCCCCCCAACCCAGACGGGTGGCAAGGAGCAGCTGGAGAGAAGAGAGGGGGGCCCTTTCCCCTGGACCATCGCAGAGGGCAGATCTGGGGCCTACGCTTCCTTCTCTCCCCGTGCTCCCCAGCAGAGTTGGGAGGTGGCGCCAAAGGGGAGCTGAATGCCCTGGCGCTCCACAAACCCGGGGCTCCTTGCAGAAGGTTTGGGGATGCAGGCGGGGCCAGCACCACTCCGAGGCCAGTCTTCCTTGTCCGCCGTGGGGGCCTGGAAGGGCGCTGTGAAGAGCCCCATGCTGCCCTTTTCCTGCCCGTCTTGCCTCCTGCTGTTACTGGGTTTCCCAAAACTTTCCCCCGAGTTCTTCTGCAAGCAGAGATCCAGCTGTGCAGGGACCCCCAATTCAGTCCCTGCAGAAAGGCGAGTTCCGCTTCAGGCCCCGTCCCCGGTCTTGCCACCCCGACCGCTGCAGGGCCTGCCGGGACACAGGGGTTGGCGCAGAACGCGCGTCTCTCAAAGCACGTGCCTCTGGGGCACAGCGCCCGTGCAAAGGCAAGTCGGCTGGCGGCCCTCAGGGTGTGACGCAGCCCCCGGCTTGTGACCACGCGAGTGCCACGGGCCTGCTGAGCACACCGAGGGGGCGGTGGTGCCCCCCCCCCCACTTACTGGTCCTGCTGGCATTGTCGTTTCCGCTCTCATAGCCGGTCCTCCCTCCGTCCTCAGGCTCCCAGCGATCCGGCTGCTCGAAGTGCACCTCGCCCTCCCCATCCTTGTCCCGCCTGGAAGCAGACCTCCTCCTGCGTCGTTTCCGCCTGTAGCCACGCGGCACCGGCACCCCGATGTAGATGGAGTGGTAGTCTGTGGGGGGCAGGGGAGGGAAATTCACTGAGAGGAAAGCCTCCGCGGCCTAGCAGACACCCTCCCGGGCAGGGCCCCCTGGGCAGACTCCCTCCGCTGGGGGTGGCACGGGATCAGAGCTATGGGGCTGGCCACGGGCACCCCACAGCTGCCTGACCTGGGAGGGGTGCAGGCACACAGACCCCGGGGAGTTCGGCCCCACCTGCAGCTGAAGTAGTCCCAGCCGTCCCAGCCCCGCTAAGGGGGCAGCAGGAACCAGGCCTCTTCCACAAGGCAGGGTCCTGCCCACGTGGGGGGCGGTGACCCCGCTCTTTGGCCCCGATGCTCCACGGTTTTGCTTTCCCGCCCATGTCCTCCTCCCAGGCAGTGGACGGGGCCCTCCTCCTCCTCTCTGCTTCATCCTCAGTGCAACCTCCCAGTGAGGAAGGGTCAGCCGAGGCTCCAGTCAGCAGTATGGCTGACTGGGGACCAGTGCCCAGATCTCCTGGGTCCTCCACCCAGCCTCTCACCACCCGGCCATGCTGGCCACGCGATGCCTGCTGCTCTAGGAAAAGAGACCTGTTGCTGTGCAAGCCACGAGGGGAGAAACTGTGCTGGAATGAGTTTGGTGGCCGCATCTTTTGGCAAGCGCATCTGGGAAAGCTGTTGAAATGGTACATTGCAAGAGAACGCTGCAGCTTCCCGAGCTCTGCATGTGGCAGGGAAACAGCCATGATTTGAACAAGTGTGGGGCATTTTAAGTAATTGTTCATCCGTGGGACTGAGAAGGGTCGTGCTGGGCCCGTGGGACGGCCCGCACTGCAGGGACGTGGGAGCCATCCGGTCTCCGCCAGGGACGTCAGTGCAGTCCGAACCAGCAAGAGGCCCCTCAGTCATCACTGGGTCTCATCCAGGAGGTCCTGGGGGCCCCTACCTTCTTCATCGTCATATCTCATCCGGGAGGCGCCGAGTCCCCTCTCGCTCAGGGCATCGTCCTCGTCCATCTCGGCTGAGCAGGGAGCACTTCAAAGCACAAGGAGAGGCGATGTTGCAGGTGCCCCGGCCCTTTGGAAAGGGCCGTCCCGGCCCGGCCGGCTGCTTTCTCCCCCCCCCCCCCCCGCCAAGAGGATCGAGTGGCGCCGTGAGGGGGCCAACCAAGGTATTCTTTGAAGCTGGCCTCTCCCACCTGGGGGCCCAGCTCAGAGTCTGTGGCACGGTCGGCCGGGGAGTGCTGCGCAAGCCCTCAGGGCCATCGGGCGCTGCGGGGGGCACCACACTGCTTGCCCCTCGCCCTCTGGACGGCCGCGGGCATTTCTGCCGATGGGGGATCCAGGAGGGGGGAAGGCGGTTCAGGGGCTGGGGGGCCCAGCGCATCCATCCAGCCATGGGTCACACTGCTGAGCACGAAGGGGATTTTGAAATTTTCTGCCCCATTTGCGGGCAGGCAAACCGGGGAGGGGAACAATTTCAGGGGCTCCTCAAGGCAGAGGCGAAACTTTCAAAGGGTTCTCACAGGCACGGCCCTTGACCGAGGGAGGGGGCTGGGCAGCCGATTCCCAGCATCCTTGGCCAGAGCGGTGGAAGCTGACCCAACCGCTGGGCCAAGTCGAGGGCTCATGAGCCAGCAACTCGGTTCCCCATCTGCCACATCTGGGACTGGGGTGGGGGGGAGGGGATCCCCGCTCTGCAGTGCCACCGCCCATCCCGCCATGCCCACATCTGCATGCTTTGTGGGGGTGGCAGATCCCCGAGAGGCAGCTCAGGTCGCTAGTCCTCAAGTGCCGTGTCCAGCCCAGGGACAAGAGGCCTGACGGCCAGCTGCCTCCCGCATGCAGCGCCAGCCTCCGCCAGGGTGCCGCTCGGCCCCTGGCAGTTGATGGCCTATTTATTTATATGGATTTCCATATCCCAAAGGCACTGGGTGGATCGGAGGAGACTGAACCCAAGAACGGTTCAAATTTCAACAAGAAACCAGCATATTAAAACTTACTTGTGTGCTGTGTGTTGCTGTTGTTACGGTTTTTTTGTTCTTTGGTTTTTTGTTCTTTGTAAGTGGACCAGAGTCTTTTAGTAATGGGACGGCATAGAAAAACTTTAGATATTTTAACAATATTTATCCCTTTAGAAATATTTTAATAACTAATGCCAAAAGACCTTTGTTGTGTATTTTTCTTGCATTTTCTTGTTCTTTTATTATTATTGGTTTTCTTGTGTTTTTATTGCATTTTTATCTTGTAATTGCAAGCTGCCCAGAGGCGCAGTGGCACGACCGGGCAGCATACAAGTGTGCCAAATAAACGAGTAAATATGAAGAAAAGCTAGTTTGGGAACTGATCTGGGAAGGGTCCCGTCTGGGAGAGCGAATGCACCGCTCCTGGCAGGGACGAGTGTGGAGAAAGACGGACAGGTGCTCCTTGGCCAGGAACGTGCGCGGCAAAGCCTGGAGGAGCGTCTCGCCTGGCGGCTGAAACGGCCCACAGAGCCAGCGGCGCAAGCCCAGCACGCCAGACAACGCCCACCTTGGGAAGGGTCAGTGGGTGCTTCCGGGCCTCCCCACCGAACCCGCTGCCCAGAAGTGCATGGGGCCGGGCCGCTATTTATTCGTGAAGGTCAGAACGGCCAGGGGGGCCCTTCGCAGGGCTATGCCTCCTCGATGGGCAGGGCAGGGCAGGGCAGGGCAGCCAGGCAGCAAGCAGGAGAAAGAGCGAAGGGGCCCAGCCGTCGCTCGTAACTGTTCCTCCTTCGAAACACGCACCACTCGTCCCACAGGCTTCCCTCGGCTTCTGCACTGCGTGCCACAGGGCGAGGCGGTGCAGAGCTTTTCATCACGAGCAGCGTGGCTGTTCTCGCGAAGAGAAGCACCCAGCTTTGTGCGAGGAAGCGGTTTTCTCCAGGAGGAGACCGCTGCCTCCCGAGCCACCACCTGTGATCTGAAGGAGGGCCTTTCCACCTCGGGACAGCATTGATCATCTGATCTGAGAGTGTTTTCTTGGGGTTTTAATGGTGATGCTTCCAGAGAGCTCTTCAGGGTACAGAACTGGGACAAAGAAGGTAGGCGTGCAGGGGCAGGTGTGCTCTCCTCGGGCGTGCGACTCGCACTGCAAAGGTGCAGCTCTTTCGCAGGCCTCGAGAGTCTGGCTTTCTTGTGATCATGGAGCGCCTTCCCGTTTTTTTCCAGTCACAGAGGCAAAGTCACGTGCAGTGGCTTATCCTTCACGGGCTGCTGAATAAGCGACGGCGACCGTTCGTGGCAGGAAGATCAATCGCCGCAAAGTCACTTTGATGCCGGGCCAGCGGCCAGGCCCGGGTGGGCAGGGCTGGGCTCCCGCCCTCCGCGCGAGCGTGGCCCCCGCCGCCAGCTCTCTGGGGCCGGCACGCTCTGACCCACGTCTGCTGGAGGAGACGGCGCTCCTTCAGCTGGCCATGGGGCGGCCGAGGGCATGGCCCAGACTCCGGGGATCCGGGCTCCGATCCCCACGCAGCGCAGCCTTGGAGCCAGCAGGGGGACTCTGGGCCAGCCACAGACTCGCGGCCCAGCCTACCTCACAGGGTGGTTGTTGACGTGGGGATAGGAGGGAGCATGGGGGGGTGGGGGAGTGATGCAGGCTGCTTCAACTTCTTGGGGAAAAAAGAGCCAGGATAGAAATCTAACAAGTAAATAAGTAACAAAAAGGTGGTTCAATATGCATCAGGGATGCCAACCACGGGGCAACATTTTATCCTTCTTATTTTTCAGTTTAGCAATTAATTTTGAATTAGTATTATAAGTTATTATCAATAACTTATGAATATATAATTTGTATATGTAATTTGTACACATATATAATCATATAACTATCAATTGGTTATAGTTATGGCCATAAGCTTGTGTTGATTAAGTCCCTTGTCCTTTGCACACACCGCCTGGCACAACTACCGACCGGAAGATTTGGCAAGAGTCCTTGGATCAGCCCCACCAGGTCGGCCCCGGCCCCGGCCCCGGCCCCGGCCCCGGCCCCAGCCCTGGCGGGGTGCAGAGAAGACAGTCAGGCTGGCCTATCCAGAAGAAGCAAAAGCTGCCGCTTTCAAGGCCAGCCAAAATAGCCCACATGCAAACGTTCCAGTTTGTTTTCCTGCCTTTCAGGCTACAACTGGTTAGAGCAATGCATTAAAAGTGATTCAGGCAAAGCCGAAGAGGGGCAAATTGAAACGGAGCACGCAGACCTGGGGACGATGGGCTCGCAAGTGTGGATGATCAAACCCGGGAAGGCAGTGAAACTGGGCAGCCCTCTGAGTGGGGGGGGGGGGGGGAACGGGGGTCCTGGAGCAGCAGGGGGCTGGACCGATGGCCTTCTTGGCCCCTTCCAGCTCTGCTCTTCTGTGAACCTATGACCGCGCTCTGGACCGGGAGGCATAAGGCGGCTGGGCAGCCAAGGCGGCAACAACACCAGCGGCTGGTCCCGGGGGGAAGGGGTGGTGGGAGAGCGGCCGTGCCGATGCCCGCGACCGGGATGCTCTGCACGAAGGACCAAGAGGCAAAGAGCCGCACCTTCCCCTCCCCTCCCGGAGCAGCTCCGGCCAAGCAGACGCGAACCGGCCCAAGCGGCGCAGGCTTACCGTGTGCTTCCCCGGAAAGGCTTCGGGGACCTGCAGCTGCGGGACCGAGATGGCGGCGAGGCCCGGCGGCCGCAGAATGAGCCGTCCTTCAGCAGGGGTGGCAGAGCGGGAGCAGCACTCCCCCGCCCCTGCTCAGGGCCGTGCGACTTCCCAGTGGTGCCAGGGATTGATTCTTCCCGGCATAGGCCGCCGTCACGGGGCAGGCGGATCCCATGGAGGACGCGGAAGAGCAGCGCTCACCGGCAGCTGGGCAGAAGGCAGGGCGGATGGCCGGATCCTGCAGCTACGCACCACCGGAGCCCAGTGCTCCCCTTTGCGTCTTTCTGGTGGTCCTGAGCAAAGAGGCAGAAGGTGACCAGTGGGGTCACCACACCGGCCCCCTTTTTTCTGCAGGCCAAGGCCTCCCAGGGGCCCCGGATGTCCCAGCCGGACTCCCGCCCAGTCCTTGCCAGATGTGCCTTCCCAGGCTGGGGGGGTACTGAGGGGGTACTGCAGGGATCAGCCCTGGCCCCCCTGCTCCCCAACATTTCCACGCATGACTTGGATGAAGAAGTGTGAGGAAAGTTTGTCACATCTGCAGACGACACAAAGATGGATGGGACCATGAATTTCCTGGAAGGCAGAAACAAATTTCCAAGAAATCTTGATAGGTTGGACTACTGGGCTGAAAGCGACAGAATGCGATTCGGCGGGGACAAACGCCAAGTCCAGCACCCAGGAAAGTGACCAAATGCACCGTCACAGGATGGGGCTCGGGAAAATTGGCTCAAGAAAATGAGAAGGATCTTGGGATTGCTGTAGATCCCAAACTGAGTATGAGTCAGCATTGAGATGTGGCTACATACTGAGCCGAGCCAAACCCGCTAATGCTATACCAGGCTGCATCCATAGAAGTATAGCTCCCAGAACTGTGAGGCTCCAGTTCCCCCGTATTCAGCACTAGTTAGGTCCCATCTGGAGCCCTGGGTCCAGTTCTGGGCACCACACTTCAAGGCACATGCAGACGAACTGGAAAATCTCAGAGGAGGGCGGCAAGGGTGATCCGGGGACCGGAAACAGAGCCCTCTGGGGAGAGATGGAAAGAACTGGGCTTGTTTAGCCCGGAGAGGAGGCGGCTTGGGGGAGGCATCAGAGCACTTTGCAAGTACTTGAAAGGCTGCCACACAGAGGAGGGCCCGGATCTCTTCCTGATCTTCCCAGAGTGTGGGGCATGGAAGAACAGACTCCGGGTACCGGAAGGCAGGTTTGGGCTTCAGGAAGACCCCCCACCCTGAGTGTTAGTGCAGTGCGGCAGGGGAGCCCGAGACCCAGGGAGGCAGTGGGCTCTCCCACCCTGGAGGCGTTCAGGCGGCCTCAAGAGGACAGCTTGCATCAGCCTGGAGTGCTGCCCGCAGCAGGGAGAGGGACACTGGCCTCGCCAGCCCTTCCAACTCTATGTTATGCTCCTGGGATTCCCCGTTGCCAAACCAGAAGCACCTGAGAGAAGCCGCCGCTCCGCCCTGCAGACACAGCAGCCATTTGAACGAGATGGCACTGCAGCGTCAGGATCCCTTCCAGGCATTCCCTCTCCATCCATTGCCCGCGATGCTAAGCCAAAAGGCAGCATGGCTTCTTGCCACCTTGCGTGCCTGAATGTGGTCCGGATGGGCTGCGCAAACAGATGGGATGCCGGGCGAGGGAGGAGGCCGGGCGCATGGCGGCTGCTCGGGCACGCGTTCCTCTGCGGAACCACGGCCTTCGTTCGTCACTCGCCGGTTGCCGTTCTCAGCCCGTGATGGGATAATTTGGAGAGGCTTGTGCTGAATGGCCTAACCTCCCACGAGCTTCCACGCCGGATTTCTGGAATGGCTTTCCTGACAGCCACTGCAAACCTGCTGATGGTTTTCTTAGCAGGAAACCATCAGCAGGTTTTTCCCTCCCCCGCCCTCGTTCTCCCCAAGGTTACTTGAGTTCGTGTGAGGATGTCTCTGCCATTCAGCAGAGAATTGGCGTTGGACACCCATGCCTGACTCTGCGGCAGCCTGAAGTGCCCCCCAGCCCCGGCTCTGGTCATGCATCACGCTTGCAGCCCCCCGCCCTGACCCCCTGCGGAAGAGCACCTCCAGGCAGAACCAGCAACACCAGTGTGGATTCCCTGCTATGTTTGGAGGCTCAGATGGGAATTGTCCCAGCTCGGTGAGATTTTGCGTGTTTTAATAGTTCTGCTGTAAATTGCTTTGGGTCTTTTGAAATACAGCGCACAATTCCTAAAAAGGGATATTGTAGCACTCAAACATGTACAGCATGGGTCCTCAAAGTACAGCCCAGGGGCTGGATCCAGCCCGCTATGCCCGTTTATCTGGCCTGCCTCAGAGGTTTTGAACTCGCCGCAACGGCTTGCTCGCACAGAGAGCATTTTGGATTCATGCGGAGAAAACCTCTTCCACACGAACAAGCCGTGGCCTCGCCACACGCGCCTCCTCCCACCTCGGGCGTGCCCCCCGCCCCCACCCCCTCACCGGCCGTGCCCCCCGTCAGGACCGCCTTGCTGGCCTGTGCCCACCGCTGGCACCTTTCAACTGGCCCCCTGTTGAAAGCTTGAGGACCCCCTGGTGCGCAGCGAAAGGGCAGCACCCCTTGCAAGTCCACGGGAAAACACAGCAGTGAGTGTCCAAAACGCGGCATTGCGCTTGACACCTGCGCATGAGAGGCACACTCCGCAAGGTCTCTCTGCTCCTGCAGTTCGGAGGGCAAAAACCAAGGACAAACTGATTTTTATTTCGGAGAATACAAAACACAGTAGAACTTTAACATCAGGAAAGAACTACCTGAACGTGAACATCACGCAACTGCACACGCGGCCTTCCTCCCGAAAGCCGAGGAGAGCGCCCCTTGTGCCGACGGCTTTGCAAAACACGAGGGTAAGGCCCTCCGGCCGGCCGGCCGGCCTGAGTCCGTGGATGCCCCAGGCCTCTCGGCGCCAGTCATTCAACAGCCCCAGAAGGGCATACTCCACTTGGGTAGACGGCATCACCCACCCCGTCGTCCTCTCTGTCCTGGACAGGAATGTAGCCGCCTTCTCGGGGCAAGCACCAGCACCAGCCGGCCCCGCTGAGGTCCAGGGTGGCAAAGTCGATATCGCCAAAGTTCAGGACCTTGAAGTCCACGGTGTCCAGCCTGGAGTGAATCTCGTTGAGCTTCTGCCAGTAGAACCAGGCCATTATCAAGCCTATGGCCTGCCAGAGAGATGCACACACCGGTTTGACATCTAAACCAAAACCAGAGCAAGATGGTCCAGGGACTCTGGCGACCTGAACCTGGGCTACAGCATGAGAGTCTGCGTCCTGATCGAGGGCAGCTGGAGGGTTCACCAAACTGCCACGCGGCTGCTCAGACCCTGCTAGAAGTCTCTCCCTTGTTCGTTCTTTTCCGTTCCCTGGGAGCTTCTCCAGTCTAAATGTGCAGAGGATTACACCTCTCGTGAATTTGGGCTGTACCCTGTCTCTGACCACCCCAGTCGGTCTCATTCCTCGGCTGGAGTTGGCCACCCACCCCCTTTTACAAAGGCCCAGTAACTTCCAGTTAATTCTATTCGAAGAACGATCCCAGACAGTTTCAGAATCCTGTTCAAAGCTCACTTTACAACACTTGCCTTGTTCATTCAATAATGCTCATTCCATAAATTACAAAGGAGCTCAATTTACAATATATAATTAAATACAGAAGAACACCCCCACTACAGCCTCCAGGGAGGACAGCTTAGTTCAGATGCCGCCTCCCAAATAACAATACGCTTTCTTCCCTTGTCAGAGCAATGAGAGGTCCAGGCCAGGCCAGGGGACAGGAAGTGGCTTAATCCTGCCTCGGCCGGCCTTGGAAGCGAGTCCTCGTGTGTCTGTGGGAACTTAATGGGGTGCTGGCCTGAACTTAATGGGGAAGCTTGGGCTTCCTTAGGATGAAGGAGAGTTGGGGTGCATTTATGGAGCTCGCTTTTAAAGGGAATCTGCGAACACCACATAGTGGAAACAGGCACTTGAATTTGGGCAGTTCTTGCTTCACTTTCCCAGGAAGGCCAATAGTTGGACAGACAGACAGACAACTTGCTAGAGAAGCAGCCAAACTGCCTGGGGCAGCTACAACCAGCAATATTTGGCCAGCATTAATCTGGATCGAGGGGGTGAGGGCACCGCGCGCTGCTGGAAATTGCTGTGAACCTACTTCTCCCTTGCAGGCACTATGCGACTCTTCCCATGCAAAGGGTCCCTATTTGGGACCTCCAATGGCAACGGATGTTTTCCTCAATCCTGCAGCGATGGTGAGGAACAGACTGAACAGGGAATGCATTCTGCTCCCCAAAAATAATCAGATACATGCGGCTAGCGACAGAGTGGATGCTGCTGCGGAGCACTAATTGCAGCAGTGTTAATCAACACCATCCTGCGTTCACCGAGAACACCAGGCTTTCGGGCAAAATCAGGAAAGATGCTTCTCTTGCATCCGCCGCTTGATCACTCAGATGGTAGCGCCTTTCTGCAGGAAGCACACGGGCCAAATTCAATGTGAAGTGTGAAACTATGGTGCAATTCCCATGGAAAGATGGCAGCTCTTGCTTTAATTAACCGATGATTTGCTGAGCTGCGTGCCAGGCCTGTGCTTCCGTTTTTTAATATTCAACCCTCTATCCAGTCAGCTGGCCTCTGACCCCATGAGCTAAGTGTGGGCTCAGCCTCACAACTCTCAGCTATCTGGAAAGCAACCCATTTTTCAGTCAAGAAAACAAAGCACACCCATCCATCAATTGCACCGAAAGACCAACATTCAAAAACTTCGTCCACATACTGTGATATCCAAAGAGGTGGCTTGTCCTTTTGGTGCTGCACACAAGTCTTCTAGCTGTCAAAAGATCTCCCAGACCCAGACAGCCAAAAAGAAGCTGGGCGGCCATCTGAATGGGTTGTATCATTTGGTGTCCTACAGCAGCAGGGGGTGGACTTGATGGCCTTCATGGCTCCTTCCAACGCTGCTGTTCTAGGATTCCATGGTTCTCTGACGGCTCCATTTCTGTTGACCTTGCAGAAGAAGGCTGTTGGTTGTGCAACCTTCATCCGCAAGCATTTGTGGCTTCCTGCTCTTGGCTTGCTTTGCAAGACCGGGCCAAGTGTGAGGGGCAGGCGGCAGATTTAGGAGGGACAGAGCCCACAAGGGGTCATGCCAGCCGTAAATCATGGCGATGGCAGGGCTGTAAAGGTGGCCGGGTCACGCCAGATGCTACCGAACAGTGCAACGGCAAGGACTGCCCCTGGCCACAGCAGGCCAGTCCTGCTCAGCATACAGGACAAGAACTTGTGGTCAGCTAATCGAGCAGGCAAGTGGCTTTAACTGTCCACGTCTGCCACAAAACCGTTTTCATACCCATTGTGGCAGGTGCATCTCCCCGCAAAATCAGCACAGCACGAGAACACGGACTGACGTGCAGCTGGCGAGGCAGCAGGAAGGTGCAAGGTGATGCTTGTGCTTGTAAATATGAGAGCAGTCCTGTTCAAACATTGATGTTGGCCTGGGAGCTCACTCATGAATACCAAGTTCCAGCGGCTGGATGTGGGAGCTGTGGATTTAACGCTGGCAAGATGAATGGCTGGTTCCAGGCCAATCGCTGCAATTTGCATTCTGACGCCTAAGGTACATTTTGACGTTTGAATATGAAGCCCAACAATCTGCAGAATTTCATGCCCGGCCTCTCCTTCTCGCCATTCCCGCTCCCACTTATTCTTTAATAAAACCACAACAAGCTGTCAGAGATACAGATGAATTCAATAATCCAGTCACTAAGAGCATTGCCTTTCTAGGGCAACAGCTCTGAACACAAATTCCAATTTTATTACATCTTCGTATGAAGGCACATTTTCTGTTGCACAGAAGAACATCTCTTACAAGAAGCAAGAAATGCAGAATGGCTCATAAACTGACAGTCCCTCCTCCTCTGGTTACCAATTGAGAAAAAGCTGCCACTTTGCAAACTAGAGGCAGACAGAAGTTGCTTGTTTCTGACTGAAGATGTCTAATTGCCTCCATCCGGATTCTGCTCCCGCATAAGTTGCCTATATAGAAGCTTTGGCTCTTTCCTTTTTCTCCTCTGCTAAAGAGAAAGGGTTTTGTGCAGTGAGAAACTTGCGCCCCGTTGCATTGCTCTGAAGGACTCGATCAAAACTTGCACTGCACGAAGGACTCAATGAAACAATCCAGACTGTTTTATTCCAAAAAAAGCCAAGATGGCTCCTGCTAGGTAGTCCGAGAGGAAGTCCAGCACGTGAGCTTCGTTGCAGAAGGGCAGCTCCCGCGCCAAGGTTTCAGGGCCCTCACGAAAGAGCTCGTCCGGCTCAAGAGGACGCTCCAAGAGCTCCCCGCCCCTTTCCCTCCACCTGCTCTGGAATAGCTGGTGCCTTCTTCCCTTAGAGCTGAACTTCCTGCTTCGCACCTGAGCCATCTCCAAGCACCTGGCTTGTTTTCCATCCTTTGTGGGGTGCATATCCGCCTTTCCTCTGCGGTGGAACTCCAGGAGGTTCCCAGGCGATCGTCCCTCCAAGCGCTGGCTGTCCTAGACTTGCTGAGCTCTGGCACAGAGGCTGCCTTGGCTGCCGGACGTTACACCTCTGCTCTGGCCAAGTCCGTTTCATGCAGGGGCAAGCGCACTTGCTGCAGCGGAAATAAGGATCCTGGAAAGTACGTCCCTGACTTAACCAAAGCTGGAATTACCAGCAGCGTTCCCCTTTCCCTGCCATGAAGGCAGGTGAGGCGCGAGGATGAGAGCAGGGGCTGCGATGGGAGGTGGGGGCAGAGGGCTTTCGGCTGCTGGAAGGGCTGCCTGAGGGCCTTTGGTTCCCGAAAGCGGCTGGAAAAGACAGCTGCACCCCAACTGCTGGAAGTATATGAGGAGCGCGGGGCTTTCCTTAGCGACCAGAGTCTTGCCGACAGCACAGGAGTGGTGCAAGAGGAGCCAGAGGCGAGCGGGTGAGACGAGGGCCGGCTCCGTGGGCCAAGTGTGTGGCAGGCAGAGTCGGGCCAGGGCCAGTTTCGCCTGCCTTCGAGGAGGAGATCTTTGTGGGAAGGGCTGGAAGCAATGCAGCATCTTGGCAACGACAGGCCACAGGATGCTTGGAGGGAAGCTGGGGACCTGCGGAATCCTGTTCACCCGGGCTTTCTGCACCCCAGTTGCGCCTTCCGCCCACAGTGCCCCTCTGGCTGCCCAGGCCGTGCTGCTCCGGAGCAAGATCTGGCGGACAGGTGGACCCGGCACTGTGAGCAAGACATGTGCACAGAACCTGCCATGTGCAAAATGGTCCACAGTCATAAGAATAACACCAATCTAAAATAGCTCCAAAACAGCACGTGGCAAGTAACGGCACGATGATGCAGCTAAAATAAAATTGGTTTCTAACACTGCACCGTGGTACGAAGGGCTGTGAGCAGCTGGGCCTCCCAATGCATGCAGCCAGACAGACAAAAATAGACCTTCATGTAAAAAGCTTCAGCAATGAAAGGTAGTTTAAAGCTGATAAAATACATGGCACCCTTTAAAAAAACATTAAAAGCCATTAAATGCCTGAGGAGACCAAAATCTTTTGGCTTGCTCCCTGGAAGACAGCAGAATCCAAGAGCTTGGCTACCCGCTTGTCACCGTTGGATTGGAAACAGTCTTTTCTTGAACTTCCATCTAGTTTGATCTCTTTTTAAAAAGGCGACCAACTTTGCTAATGCACTTTTATTTCCTTCCTTGGCTTTTTTCCTCCTTATACAGCCTCATCAGGACTTACGTATCAGCTACTGATAATAAGTTGAGGGACATTTATTTTAAATTTCTTTCCCACCCCTGCATTTGAACATTTTCTTTGCAATCCTTTGCTTCCTTGACAATCCATGGTAAAAGGAGAAGGAAGGAAGGACGGAAGGCAGGAAGGAAGGACGGAAAGAAAGTGGGGGGGATTACCAGGACAGAACTGCACTGCACAGAAGCAAAGCTTTCATGCTGTGGAGCTGTGGAAATGTGGTCTCAAGGAAGGCTTGTGCCCTGCGTGTGTGAGCAGGTGTGTGGGGGCCGAGCAGCCACATCCGATGAAGTCTTCGCCTTGCAAGGCAGTCCTTTCTTTATTTATGTGGACAACAATCCTAGGCACACTCGTTAGAAGAAGATTCCACCGTTCTCACTGGGGCGTCCTTCCAAGCAGGCATGCCTGGAGGAAAGGGTCTTTCATGTTTGAGAGGTCTGACACCTTGCTGTGTACTAAGCCATTGTACCTTCCAGAAAGCAAATGTAAGGACTTTTTATTTGAAGTTTTCTTTTCCCTTTGCTTTTTATTGTGAAATCATTTTATTTTCCACATTTTTAAAAGCTTCAACAGCTCTTTAGCTAGCACTTAGAGTGCATTTAAGCTATGTGCATGTGACGCGCGTGTGTGTGTGTGTGTGACAAGTCAGGCCTGAAAGAGATAACAAGACTGCACAGAAAATGTGGGAATGAGAAAAGCTGACAGCTGCTTCACCAGGAGTCTCTGTCAAAAGCCAATTCTGACTCCACAAACAGGGACAGCCAAAGTGATGATAAAACTCAGCTGCTGCCCAAGTTTCAGGTTCTGAGCAACAGCGGCACGTGTCCCAGGCTGCTGCCCCAGAAAGCTCCCTGGTTTGACAGCGTCAAAGCCAGTCAACGCTTCAACGCGTTGGAGCTTAGTCTGAGCCGGGCGGGCTGCCCGAAGCTCCATCCCCCGTCCACCGCAGTGGTCAGCGATTCCACCTTGCTGCCTCCGTGATGAACACATTTTGTGGGACTCTCCCAAGGCTGGAGATCCTACAGCCGCACACTGAAGCTCCGGGGTGAGGGCAGTGTGGATGGGTGGCTCTTGGCAATTCTAACAGCCAGAAGTAAGTTAATTCCACTGAACTCTCTGCTGGAACTAGCAGGAGCTTCCAACCAGACCACAAGAGGCATGCTTAGAAGCTGGAGAGTGTGGCAAAACGCAACTGGACTGGTTGGGTGCTCACCGCTTGGCTTGTTACACTGAAAAGGCAGGAGCGTTTCTCCACCCACGCAGCTCCTCCCCACACACGACAGGAGTAACACCAGGAGTCCCAAACGTAACCTTGGTTTTCTGTTGTGTCTGAACCAGGAAATGATGGTTATCAGTGTTGCAACAGTGAGCTCCTTGACCGGGACGTGGCAAGGGCTTGACCAAGCCACAGCATAAGCATCAAGTGAGAGAACTGGGCATGTTCAGCACTGGGAAGAGAAGAGAAGGCCAAGGGGAGACATGATATCCCTCTGTAAGTACCTCAAAGGCTGTCACAAAGAGGAAGGTCAAGGTCTCTTCTTGCTGATGCCAGGACACAGAATAATCAGTTCAAGTTGCGACAACCCAGATTCAGGCTGGAC
Organism: Varanus komodoensis; assembly: GCF_004798865.1. Taxonomy (NCBI): domain Eukaryota; kingdom Metazoa; phylum Chordata; class Lepidosauria; order Squamata; family Varanidae; genus Varanus; species Varanus komodoensis. The sequence continues at coordinate 1,483,405 of NW_025336576.1, read as the reverse complement.
ATCAAGAAAAGCTTCCTCACTGCCAGAGCAATAGGACAGTGGGAGCAGGTGCCTGGAGAGGTGGGGGCTCCCCCACACTGGGGACATTCAAGGGGAAACTGGGCAGGCACCTGAGTGGGATGGTGTGACTTGGTGTCCTGCAACAGCAGGGGATTGGACCCGATGGTCTTCATGGCCCTTTCCAACTCTACTATTCTATGATTCCATGAGTACCTGGGAGATCAGGGAAATTATCCAGCTCATTCAAGTCACCTGGAAGCAAGGACCATTGAACTTAATGGAGCCAGCCTCTGATGAGGCACATGAGACTGAGCTCTCTGGGCAATCAAGAGTTGTGTTTGAAAAGGTTAACTGGGGAAAACACGACAGTCTTGTGAATTCCAGGTCCAAGAAGGACTGTGGGAAGAAGCAGATACACCGAAGGCGCGATCAAGATGGCCAGCCTTCTCCGAATTCCTCAGAGACGAAAAGGCCGAGCATTTCCTGAGATGTGAAAACATGGTGGGGAAAACAAGAGGGCTGCGAATGGAAGCTGACGGCAGCTGGTTCCCCGGCGCATGTCTGTGAGCGAGGCAGGTGATTGCCCGAGAAAGCCTGGATGCGCCAGGTGTTCCCCCCAGGCTTGTTCCGCATTCACTGCAGTTCTGGGGAGGTCCCTTTGTAAGCAGAAAGGGCCGCTGCTTTCCATGTCAGCTCCACGACTGCTTCCTGAGGAGCTCAGCTGAGCCAGCTGCAAGGAATGGATGCTCAGGGCCCTGGAGGAACCGTCCTTAATTTCAGTTCCTTTTCTGGAAATGCAAACCTTGTTCAGCAAAACAGTGCCATTTCACTGCACCGAAGCAAACAGAGAAATGAAAGAAACCAAACCAATTACAGGTTGCCTTTGTGGGAACTGGGTCCCTTAGTGAGTAACATTCAAGGCATAATTAACAAACTAGGTATCAGTAACCCTCCAGCCACACTGAAGAGGAAGCAATAAAAACGGTTCATCTGGCACCAGAGACCTGAAAGGATGCAGGAGCAGGTCCCTTGGCCTCCCTAGGTGGGCTGGTGCGTAACTGGGCGTGATTGTGACTCATTTTTCCTGCCAGAAATCAGGACTGAACGAACATGTCAGAACAATGCGGAACACTGGATCGCAACACTTTTGCTGCTGTTGACACCTCAAAAACTGAAGAAAGGGTGGCAGTTGTGGAGAAAAGGTGTGTCTCGTGGCAATGGCAAAAGCAACTGATTTGGCACAAGTTCAAGAGAGGAGCTCTCGATACAATCATTTGGTCAGAAATCGACATCTTGTACTGGTTTTGGGGGGGATAGTGTGCCGGACATCTTGTGGATCCTGTTTATTTGATGGCCTGTTTGATGTCAGCCTTGTTGATGAATCCGAAATTGAGTTTTATAATCTACTAAGCTTGCTGAGAGAAGAGAAACCGCATCCTCACCGGTGCTTAAGACAAAACACGCACATCTGAATAACCACCAGAGAGCAAAACTGTTTACTTACCTGGAGAAAGAGCAAAGAGAAAACAATGGCAAAAGAGGTTTCAAAATTGTCCTTAAGCCAGAAGCCAATCGCATGGATACAGCCACGCACATGGATCGTGCCCACCAGTTCCAGGCGCTGCAAACAGAATAAATGACACTGGAGGAAGGAATGCGAAGCCAGTGATTCAGCCCAGGCCCCTGGAGCTGAATGCCCACCCACTCTTTTTGCAGACCGAGGTCTCAGAGCATCACAGAATCACATCAGAGCATCACATCTCGGGATTTTTTCCCCTATAACAAGATGTATTCATAAATGCATAATATAATAAAAGCAAACTGCTTAGAATACTGTAAAAGTAACTATCATTATCCATGCTTTGAAGCCACCTTAGAATGATGGAACAGTAGAGCTGGAAGGGGCCGAGAAGGCCACCCAGGCCACCCCCTGCTCAAGGTCGAGCGCCCCCGACGGCTGCCCAGCTGCACCTTGAAGGCCTCCCTCTGTCTCCATGAGAGAGCCCGCCATCTCCTGGGGTCTTGGGTTCCACCACCACATGCTCGGACCATCAGGAAGGCTTTCCTGATGCTCAGCCAGAATCTGGCCCACAGTTCCATGTCCTGCATCTTGGGATGATCGAGAAGAAACCTAAACCCAAACCCTCCCCTGGACGGCAGCTCTAGAGGGCCCTGCTCTCTCCTCTCAGCCATCCCCTCCCGAGGCTCAGCATGCCCAGTTCTTCCCATCGCTCCCCAGAGCACTTTGTTTCCAGTTCCTGGACCCTCCCCAGCCTGCCTGCATCTTCCTTCAACGGTGCTGCCCCGGCCTGGCCGCGGGACTCCCGGCCGAGCAGAGGGGAACCAGGACTTCTCATGAGTTGGCCGTGAGAGTCGTATCTGCCTGTTCCGCAGGCCCATCCCACGGTCTGTGCGTCCTGCTTGTACTCACCCTGCGTTTGTCCCCACCGCCCGAAGGGGGTCTGTGAGCAGGGAGCAGCCTTTCGGGTCGCACGGCGAATTGCCACGGAGTCACCCACCCCCGCTCCACAAACTGGCCAAATTCTGAACGCAAACACCAATCCCAGGACTGTTTCACGGAGCAGCAGACACACCGGAGATGCGGCCTCCCTCTCCTGGAGAGTGGTGGGGACAGGGAGGCCGTGGCTTTTGGAACAGCTGCTTCCAAAATCCCGCCCTGCCCCCCCGGTGATCTGAAGCACAGTCCTGAAGAGCAGCCAGTCTCCATGGGCTGCACGTGCCCCCAGGACTGCCAGCAGTCAGAGAAGGCAGGTCAGGACGTCGCCCGCTCTCCCCTTTCAACATGTCTGCTTTGCCCTTCCAAGTGTTTGGGAGACGATTCTCTGAGCAAGAAGCTAAGAGGGGAAGCAGTGCCTGCAAGCAATACCGCGTCAGGTTGGCTTTGCCTACTTTTCGGGGCAGGAACCCCAAAAGAGCCACAGCAACTGGATTATACAGCAGAAGGAGCCCTGCAAGTCCAATCTTTGTTCAAGCAGATCCATATCTGCCCTCCCGCCCCCCGAGATCGGCGGCAGAGGCCCTTCTCCGGGAGCCCTCCGTGAAGGATATTAGGAGGGCGAGTGCCCGGAGGAGGGCCTTCTCTGCCGTGGCGCCCCATCTGTGGAATGCGCTCCCGAGAGAGGTCCGCCTGACGCCATTGTTATTTGCTTTTCGGCGCCAGGCTAAGACCCTTTTCATTCAAATGATATTTTAACTGTTAACTGTTGTTATTATTTATTTATTATATACCTGCCGAGATGTATCCGGATTTTTAAACTTTATTCAATATTTATCTGTTTTGTAAGCCGCCCTGAGGCTTGTTGCAAAGGGGACGGCATAAAAATGCTTTAAATAAATAAATAAAAATAAATAGGGAAGGATCTAAAGGCTCCGTCTCTCCTGCCTCTGTGGCAGCGCCCGGGGGAAGTGGGACAGCAGCCTGCAAGAGGCAGTCAGAGGTTCAACAGGCCAAGCATCTCCACTGTGCGTCCTGCAATGGATGAGCTTCCACTCGCAGAGGGGCAGGCGAGTGTCTTTCTTGCTCCGATGTATTAAAGAAGGCACTCACAAGGCAGAGGCCGAGAACGATTCTGGCTTTCAGCTTGCCCTGCAGTTTGTCTGCAGACGAATGACGTGTGGGTGAAAGACAAGGCAAAGCAAACAAGAGCAGGTTCCTTAACCGAAATAGCTGCCAAGAAGCCTTTATGCCAATTCCCTTTGCATTTACGAGTTCGCTTTCAACATCCAGCTTGCATTCTCATCTTCTGAAACAAAAGCACAGGAAGTTCTTCCCGCACGCTGACGATCCCGCTCTTCATCTCTTTGGACACGAGCGAGTGGGCGGTTCTGAGCTCCTAGTGGCGCTGCAGTGGGCTGCCCCCTAGCCCAAGCCCCACGGGGTCTTGCGCAGTTCCCATTCATCCCAGTGGCACCTCTGCGCCTCCCCTCCACCCCCGCCACCGGCGCCTGGGCCACCCCCTCACAGGCTGGGTTGTCACCTCTTTGTTGAGGGTCCGGTATCCACACAGCGTGTTGATTACTCCTCCCGGGTCCTGTTCAGAGGAAAAAACAGGGAGGATTGTTCCAAGCGGAACAGCAATCCAAGCGAAGCCAAGCTGGTGGGGCAGGTGGAGGCCGGTGGGGCACCTTCCGTCTGCCGCGGCCCTGCATTTGCGGGCCACAACCATCCAGAGCCGGCCGTGGCCGTAACCGAGCGTGCTCATTTGCCTGTGCGCATTGGTTGCCCTTCTGTGTCTCCCAGTGGTCGGAACTCCCTGGAGGAGCACAAGAACCCGTCCCTGGCGGCTACATCTTGCTGCATTTTTCTCTCGGGCACCCCCCCACCCCTGCGTTGTGCGCCCACGCCGGGGCTCCAAGCAGACCTGGGGCTCAGCACCTCTGTGACAGTGGAAAGAGCCAGCTGCTGCTTACAGATCTAAAGCCAAGTCCCTTTCAGCCTCAGACTCCCGGGGAAGGCCTTTTGGCCGGCAGATCCTTTGCAAGGGGTGCGGACAAGCTGCCCCACTGAAAAGGCCACGTGGGGGGAAGCCCCACCCTGGCTGGGCCACCCATGGAGCTCGGGGGCTGTCGCGTGGGGGGGGGGGCTCCTACCCACTTCCGGCTGGTATTTGGCTGGGGAAGCGTCCTCCCTACTCCGAAGCAGGGGAAGCGTCCCGCCACACCCCCACCCCCGCTTAGCTCGTTTTGGAAAAGCCGTTTCAACCAGCAGCCCTCCCCACAACTTGGGATGGACGGCTTGCGTGTGCCAAGGAGGGGCAACTGAGGAGCGGGGCCGCAAGGGAAGGCCCTCCCCAAAAGGCCCCGGGAGCAAGGGCGCGAGCGAGCGCGGCAGGGGCAGAGCCCTGGTCCCACTGGCAGATCCGTGGGTCACGCGATCACATGCCTGGCCCTCCAGCCGGACCGCCTGGCTGTGCGACACCCATTTTCAGCCCATGCCTCGCCATGTCTTCCCTGATCTTCTGCGTCAGCCTCCTCTGAGTTTACGGGGTGAGCAGGCAAGCTCACCATCTGAGGTGTGGGCACAGCAGTGTCTGTGCAAAGACATTGTTTACACTCTCCTGCTTGATTTCAGTCCCTCTGGCAACCTTTCCCAAGGAGGAAGTTGCTGCCCTCAGGGCTGGGGGCAGCGGAGGAGCGGACGCGTCCCCGAGCCACCTGTGGGGTCCGGCACCCCTTCCTGCCAGCCGCTTCTGCCCCTGTGCCGGAGGCAGTGAGCATGCGCTCCCTCATCGTGCGCAACTGCCCCAGCGCCGGGCACACGCTGGACGGGTTAACAGCCAAGCACTCTTTGCACAAACGTCGCCACGTCTCTTTCTGCTGGAGAAACCGCTAAGCACGGCAAAGCCGACACGTGCTCCTCCCTCAGCCCGATTTACAGCGACTCCTTCCTGCCCGAGAGGCACAGGTGAGCTTCTGCCCAGGAACCAGGGGGATCCCTCCTGCGGTCCAGAGGACGGCACGCTTGGTCTTCGGCCTGATCTGCGGACTCTGAAAGCAGCGCTGCCCTCTGGGACAGGGACTGGATTTAAGGACATGCTCGATATGGTCAGCAATTCCCCATTTGAGTCCTTTAAAAACTGCAGGACATGCCCAGCGACCTATTAGTGTTTTGCTTTTCCGTGAGGCTGAGGAACTCATCTTTCGCCACTACTGCTTGCCTCAGTTCCTCAGACTCCAAAGGAACTGAGGAAGCAGGGAGGCGTTTCCCCCTTTCCCATAATGCTGGAATCTAGTGGGGCATCCCAAGAAGTTGGACTGGCGGGCAGAGAAAAGGAAGCTTGGTTAAACCAGGGATGCAGCCTGGACAGCTGGCTGGCTGGGCCACGGCAGGAATTTATGGAGGACAACCTGGCTCTCAATGGCTATGGGAATGCCTGTGTCCCGCCTGCTGGGGAACATGGGCCCGGTGCTGCTGCTGGCTTCTCATGGGCACTGTGTGGACGGAGTGAACGGGATGGACCCGGCTCTGAGCCGGCTGGAGGCCTCACCCATTCCAGCGTCGGTTGCGTGCTCTGCTAGAAAAGCTGGTTCAATTGTTTCTGAAACGCCCCACTGAAGAAATGAGCTGCCCCACCTCTGCAGAGCGCCTCGCTGTGCAACGTGGGCGGCCCGACCCACGCGAGAGAGCCGTTCTCCTCCGGTGTTGACCAGCTGTGGGCTCGGGAGGCTCCGAGAACGTTCCCACGGACTGCACGGGGAAGACCTGCCAGGGGGCTGCTCCCATGAGGGAGCTCTGCTGGGACCGGGCCCAGGTTTTGGCAGAATTTAATTCCAGAAGCTGCCAGAGGTATTTTGGCAGTTCCATTCTTTGGGAGAATGCTCCCTCCACTGCCTTCTTGCGGATCACAGGATCTGCGTGCCATGCGAGAGAAGTGCTGGCGGCAGCAGGCTGCAATTCACCTGGTCTAGCCACCCTGGTGATTCTCCCCACTGAATCCCAAAGGAGGCGGCTCAGCGGCCCGTTCCCTCCCTTCCCACCTTCGCTGCTCCCTCCGTGTTTATAAAGCACCAAGCTCCACATGGCGATCGGACTGCTGGGATCCCAGGCACCTGCGTCTGCAGAGATGCACACGGTGTGCCTGGCAATGAGCTCTGGACCCCGTGAAAGGCCTTCCCCTGCGAGCCCGTCGTGAATCAGCTCGACCCCCCACGGGGCTGGAAGCTTCGCCCAAGGAAACTCAGAAACGAGGTGTGCCTCATGTGAGGAGGTGAATGAGGCATGGGTTCAAATGCTGCACGACCAAAGCTCTTGCTGCGGGAGGCCCCCACACCGGGACGCGCTCCTAAGCACAAGCCACGGGGTTTGAGTGGCACTGAAAGCACCCTGGGAACGACGCCCGGACTCCCGGCGGCTCGCGGGCCAGTCCGGCTGGACTGCGTGGACGTGGAGAGGTGCGGCAGGTTTAGCTGCAACACGGCGGAGACGTGCGCATTTGGGGGAACGTGTCGCGCCCTCCCCCCCCCCGTCTCACCTTCTGGATGCAGCACGTGTAGGGCACCCCACACGCCAGGGGGCTGCTGCCATTGCAGGAGTGGTACGGGTTCACGTGCCAGTCGCGGAAGTCGTCCCCCCCGCAGCAGGAGAGCTGCAAAAGGCGAAGGGAAGCGCTGCGCTCAGGCGTGCGGAAGAAAGCGTGGCCGGAGGGGCCTCCTGGCCATCTGGCTGGGCTCTGGCCCTGCTCCGGTGGGCTCTGCTCGCGCACGTCCCCATTTCATGCGCACTGCACCTCGCCAGCAGGATGGTCCGAGGAGGGAGGCGTGATGGAGGGGCCCCCACCGCCCCCCAGGCCACTCCAGGGCCAGAGGCTGCTACCACAAGCGAGCAAACAGCCTTCAGAAAAGGCCTTCGGGTTTCTCTTTTTCCCCCCGGCCTTCACAGCTCTGGCTCTCCTGCTTCGTGGCTGGGCCACGATCCCTGCCCACAGCTTATGGCCTTTCCGTCTGCAAAGGAGGATTCCGAAGAGAGGGAAGCACGGGTCAGGACAGGCAGGGCCTGATTTAGGGCCCTCCTGGGCTCCTGCCCCTCTCCTCCAACTCAGGGACAGAATCCCTGGCAGACTCTCTGTCTTTCTGGCTTTGCATGAGTCTCCAGATACAAGCCAGGCAAGAACCTCTTAAAAATCCACCGAGCCCCTCCAGGAAGGGCAGAGCCGGCCCATGGGCCTTGTCCGTCTGGCCAGCATCTCAGCTGGCTTCAGCCACCCCTTAAGACAACAACCTCCTATGGGCCCAGCCGGCAGGGCACTACGGAGTTGCCTAGAGTCTGATTTTGTTCCTGCCCTGAGCCTGCTCCGAGCTTCTCCTGTGAGCCTGAACATGCCACTGATGCGACCCCACACGGAGATACCACTGTACACAAACAACAAAATACCTTTTGCTGAACGAAGTCCAAAATATTTTTGAAGTCTAAGTCGTCATAATAGTGCCTGATCCCATCCTGGATGCTGGAATGAAACACTGCATTCATCTGGGAAGGAACAGAGAGGAAACAGGTGACGGGACGGCAGGGCAAGGAGCCGCCATGCCACGCGGCACGGCTGGCGAGGGGCCTTGCCTCCGCCACGGATTCTGTCAAAACGTCACGATGTTGGAGGCCAATGCAGGCCTTGGAAACAAACGCGGCCTGCTAAGAGGCGCAACATCAGCCTTCTCCGCGTGGGTGAAAAACCACAGCTGAGGGCGCCGGGGCATGGAAGCCACGTGGGGCTGGTGCGAGTACTGGGCCAGCGCTGGAGCCGTGAGCCCCAGGAGAGTTCCTCCTCCAGCAGGATGGGGTGTGGGGTGCACAGCCTGCGGGGAACCCGGCCTGCGGTCAACGAACAGCCCGGGGAGGCCGGAAGGGGCAGGCCTTGGGTCACCCTGCTGACCCCCACGGACCCTCCAGCCAAGCTACGGGCCGCAGTGGGCGCACCTACGCCCCGGACGAACTGACATTTGCACAGGAGTGCAAAAGCCGCAACAGACAATTGCCGGCGAGTGGCAGCCTGAATTCATTGCCTGCGCCAGGAATCCTCCCTCTGACGGAGCTGCCTGGGCTAGCTGCTCTGCTTAACCTTTCTTGGCACCCCTGTCTGAGCCCCGGAAGGGCTCCCCCTTTTTCCCCTCAGAAACCAAAGAGGCCGGGTACAGACGTGTTTCTGTGGCGGAGCCCTTTTCCTTTCCGAAGGGGACCACGTTGTATTTGTTGTGTACCAGGACACAGCAAAAATAAGAGGCCAGAGTGTTTCTGAGCCCATGTAAAGCTCTGATGTGAACAGCATCCACCTTTTTAATGGTTTTAGACAGATGGGGACAGCGAAGGCCCGGCATGCCCCCTTGCCGTTCTGGGACCGCGAATGCTCCTCCATCCCCTCCAAAGCATGCCATCCTGCCAGGCCCATGTTGGGCTGAAAACAAATGCAGAACTGTTCAGCACAGGAAGATATGCAAATGAAGGCACAGAACTACGGAAGAGAAAGGCCAAGCTGTGTGTAAGCAATGCTTTTCGATTTTTAAGGAATTGCTTTTGATAATTTAATTCAATCAGTGATGCTTCCCATAATTCCTAGAGCAGATACCCTGAAGGTCACTATGACATGTCAGGCTCCTCAGATTAAGCAGTTTGTTGTTGTTAGTCATGAAGTCGTGTCCGACCCATCGTGACCCCATGGACAACACTCCTCCAGGCCTTCCTGCCCTCCACCATCCCCCACAGTCCACTTAAGATCACACTGACTGCCTCAGTGACTCCATCCAGCCACCGCATCCTCTGCCGCCCCCTCCTTCTTTTGCCCTCAGTTGTTCCCAGCATCAGGCTCTTCTCCAGAGAGTCCTTCCTTCTCATTCGGTGGCCAGAGTACTTGAGTTTGATCTTCAGTATCTCAATCTCATTTCTCAAAATCTCAAAATCATACTCAATCTGATTTCTGTGTTGACTGTCTGGTGATGTCCAAGTGTAGAGTCGTCTCTTGGGTTGTTGGAAAAGAGTGTTTGCTATGACCATCGTATTCTCTTGACAGAATTCAAAATTCTACCAGCCTGTGCCCTGCTTCATTTTGTACTCCAAGGCCAAACTTGCCTGTTATTCCGGTAATCTTTTGGCTTCCTACTTCCGCATTGCAATCCCGCATGATGATAAGGACATCCCTTTTTGGTGTTAATTCTAGAAGGTGTTGTAGGCCTTCATAGAACTGGTCAACTTCAGCCTCTTCAGCACCAGTGGTTGGGGCATAGACTTGGACTACTGAGATGTTGAATGGTTTGCCCTAGATTTGAACTGGGATCATTCTGTCATTTTGGAGATGGTATCCCAGTACTGCTTTTCCTACTCTTTTATTGACCATGAAGGCTACTCCATTTCTTCTGAGGGATTCTTGCCCACAGTAGTAAACCTGATGGTCATCTGAATTAAATTCACCCATTCCTGTCCATTTTAGTTCACTGATTCCTAAGATGCCGATGTTCAGGCTTGTCATCTCTTGTTTGACCACATCCAGCTTGCCTTGATTCATGGATCTTACACTCCGGGTTCCTATGGAGTATAGATCTTCGCAGCATCGGACTCTCCTTTCACCACCAGATACATCCGCAACTGAGTGTCCCTTCGGCTTTGACCCAGTCGCTTCCTTCTTTCTGGCGCTACGAGTACTAGCCCTCTGCGCGTCCCCAGCAGCACATTGGACACCTTCCAACCTGAGGGGCTCATCTTCCGGCGTCATATCTGTTGCCTATTGGTACCGTCCCGGGGGTTTTCATGGCAAAGATACTGGAGTGGGTTGCCATTTCCTTCTCCAGGGGATCACGTTTTGTCAGAGCTCTCTGCTGTGACCGGTCCGTCTTGCGTGGCCCTGCATGGCACAGCTCATAGCTTCATTGCGCTACGCAAGCCCCTTCGCCAAGACAAGGCAGTGATCCATGAAGAAGAATTAAGCAGTAATTGCATCTAAAATGTATCTTACAGATGCTTTTGATGCTACTGGCATCCCTCAAAGCTGAGGCCGTAATTCCAGATGAGAGGCCTTCCCAAGAACATTTGCTGTTTTGACTCCTGACAAAGTCCCACCAGGCACAAATACCGAGAAATTTTAATGAAGGCAACAGTTTCAGATTTTTCGTTGGAACACTCTTGCACACACACAAACCAATTTGCCTAATTAATTCCGACATGAAAATTACAGTGGTGGTGTAAGCTGGAGAATGAATTTAAAAGTAACATCTTAAAGAGCAGAGAAAAGTAAAAACAGTGGATGTCAAGGTAGAAAAGACATGGAAGGTTATTAAAAAGCCTCAAACACCAAGAATTCTGTGGTGTGGATGTTGATTAACCTGTCAGTCCTGATTGTTCTCCATCTAGGAGCCGGCTGCCACATCGTTTCCCTTTAATTGCCTGCAATAACGAAGTCAAGGAAGCGCAGGCACGTTCCCGGCTGCTCCAGGCCCTGCGAGGGCAGGGCCAGTGCGCTGAAAGGGGACAGGCGTCCCTCGTGAGCTGCGGGTTCCCTGGGACGGTTTCGTGGCCCAAAGGAGGTGCAGAGCTCCTGCCCGGCCACTCACTGGTGGGAAGCCAGTGGGCCCATAGAAAAGGCTCCGCAGCAAGCCAATGGAGAAGAGATTTGCAGAAGAGAAATGCATGCCCCTGCCTCGCTCTTTGCCCAGCCACCTTCTTACCCTGTGAGCCACCCAGCCGCTTTTCGCCTGTGGAGGGTTCTGGTCCTGGAGAGAAGCTTGGAGGATGCACAGTGGAGAGGAGAGGAAAGGGGAGGCCGAGCCGGTCGTCGGTGCAGTAAGCAGAGACGCCCCGAAGCCAAGCAGGGCCTGGGGCTGGTCGCTTCTCCGGCTTGGGGCCTTTTCCTGCCTGTTTTTGTTCCTGGGAGGGAGCAGGATGAGGCCGCCCAACAGCTCCTGGATGGCACCCCCTGCTACCCGTCCCATTCGCTTCCGCCTCCTCCGGCTCCATCTGCCTTGGTGATTGCTAACCGGACTGTGCTGGCACGGCCTGCCCTGGTCTGTGCCCAACACGGCTGTTGGCTTACAGGACTGCCCACGAAGCCCAGACGCGCTCTGCACGCAACGCTGCCCTGTGGAGACCCCACCCCACACATCGAGCCCTCTGCAGCCCAGTGAGTCCTTGTCTTTCCCCTTCTCTTGTTGGTTACGCACTTTCCTTTTAAACTGGCAACTGTGATTACATACAGTTTTAAAAAACAGGGTTGTTTTGATCTAGTCCCCGAACTGAGATCTTGAGCTTTAATAACTGGAGATCCAAATCCCCTCATTCAAAAGGGGGAAGCAGCTCCTGGCACAGGGATGGTGCCAGTGCTGAATTCAGGAAAAGCCCTTCAGGGACGTGCTGCATGCAAGCATCCCATACTCCACTTTCTTATTCATTCATTGGATTTGTACCATGCGTTGTAATTTTTATTTATTCCAAATTAAATAGATATGGGGACTCTGCCCTAAGCAAATAGCCAGGAAGCAGCGAGTGCCACGTGGCTGTCACTGAGCGCCTGCAGGGGGAAAGAGATGAGCCTCTTGTGATCTCTCACCTCCAAGGCTTGACTGGGACCACGCAGCCTGATGAAGGGTCAGGGTCTCTGGGACGGGGCTGGGCTGCAGAGCCCCAGGAGCTGGAGCTGAGTGGGGCTGCAGGCCAGCAGCACTGGGAGGGCGGCACGCTCTGCCCAGCCCATCCGAGCTGCAAGCGCGGTGGGCATCGCTCCATTTCTGGCCACGGCTGCTCCCCGCCATCTGCAGAGGACGGATCGTCATGACGCGCCCCCCGCCTGTGATTTGCTGCTGCGCGAGCGGAGACAGCTTGTGGGCTTCAGCCTCTGAGACAGGCCGCCTGACCCACTTGGTAAACAGTCCAGGAAAGCGCACCACTCTTGCTTTGCTGCCGCACGAGCTGCTCAGATGGGCAGCGGAAACGATGCACACCTCCTGCCAGAACTACCCCGTTTCCAGCACCCAGGCCGCACCGACATGCTCGCTTGCACCAAAGGAGCTCTAGGTGCACATTTCCTCCACACACGCGTGCGCGTTACATCCTCAGCGGCCCATCTCAGGGTCGGAAGTCTGCAGGAGTCGCCCGACTCTGCCCTCTTCCGATCACCAGACCTGAAGTGGGCAAGAGATGTGGTGCTCCGGAGAGCCGCCTGCCCTGTCCCGCCGGAAGGGCCCCGGCCCAGCCCTGGCACTGTTGCTGCTCACCTGCTTCTCGAAGAGGATCTCAATCAGCAGCAGCAGCAGCTCCATCACGAGGATTGCCAGCAGGACCCAGAAGAACTGCGCAGAAGAAGGAGAAATTGGGGCAGTGTGGCGGAGCAGAGAGGACGCTCACCCTCCTCAGGCCGCAGGAGGAGACGACGCGGCTGCGCGACGCGTTCCTTCTCCCCGCTTTCGCCTGGCTCTTGCAGCATCGTTTCCCCTGCCTCCCTCAAGCGCAAGCAAGGGGAGAAGACTGGTCCCTCCCCGCCGGATGCCTTGGTCCCAGTTGCTCCTCTCCCATCATGCATTGTGCAAGGGATACAAAGGGAAGCAGGATGGGAGCAAATTCCCGGGAGGATGTCGCGCCTGCGCTCGCCACTCCTGCTGACTGGGATCGAAGCTGTCTTTTAGGGAAGGGCCAAAGCACGGCTGCAGGCTGGTGGGCTTCGCCCCCCGCCCAGTAAGATCTCTTCCTCCTTTAAACGGCGGCCTCCACTTGTCATTAGATAAGCTGCTTCTGAAACTTTTCTCTTTCTATTATTACTGGAGAACACCAGCCCAAGTCCCCTTCCCAAGGCATATGGCACTACTGCTTCGGATCGTGGCCATTGCTCTCCTCCTAGTAGCACCCTCAAGGCAGCAGTACAACAGGAGAGTCCCACTTTTCTTTCCTGCGCGTTGGTGGACGAGATCCCTGGAGACATCGAGAGGGTGTCTGTCCATTCACCTGTCCACCCATCCAGTACCAAGTCCGTGAGACCCAAACGTGCACACGCTGTGGTTACTTTGATCTTTCAAACATGGCAATTAATTGTAATTAATTTGTGTCCATGCAGGAACTTCTCCAGCCATTGGGGGGGGGCGGCTTACCTGCCTACTCAGATTCCCCTCAACTGGCATATGCAGTCAAGCTGCTTCTCACCTTGGGGGTAAAAAGCCCGGGCAGCTAGAAGCCACCGAGTGCTTCGTTCTCCACGGATTTATCTAATGTCCCTCGAAAGCCACCCTCATTACACCCACCCGCCAAAGCTCCTTAGTGGTTCACAGCATGATAAAAATCACACCTTGTATACCTAAGAATTTACACCATTTAGAGACAGTGAGTAATAAAGCTCCCAGGGCCTGATGCGAAAGTAAGGCTCCCCATCCGATGCTGGGGGGACTGGAGACGGAGCACAGCCTGAGACTGGGGCAGCAAGGACAGGAGGGGGGCCTCCCTGCGCAGGTTTGCACAGATGCCCCCCCCCCCCCCAGTGGAATATGAGCCAAGGATGCAATGTGGAAGCAAAAAGGGCAAAAGCTCTTTTAGGCTGCCTTGTTTCGTCTTTTATTTTTTAGGGCCAACGGCTTGGTCGCAGAAGTGGAACTGTGCACTCCCCGACCACGAAGCGAGCGCTCCAGCGGGCCCTGGCACAAGTGCCCCCCTGGGCTGCCGTCTGGGCCTTCTTCGGCCATCGTGCCCAATCCCCGATTCGGGGTGGGGAAAGACCGGCTGCGTGCCTGTGGGAAAGAGAAGCCGAACAGGAGCAGCACATGGAGGGGGCTGGGCAAGACCTCCCCACCCGTCCGTGGGCGGCAGCCTGTTTCATGTGAGCTCAAAACGAGAAGGAGAAAAGGGGGCAGAGAGCGCAAAGCCCCAGCAGGAGGAGGGCAGGGAAGTGGGTGCGCATGGAGTCCCAGGGCTACTTGTGGGGAGCGGAGGGGGGGAGCAATCCTAAGGGCTGCCGGGTGCATCTCACGTTTTCCCCCAATATCCCACGTAACGCACACCATAACCCACGATAACGAGACGGTCCTGCAGGACGGCTTGCCACGACGTGCAGACCTGCCCAGTGTGGCTCCCGGCCCCCCGTGCCTGACAGCCTGAAAGGAGAATTCCAGGCTCGCCCCTCAGGGCTTCCCCCTGCCGCCCACTGCACACACGGCCGGACAGCTCCCACGCACTCGGCATGTTTTCCTTCGGCCACGAAGGAAGGAAGGAAGGAAGGAAGGAAGGAAGGAAGGAAGGAAGGAAGGAAGGAGGGAGAATGGAGACACGGCCGCTGAGGCCTCTCCCCATCCATGCCTCTGCTTGCGCACAAGCACCGGACGCAACTCTCGCTCTCTTGATTTTCTCCACTGGGTGCATTTTGCAAAGCAGAACACATCCCCTGCGCTCAAAGGGCTGGTCGCTGTCGCTGCGACGCATGTTCACACGTGTTTGTGTGCATGAGAGGAGGAGGACGTGGGAATGGGGCCTGAGGGCGCACTCCCTGGTCACACTTTCCACCCGCAGAAGAAAGGAGGAAAGCCGCCGCCACCGGGCAGGCCACGCATGGAGGGCAGGTGGGAGGCACTCTGCGTGCGGCCCAGGGCTGTGGAAAAATCAGCCCCCAGGCCAAGTGCCGCGGCGTCCCCCCAAGCGTCTCATCAGCCCCTCCTCTCTGGCTCAGTTGCCCAAACATGGCAAGGCTACAGAGCAGGTGGCGGATCTTGCCATTTTTTCAGAAAAACAACATCATGACACATCACTTCCCTCAGAGGTTTTTATTTCTGTTTCAGAGATGCAATTATATCCAGAAAGACCCATTCCTGCAAGCTAATCTTTCAAGCGCTTCCTTTGAAAAATATACTTATTCTCGCCCGGCAAAGGACCCATCAAAGGGGCTTTGAAGAGCACCCCTGACAGGCACCCCGCCCTTGTGCGGGAAGAGCAGCGAGAGCGCAGCCCGCTCGGCGCTTCTGCAGAGGGCCGCCCGCGCCACCCTCCACTGCTAATTGCCTGCCCGTTTCCTGTTGCACCGGGAACAATCTTTTATTTAGATAAGTCAGTGTGATTTATTTATGTGGCAGGGGCTCTCCCAGCCCCAGCCTGGAAGGGGTGAGCCGAAGAACGCGACGGGGGCTCAGTGGAGGCCGAGACGCCCGCCTGAACCCACGATGCTGCTGGCAGCTGCCACCTCAGGCAGCGGCTTTCAGGCCTGGCCGGTGAGGTCCTGCTGGATGGGGAGTGCCTGCCGAGGGAAAGCCCGGAGCACATCTCCAGAGCAGCAAAAATCCCCCTCTGTAATATCATCCACCATCCTGCACGGTTCATCCTTGGGGAGCACTGGGAATTCTGGCCCGGGAGTTGCAGAATGCTGCAAGGGCGGCGTGAAGTCTACGGCATGGCCACGGATGGCGGAATTTATTCAATGCCTGCCCGGCTTTTGGGCAAAGCAACATCCCAAGACAGTCCTCGGCAGGAGGCTTCCTGGCCCTGCTGATCAACTGGATTCTGGCAAGAGTGGGGCATCCCCCCTTTAAGTCAGGCACTGGTGTGTCACTGCATAGCCCTGGCCTAAGAAGAACCAAAGCGGAATGTTCTAAGAATTGACCTCCTAAACAAGGCAATCGTCAGAGCCTTGCAGTTATGTGCGGAATATATTATTCAAGGGAACGTGAGACATTTTTCTGCCATTAACAGATGGTCCAAACTGTTCTAATGACGACAACAAAAGGGGAACTGGCGACGCCCTCGTAAACGCAGTCCGGAAGCCCAACTTTACGCACAATGGCAGGGGGGCTCTCACAGACAGAGCCGAGAGCCAAATCGCCTTCCAGCGATTCCTTCCAGGGGACCCTGGCCTGGGGGAAGATCCGGCCTCTTCCAAATGGCACCGCATGGGAGGCGTCCAAGTGGGAACTTCCAGCGCTGCCCACAGATGGCTCATCTGGGTTGTGCGGCTGTGTTTGGGCATTTGGCCGGTTTCAGCCTGGCGCCAGAGGACACGGTGGCGCGGCGGTCCTTGGGCCTGCACAAGGGGATGTGGTGGGGCAGATCCATTCCCAAGAAGGCACAAGGCCCGGGGAGCGGATGAATGAGAAGGGAAGGCCCTGCTTTGGGTTGGGCGGCAGGTGGGTCAGAGTGTGGGACGGCTGGGCCATAAAGAACAAGCGGGGCAAGGAGGAAGGTTCTCCCTCCTCCGCCCAGCCATGCCCACTTTCTGGGGCAGGGTTTAAAAACATATATGCACTGTTCGTGCCAGCCGGCCCACACTGGCACCCTCTGGAAGCTGGACCACGATGCCCAGCATGGCTGCTGGAGAGCACCAGCTCCGGGAAGGCGCAATCCCTTCCTGGCCCGCCCTTGAAGTGGGACAGCTGCCCCAGAACGCAGACACAATGTTCATGGAGGCAAATTGCATCGGCCATCTACCCGCGGCCGCTCCGGGGCATCTCTTTGTGTCCCCGTCTCCCGGTGCAGCCGCCTGCGTTCTTGGTATCAGGAAAGGTCGGACGGGCTTTGCTGACTCTTTTCAGACACGAATGCAGGGCTTTTCCCGGGGTGGGCGACTGTGGCAGAAGCTCCCCAAGCCCCTCTTGCCAGGAAGATTGCATCTTGGGGGGGGGGGGGGCGGCTGAAGGAAGGCCTGTCTCTGCACATCCCTGCTGGCCCTCAAGACTTGCAATGGATGTCCTCCTTTGCGAGCCCCCAGAAGCGGAGTAAGCGGGGAAATGGCAAGGAAAAACGCTTTTCCCACTGCCATGTCTCGCCTCTGGCGTCCTCTCCCGAAGGAGGTGTGACTGGCACCCTCCCTATTCAGCTTCCATCACCAGGCAAGGATGTTTTCACTCTGCACTTGCTTTTAGTATAGCACGGTTTTATCATGTTATTTTACTGCTTGCCTGTATTGTTTCTGTGCATTTATTCGCCTGTTCCCACTGGATATTTATGGGATTTTGGATGTACTGGATTCGCTAGGTTTTTAAAAATCTTGTTTTGGTTTTATGCGCTGTATCACTGACTGTTGCTTTTGGGAGCTGCCCAGAGGGCCCTCGGCAATGGGGCAACATACAAATGTAATAAATAAATGGGTGTGTGCCTTCCCATCGCGCGTGCAGAGCAGGCAGCACATCTGCATTTCCCTTCCCTGGCGGACTTTTGTCGGCCAAGACCCGGCTGGTGGAGGCCGTCGCTCGCAGAGCAAGCACTCTGGCTTGAGAAATTTTCAAGGGGTCTGTATGTGGAAAGGAGCAAAGGCCGTGTGGGTCAGCTCTGCAGCCTTCTGGGACAGAGGTAACAAGCCGGATGCTACACTGGTTGAAACTCTGTTAGTCAAGATGCCGGATGAATCGTGTTCAGAGCTAGTGCCAGACAAAGGAGGACATGAAGGTTCTCAGAAGCCGCTGACCCGGGTCTGCAAAGGGTCACGCTCCTGCTTGCGGCTTCCTCAAGAGAGCAAGAGATGCCACCTGGCCGGAGGCCGCATCCGTTTGACAAGCAGGGTTTGGCAGAAGGTTGGCCGCCTTCTGCAGGTCTCCCGTTTGCCACTCCAGGTCTTCTCGGGGCAGACATCCATGGCCGGGACAGCTTCTCTCCTACCCAGCTCAGGAAGAGGAAAGCTGGCTGGTGCGGGGGCAAAAAGGGGCTCATCGCCGGCTCCTGCCAGCCTTCTTTTTCAGCACCTGCCAGCAAGCAGCCTGGGGCAGCCAAATCCTTGCAGCCCCTTGTGCCTGACAAAGGCCTTTTCCAATGCAGCCTTAGGAAGCCGCAGCCCTGTGTGTGGGGGTGGGTGGAAGCGCTTATCCCCCCCCCCCCAGTTGCTCCTTTGCTTTCATTGTAGATGCACAGGAGGGAGGATTCTGAGTGGGAGAGCAGCCAGCATGGGGAGGCTTGGGGAGCCCCCCCTCCTCGCGGCTGCTTCCTCACCAAACTTTCACTCCACCCGCACCTGCCGGCCCTTCACCTGCACGCATTCATTTGTCTTTTTCCCCAGAGATGAAGCGGCAGCGTGGAGAGAAGGCGTGCCTAGGAGACTGCGGAGGGAAAATTGTAGGTTGAAAGCAGAATAAAAAGGAGCGTTTGTGTGTTTCCTTCGAACAACACCCAACAATGAGGCAGCAGAGGAAGGTTCATTCAATGGTCTAATTGGAAACGGGATCTGTCCCCTTGTCAATGGGGAAAGGCGTGGCCCCCTGCCAGACCCCATCGCACCAAACACGATGCATGAGAAGAGCACTTCCTGCACATGGACAATACTATTATGAACATGCATAGTTAATAATGCCACTACTATTTGGATAATCAATAAAATCAGCAAGGCGATGTAAATCCTTCACAAACAGCACAGCAGGGCTATGAAACTGTTACTGAGGAAACCATCGACACCACCTGACTGAGAACCTCAGGGCGGCCCTTCCTCCGAGTGCCCCGTTTCCCCAGCAGTTCTAGCTCATTCAGGCAACGCTGCCTCTCCCAGCCCCCCCCCCAACCCCCCGTGCGGGGAGTCCTCAAAACAGCAGCAAGAAGAAGGACCGCGCTCCTCCAGGCGAACGTCCTTGGAGCCCTTTCGGCCATTGCCAGGGTGGAAGCGCATCGAATTGCAAGAGCCGCACCAGTCCGCTAACAAGGCTTGCCGGTGGACTGGCTGATTACCCCACTGCACGGGGCTGCGAACCTTGCGGGGGGAAGTTGCCGGGGGGGCTCTGCTTGCTGCCCTTGCTGCACGAGCACCTTCCCCACCTGCCTCTTTCGGGGCAGACCCAGCCTGTCACGTCAGCAGCAATGCCCCTGCAGCCCCTTCTGCACACGGGTGAGACTGCTGTTCGGCCCTGAGCAGGGCCGCAAACGGGCCCCTCTGGGATGGTGTGACCGTGGGTGGCGTCTTGCCTGTGCCACACGTGCCCGCCACGAGCGCAGAGTGCTGCTGCAGGCGTTGTGGGCGCCCAGCCAGGGCGGCCGACCGCCCAGGCGGCTCCCTCGCCACCCCATGACCCTGGCTTGCCGAGTGGCCAGTGCCAGCTCCCAGCAGACCGCCAGCTTCACTGCCCCCTGACCGGCTGAGTCCGCCCGGCACAGAAGGCGAGGCCAGGGGCCAGAGCCAGGAAGAGGGGAGCCAGGACAAGGCAAGAGCAACAGAGACCCCCGGGCAGGGCCCCAGACCTTCAGGAAAGGACGGCAGGGTGGAACGGCAGGTCCAAACCGTCGCTGTGGAGCAGGCCGAGGTCAGGAGGCAGAAGAGTGCGGGAGGGCAGAACAAGGGGGTGGTCAGAACAGGCCCAGGACTGAGAAGCAGGAGGGCAAATGGACTGGAGTGCAGGCACTTGGCTAGGGTAATAGGGCAGGAGGAACGGCAGGGCAGGGCAGGGCAGGGCAGGGCAGGGCAGCACCAGGAGCTGAAGTGCCACCAGCAGACGCCCCCGCACTGTTGAGGCGCCGCGGCAAGGAGGGAAGCGGGAGCAGGCGTGGCCAGGCACGGCACAGGCGCTCCTGCTGCCGTCGGACCTGCCCTGCTGAGCGGATCCAGCAAGGATGCGGGGCACGGGGCAGGGCGGATGGGAGGCTGAGCGGCTGAGGCCAGTCCTGGAGGGAGGAGCCGGTCCTCCCACTGGCCTTGTGTGCAAGGCCCTCCGTGCCCTGCAGCCCGCCAAGGACAACTCCGGGCTCATCCCTGGAATCCCAGGGACTTCCGCGAAGCTCATTGCTGCTGCCCACTGCAGCCGCAAAGGAAGGAAAGACGAGCCAGCGCCGAGGACCTTGGCAAGAGCGGGGCCTGCGCCCCATCCCGCCAGCACAGCGGTGCTGGGGGTCTGTGCACCCCCAGCCTCTTTCCCAACCCTCGTTCCTCAAGACAGGGAGAAAGTCCCATTCACCACAAACACCGTGAGCATCCGCTCCGTGCGCCATGACCTGAAAGGGGCAGCCCCCCCCCCCCCATCTGCTGGGCACAGAAGCTGCAAGTGTGGAACCATCTGGGGGAAATTCAAAATAAACCCGGGGCCACGTCTTCCAACTCCTCCCTCGGAGTGGCTGTCTGTCACTTGGGAGGTCCGACTGAATGAGCAAACAAGGCGGCCTCGCTCGCTGCCACCCCGTGCTGCTCTGAGAAAGGCTCCCCAGACTCGGCATGGCCGGCGGAGCAGCTCAATGACCTGAAAAGCCGCCTGCTGGAGCAGGTGCCCCTCGGATGGCTGGGCAGACGGAGCAGACCTTTCCACGCCAGGCCTCCCGTGCGTGGAAAGGCAGTCAGAAACCACGGACACCGCCGCAAGGGGGCCTCGGTGTTTTCCGCGAAAGGCCAGTGTGGGGCAGCAGGCATTCGCCGCCCCCCAGCAGCTGCCTCTCCGTGGCAAATGCCCCACCCCATCATTCCACAGGCTTTTGTCCCTCCAGCTGGATTCCAAAACACGAAACGGGACCATCGAGGCGAAAGAGTCGGAGCTGCCCTGCGGCAGAACGGCAGAACCCAGCAGGGGAGGCTGACCAGCCGCTCGCTCACCAATTCCCCCTTTCGGGCCCTGCTAGGTCCCTGCAGCTCCGCGGTTTCCGCACAGTCAGGTTTGCCAGGGGAAGACTGGGCTCGACCGTCCGAGTGGACAAGTCCCCAGGAAGCCAGGAGGCAACAGGACTGCCCCACAACCAAGCAGATCCGGGCAGAAGTTCACTAGTCGCCCCCACATGCTATGTTTCTGCATGCAGGGAGCTTGGGATATGGGAGAACGATCCCGTCACATCCCATCGGGTCTGGTCCAGTCCGCAGTCTGAAATGACACAAAGTTTCCTCTGGACTGCCATTTAATTTTGCTAGTCCAAAATAGCTACTCATAGCCAAATCCTTCCCATGTTTACAAACAAATCAAGGCAGGCCTTGTTCCTGTTTGCAGGCCACTCAAGTGGAAATACATTTAAAGACTGAATTTCACAAATTTTGAGTTGCCGAATGCCGCTGCCACTGTGCCTAAGCAATTGCCAAAGGAGACCTACCTGAAGTTCAAGATGGCCACCGACGTGATTGAGCTAAATTGCCATACAAATGGCAGATGGTGTGCGCCAAACAGCACGAAATCAAGCACAGAGTGGCTGTGGGGGCATCCCACAATCATGCCAATTTGGGGGCAATTCTGTTCACAAACTGCTGAAATCATGTTTTCCTTCTCATGCTTTCGCCTGTTTACACCCTTTTTGCCCCACAAGGTCCCTCTTATTCCCTGCCCCCACCTCTTTAAGCGTGCCCATTCAGAAGAACGGCCTGCTTGGAAAGCAGTTCAACACACCTGGTTTGAGGGTTGGCTTCTTCCTGACTTATGGCACCGTTTACAACTGGCACGGTGCAGCCCTCTCATTTGCGACGGGAGATGGTGTTTTATGCCAAGATGCTTCACCTGTGGACATCTGTATATGAATGGGCTCATTCACCAGATGCAGAACTCACCTGGTAAGGCAAGTCTAATGAGGAAGAACTCGCCTGATGGTACGGACGTTTTGGGGCTCCTGCTCCCAAGCACGCACCGGGGATGGCGCCTCTCTTACGGCCCCTCCTTACCGCACCCCACAAACCCCCTGCCCAGCCCATGAGCCAGGCCGAGCCAACCCCAGCAACGCAGGGACGGAGGCTGAGGGTGCCCGGCCTCGCGTCCGGGTCACGTTTCCCAAGTCCCGGCGTTCCCAAGCACCGTTGGAACTCCCAGCCCTGGTTTGGCTCCAGGTGGCTTTGCAGGAATAGGTCTTTTGCAGCCTACTGCAAAGGAAGGGCCTCCTTTCGGCTTTGCCAGTGACTTCCACGGCCACTTGCATCCTGCAGAAGCGGAGGGCCCGGTCTGGACATTCAGGAACAGCTCCTCCCCTTGGCAAGGACGGCTGCGCTGTGTGTGTGCCATTCCCAACATCCACGCGCAGAGAGAGCGGCTCGTCTCTCCCCCTCCTTGAGTCAGGCTCTGCTCGCCCTCCTGAGTCACGGGCGAAAGAGAAAGTGGGAGACAGAAGGGAATACACTGAACAGGCAATTCCTGTTCAGCTCTCCTTCAACTTACAGCCTGTGTTCACGCCGAAGAAGGCCAAGGCCTGTCTCCGTCTGTCAAATTCTCGTGCAAACTAAGAGGATTTTATTTCAGTGGCAGAAAACATTTCAGGCATTCCACAGAGTTTTAACCCAACATCAAATCTTGCGGGGAAAAGCCACTGGAGAGGTGACGCAAGATTCACGTCAAGTGATGTTTGTGGGTTCAGGGAAGTGTGCCATTTAGGAAGTTTCCCATCTGCTAGAAGTGCAAGGCTATTTCCCAGCACAATTGAGGCTGTCAAAGACCATCTCACATCAGTGTACACACAACACACATGCGAGCACGCTTCCTTAAATTAAATGGCATGCAGCAACTTTCATCTTCCGGAGCATCTGAACGTCCTTAGGGATTTGTCAGAGGTGAGAAACAATGCTTTGTCCTTATGCCAATTCAAGACCCTTCGGGGACTGGGCTTACAGGTCGGGCACTGAAGTTCTGAAACAACTGTTTCACAGTAGGAAGATCATGAGAAGAGCCGGTGTGGCAGTTGGGCGCACTCCGCATGACTCAGAGCGGCGGGGAAGAGAACCTGAGCCAGGGCCTTGGGTGTTGCCTCACAGAGAGACCCTCACCGGCCCCTGGAAGCGTTGCACGGGCACCCGCATCCCTGGGCATCAACGGAAACAGACGCACCTGCTGTGGCTAAGGGAGCTCCTAGTCTCCTGCCACTTAGTCGCAGCTGCTCAGATGCCGCCTATGCGGCAGGTGGGGACCCCGCCAAGGAGACGCCCCTTGCTCCCCGTCAGCTGGGGCCGGGATCTCCTGGCTGCACGCGGGAGGCCTACACACAGAAGCCTGACCCGGCTGCAAAAGTCAACAGCTTTCTGGAAATACTTTTGCAAGCTACCTTTTCACTACATAAATGCTCTAAAAATGGTTTGAAGAAAACGGGGGTGGCAAGTTCTGTACCGAAAGAAGCCGAAAGCCAGAACCGCTTTAACCCGTGATGGCAAACCTATGGCATGCATGCCTCCCTGTCGGCATGCGAGCCCAGTCACCCCAGCATTGCCCCTGCGGCCGAGCATCAGATAGCACTGCACATACGGGCCATGTGCATGTTTGGAAAGGAGTAGCGGCGCCAGGCAGTGACATCACGAGCCGCGACTCATTAGCAGCAACTTGGAGCTTTTGCATGGCCGGTTAGTGCGCTGCCAAGGATATATATATGTTTGCATCATTGGAAGCTCTGTTATTGCGTTTTTCTTTTAACACAAAAAATGTTAATGTATGAGTTGTTTTTTCCTAAACTAAAACCTCAGTATTCAGGTTTTATTGCAGTGTTGGCACTTTGCGATAAATAAGTGGGCTTTGAGTTGCAGTTTGGGCACTTGGTCTCTAAAAGGTTCGCTATCACTGGCTTTAAATCATGGATCCTCAAACTACAGCCCACGGGCCAAATCCAGCCCGCCATGCTCATTTATCCAGCCCGCCTCTGAGGTTTTGGACTCGTCCAATCTCCGAGCGAGTCCAAAAGCTCTGAGCTGGCACAGGTGCTCCCTGAAACTGAGCAGAACCGGCACACACGCCAAATTGTAACAGCTCAACTGCGTGTGCGCCGGCTCCTCCCCCCCATTGCACTCATATGCAGAGTAGGAATATGGAGTGGGAAACAGAAGAGAGTTGGGCAGAAGAGAGAGACAAAGACCCTAAAGAAGGACTGAAGGTAAGAAAAAACGTACCTTCTTAATTTTTAAAATCTATTGTTAATTATGCGAGCCATGTCCCTGGGCTGCGGGCCAAGGCACAGCTGCCTCACCGAGCTCGGGATCAGCTTCTTGACAGTGGCGGCTTGCCCACAGAAGGCTGTCCCCTCGGCAAGGCGGCTTGTGGCGGATGCGCGGGACCACAGCCTTCAGTGGGGGAGCCGCCACCCATTGAGCGGCTGCCCCCGGGTTTGGCGGGAGCGGAGCCAACATTTTTTATTAATTTTAATTTTAATGATTTTAATTAATTTTAATTTTAATGATTTTAATTAATTTTAATTTTAATGATTTTTAATTAATTTTAATTTTAATTAATTTTTAATATGCAGTGTGCATAGGAATTCATTTATTTTTTTTCCAAACTATAGTCTGGACCCCCACAACAGTCTGAGGGACAGTGAACTGGCCCCCCGTTTAAAAAGTTTGAGAACCCCTGCTTTAAATGATGTGCACAAGACAAAGCGAGGCAGGACGGGATGCCCCTGGAGTGCTGAAGCCTCACCCCAGCAGCTCAGGAAATCTCCGGCTTCTGAAATTTCACTGGGGGCCACCCTCCCTCTTTCATCGTTATCTTGCGGACATGCGGGGCAAAGAGCAAAGAAGCTTTTTTCTCTGCCGTGGACACCAGTCTCCTCCAATGATACTGCTCTTCACTCCGGCTGCAACCAGACTTCACAAACCTGAGCTGTTTTCCAAAGAATTGTTCCTGTTGCAGGACCGGTTCCACTATCCAGACCCACTGGGGTCCAGACACGTCCCTGTACATTGCACTGCGAAAGGTGAACGGGCTGCAGAGTCAACGGGCAAAATACCAGGGAATCGCTCCTACTCTGGAGGAGGGAAGCGCCGGCATACCAGCGGCCCCTCAAACCGCAACTCTCAAGATCCTATGGGCGAGGGAGCCGTGGCAGTTAAACTGCAGATGTACATTTGTGGGCGAAAGCAAAGAGGACGAGGAAGGAGGGTGCAAGGAAACAGCCTCACCGTTTTCAGCAGCATCCGGTTGTCTCGGAGGGAGCCCACCATTCCAATGAAGGAAACCGCAAACATGGTGATGCCCAGGAGAAGGAGAATCACGGCTGGTGCAAGGAAGAGCCCTTCCAAGGTCCGGTGCGCCTGTCTTTCAACTTCCGCATAAATGCCGACACACAGGATCACCAAGCCGATGATCTGCAGAGAGGGGAAGGAACGCGTCCAGTGAAGAAAGCGCTGGGCAAAGTGGAAAAGGCCTCTCTGCTTCCACGGCATCTCCAAAAATGCGACCGGCAAAGAAGCGTTCTATGGCTGGTCTGCTGAAGCCGGTCCTCTGGCCGGAGCATCCAGCGCGGCCTCAAAACAAGCGGAAATGATGTGCACAAGGCAAGGCGGTGGGGGGGGGGGCAGACAGCAGGGAGGCCGAAAGAGGGGGCCAGTGACGCAGCCCTTGGGGGGGCTTCTGTAGGACTCCAGGGTGGCTCTCCAGCAGACCCACTTCGCAGGGGTGCGGGAAACCTGCCATAGGGAGGTGGGCTGTGGGTGTCGGCGGAAGCTTTGGAGGGCAGCTGGGTGGGACTAGAGCCCACAACCAGGAGGGCAGGCAGGGGTCCATCGGTGGATCCTGGACCTGCCTCATCCCCCTTCCGAAACAAGGCGGCTGACATCAAGGAAGCTCTGGGGAAACAGGACCGAGGAGGCAAGTTCACGGAGGGGCCGCGTCCAGCCACAATCCTGACCGGGTCAGACAGGCGGACCGCAGGATTCTGGCGGAAAGCAAGGCAAACCGGGCAAGCCCACTGGCTGGGAGGCTGCCCTGGACATTCCCAGTCCCCCTTGGCTCTCCTGTCTGTAATTTCTGGAGCGGCGGCCCTGGAGAAATGCTGGACTGGGCACAGATGAGATAAAGGGCACGTCCAGCAAGGAGGGCCCGAAGACACAATAGCGGAAGTGTGGCGAGCACGGACGGGCTGAGCCCCACTGCGAAGCAGCTCCAGGCCCCACTTCAGACAGGGACCGGAAGTGTGGTGAGCCCTTCTTCCAGCCACACCCCCGACGAAAGTCCCTGTCCGAAAAGAGGCCGCGGGGGCCAGGATGGGGCCGCAGGGCCCGGAAGCCCCTCTTGCCACGAGTGGCATCAGCTCTCCAGTGGCCTGCCTGCTCTCACGCATGGACTGGTTGCCGCGGGAATTCGTGGGGGGGGGTTGTTCCTGCCAGGCCAAAAACAACACATACAAAATGATAAAGCAGGAGGTTAATGAAGTGAAATTTCTGAAAATGGGGAGAACAAAGAAGAGTTAATTAGTTTCTGAGAGACAACAGCAGTGACACTCGCCCCGGCATATTGATTGCCCCCCCCCCACAAAAATGCTCTCAAAAGGAAAGCAAATTGTGTACTTTTAAGAGGTGGCAAAATTTCTCCTTCAAGTGGCGCTCGGCTTCGTCAACAGCTTTGCAATGCACGGTACCTTTTTATTTAACAATTTCCCTCAAGCTGCCGGCAGCACATTCAGCTGTCTCTGGCATATTCTACCTGCCTTGCCAAAAATCCTGTTTTTGCATATTTGGCACCTGTAATGGTAATTTTAGAGGTAATCTTGGAACACTTACGGTGATGACTCATATCAAAGAGCTTTACACAAAACCCTCTCGGAAGCATCTGTTTGGGAAACATCTAGTGACATGCAAACCTTTTAAGGTGGCATTTTAATTCACTCGTGGGGTAAAAAAGAAAATGCATGAGATGGAAATAGTTTGATGCAGGCTCATCTTGGAGAAAGTCTTCATATAAGGCCTGAATTAGGTGTTCTCTCTGCTAAGATGACAGACATGGTATCATATATGTTCATTAACAAGAATACAGAAGTGGGAACTTTGAAACAGCTGGGTCCAAATCTTCTGGAATCATATCATCACCCTAGGCTTAGAAAAGCCCTTCTTTATAGGAGGCATTCCACCTGCTCTAAGGACAACCGATCTTTTGCTCTGAGCGAGACATTTTGAAGCGGCTCCTTAAAATTGCATGTCTCCGTTCCACTCCTGCCGAGTCCGCTTGATACTCCACCATGCCGACGACGCTGGCCCGCGGACGCGACGGGGGTCTCCCATGCCAGCAGTGCTGGGGTTTTCCGGAGAGGCGATCAGCCGGCCTTCCTCCTCTGCCCTCACTCGGGATTGCCGAGCCGATCACGCACGGCCTCGCAGTGCTGCTCCAAAGCAGTGCGTGGCGAACAGAGCCGCTCCAGGCCTCTTGCCCCGAGCGCGGTTTGTGCAGGCAGCTCTCCCTCGCCCCAGTTGCGGGAG
This sequence comes from Varanus komodoensis, assembly GCF_004798865.1. Classification (NCBI taxonomy): domain Eukaryota; kingdom Metazoa; phylum Chordata; class Lepidosauria; order Squamata; family Varanidae; genus Varanus; species Varanus komodoensis. The sequence goes on along the minus strand of NW_025336576.1, from coordinate 1,455,920 downwards.
TCTTTGCAATCGACTTGAGATCTGTGATGCTCAGCACAGGAGACCGGCAACGCCCACAGTGGCGCACACCCGCTGGGTGTGTTGAAGGATCTGCCAGTCCTTCCTCTGCATGCGCTGCCTCGTGAGGGTACCGCCTGAAATGGGGTCCAGAAATACCGGTGGTGCTAAGAATAATAGGCTGAAGAGCATCCCATTTCCTCATTCATCCTGAAAGATATCAGGAGGTGCACAGGTTTCGCTTTGGGAGAAGCCTTCTTTGGTTTCTCTGCACTCCCATCCTGGCGGTGATTAAGTTGATGGACGACAATGGCTTTCTCCTTTTGCGCGTGTCTGTCTGAAACCGGCAATTTGCTCTGTCAAGAGCCCATGTACTTTATGTCCATCATCTCTGAACTGCGGCAACGCAGAAATGGAGAGGGGAGGTAAATTGATTGTTTCTCTGCCAGATCAAGAAGGCCGAGAAGGCAAGTGCGCAAATGAAGCCCGGAAAAGCGGCTTTTAATGGTTCCGCAAGAACGGCAAGCGAGGGCCTCAAGGGCAGGCCCAGTGTTTCTTCGGCACTGCCAACCGTTGCCACTGCCGTGCGGGCCTGCAGACAAGCAGTGCCACGCTGCACACGGGCACCATCTCCGTGAAAATCCACTGGGCAGCGGGGGTCAGATAATGAGCAGTCCTCACAGGAGGCCTCAGCTGGAAAAGTGTGAAGGGACTTTTGGCTAGCTGCTAAGGAGGGTAATTTTGCGGTGTTGGGAGAGGGGAACAGCTACTTCTTCCAAGTTCTGATTCTTCTGAGCAACTCTTCCAGTCCCCCATGCTTTCTTCTTCCAAGGAGCCAGAGCCTGCAGGAAGAAGCCCGTTCAGGGACCACGTAGATCACCGCACTGCTTGGGATCCAAAATGAACCGAACCACCCTCCTTTTCGCCTCACTAGAGGAAACACCCCCCAGAATTACCGCGTGCCTTACATACTTGGTGCAAGGCCAACAGCTGGCAAAAATACTTCACCACAGAAATGTCTGCCAGCACCCAACACGCAGGGATCCGTCTCTGCAGGTCCCGGCAGCCTCTGCCCGCGTTCACTGAGCCTGCGTGGCTCTGCAAGGGCCGGGGCGCAGGCGGCGGCGGAGCTAGGCAGGGCACCGGGCTGGGACCGGGGTGCTCCTGCCGCTGGGTGTGGCCAACAGCGCAGGGCCCAGGCCAAGGCAGCAGGCAATCCAGTGCTGCACGGGAGAGAGAGCGCGCACACCTAGAGACAGTCCGGTGGTCTGATGCCAGGAAGATAGCCACGAAGGGGTGGTCCCGACACGAGGGGGCTGGAGCGGGGCAGGAGAAAACTGGGGCAAGGTCAAGGCGGTTCGAGGTGATGCAGAGGCGAAAGGACAAGAGGCTCCATGTGCTGCTGTGGCAAGAGCAGCAGTGCAGGAAGCCTGCCACGCTGGCCTCTCGGGCCTTCGGTGCTCCTCGGGTGTTCCCCGCACGTGCCTGCAACCGTGTTCCTGGTCCCGCAGGCACTTGCAGAGTCGCTCAGGCCCAGATCCTGGCAGGCACGCTGCGGCCCCTGTGCCCGAGGACCCCGGCTGACCGCGGGCACCGCCCTGCACGCGCCACGCGGAAGCGCGGCCCGCTGCGCTCCGCAGCGCTGGAGCCCGGGCACTGCAGCAGCTCTGTGCGGAGCGCCGTCTGTCCCAGGCAAGCGGCCGAGCGTGCGCTGTTCGCCACCCTCCTGTTTGCCAGTGCCAGGCAGACTGCGGAAGGCAGCGACTGACACCGGCATTGCTGAAATGCAGCTCAGTTCAACAGAGCCGTCATACAAGGCATTCTTCCGCTGAGGAAAAGGGTACCTTTATCCAATTTCCTTAAATTTTATCTTTTGCTCTCTTTCTCAAAGCTGTGATTAACGTCCTTGTCTTTAAGCACCTGCAAAGTCTTGTGCCTTGCTCTGTTAACTGAAGATCTTTCTCCCCACCCGGCTCCAATACTGGAACCAGTCTAGGCTGGGCAGAAAAGTACAGCGCCAGGGATCGGACGGGGGTGGGGGGGTGCCCCATGTCCACAAACACCCTGCCCTGATGGCTGCGCCACCGACTGGCACGGCTCCCCACGAAGACACGCAGCTGCCCCCCCAGCCACCTCCAGACGCCCCTGGCACTGTGAAGACATCCCAGGGAAGCGCTGAGGTCCCGGAGCCCCTGCAGCCGCACCGCAGACGTCGCCTCCTCCTGGCCTGCTCCTGGGGAAGGAGACCAGATGCCGGACGAGCGGCCTTCTTGCTTGACCCAGCACTGCTTTTCCCACACTCGCCACCTTCTTCCCGGCTCACGAGGAGAAGAGAAGCCGACTCAGGCCGGAGCTGCAGCATCTCACGCACCTGCTCAGAACGCGCCGGAGGCAGATCCCATCGCAGCAGCATCTCCACGGGGGACAGGAAGCGCTCCTCCGGCAGGGACGAGCCTGCCCTCTGTCTCCTGCAGCAAGACGGCTTCCCTCCCTGCGCAGGTGTGCACCTTCTCGGTGGATGCTGTGTGAATCCATCAATCACAGCACCATTTGAGCCATTTGATACATACAGGTGGAGCTCAAGAAGGGACTCGAAAACTCAGACCCCTGAGAAACGCTGCCCAGTTGGGAAATGCTGAAAGAACTCAACATTTCCACTGCCCGCAAGCGCTTTGAGAGGATTTCGCCAGTAAAGAACCACCAACACAGATTCCTTATTGCGGCTGGAAGCACAGGCCCAGCTGGTCCCTGCCCGCCAACCTCAGGATTTGCCTTGCTGGTTTCTCCTCCTCGCTGGAGGCTGCCGGCCATGAGTGCCAAGGTACAGTGGCCCCGGCAACCACAAATGAGGCCATGGCCCAAGGAGTTGCCCAAAGTGAGTTGTACATTGTGAGTTCCATTGAGTTCCCCCGCAGGGGCTGGGGGTCAGACTAGATGGCTTGGGAGGCCCCTTCTGACTCGCTCTGTTTCTATGTTGTCCAGCCAGCATGAAAATACTTTAACAATTTTGAGCACATATTGCCTGGGTCAAGTTCCATTCTCAGACTGGTCTTGCCATCATAGAGCCTTGGATTACGTGTGGGCTCAGCTCCAGAAATCAGGCCTGTGGGGCAGCCCCTACTCATTCAAGGTGATGAAGAGCATTGCGATCAGTGTTTCCCAACTATCTTTCCACACATTAGAAGGTTCAGAATCAAAACCATTTCTAGAAGCTCAGGCTGAAGACCGAAGCATCATAAGGGAAATGTTATTTGAGGTTTCACTGAAAATGCCTGGAAAATAGGATCTGAAGGAGGGAGGGATAAAGTCCAGCAGCAGGCAGAACAGGATAAGACCTGCTCTGAATTTCATCCATGAATGTCTGGGAGTGATCATACCATTTCTCATTCTAATTGCAATGCGAAGAGCAAGAAGCTGTGGCGTATCCATGCTCCACGGCAGCAGAACACGGCCTGCTCTGCTCAGGGTATTCCTGCAGCTGGCAAAGGGAACTGTTCCTCAGAAAAGCGCCGCAGACGCTGCTTATGAAATTAAATACCCAGGAACTTGGAGCAGGCCACACGGATGTCGACGGGATGAAAGCCGGAAGTGACGAACTGAGCAAGCGACCCTGCGAGGGTGGCCACGTCCAACACGCGGCTGGGGTTCGGCACTCAGGAATCCCGGGCCAGGTGTCCAGATGGCCGAGAAGCGAGAGCGAGCGAGCCGCAGATGAAGCGGGATGGGTGACGAGAAGGTGGATCGTTTGACCCACTCCCCCGGAACGGGGAGGGCGTGGAGCTGGAAGAAACTCTCTCTCAGGCCCCTTAAGCACGGGCCACGATGCCACGCAGCCAGGAGGGCGAGAGACGTTTGGGCTGCCCCGGCGGAAGAGAGCTTTACCTTTCCCCGCCACACTCCACAGGCCGGCCACCTCGTCCACCCCGTCTGGCGGGCCTGCAGGGCGAGCCATTCCTGACATGACCTATCACCACAAACGATGGAAAACTCCCTTGCCAGGCAAATGCCCGCTTAATTCCATTTCCAAAGGTCAGCTATTTCAGTGGAGCACGGCAAGCCGCCCATGCCTCCTCCTTAAAAGCACAGCACACACGCTCTCCCCCTTCCGCCCGCCGCCAGAGGACTAGCTGTGGCTGCCAGACATCTCACTGTGCTCTCCTGGGAAGATCAGAAGCGGCTGGGGGTGTGCCCCCCCCCCCGCCAAAGACTGCGGTTGGATGAGCAGCGAGGGCACAGCAGCAGGTTCAACAGCCCCTGCATAACCAAAGGCTCGGTCCTCACAGAAGCCCTGCTCAGGGGTTTGCCTGACAGACAACGCCTGGGGGGGGGGGGGGCAAATACCGGGGGCGCCCTGGGCCCCCCCCCCGAGACAATCGCGGCATTCTGCCGTGCCACACGACCTGGCCCACCCGCCCCCACCCTAATCCACCCCACAAGAACACTGGAAGGCGGGAACTGGAAGGTCCGAGGAGCTGCACGAAAAATACAATCGGACACAAGCAGGTGCCGAAGACCCACCGGCTGACTGAGGATTCTGCACTTCGCCGCTTCTCCCAGCCTAATTTCCACTGGTGCAGCTTGACAGAGAGAACGTAACTCATGGGTCCTCCAACCACGGCCCGCGGGTCGGATCCGGCCCGCCATGCCCATCACTCATCTGGCCCGCCTCAGAGGCTGTGGACTCACTCAGAGAAAACCACCTCCAAGCGAGCGAGGCACCGCCTCGCCGTGCGCGTGCCCACCGCTGCAGCTGCCGCACAGCCCACCCCCACACCTTGCCCGCGCCCGCCGCCACCTTGCCCCGCCACACGTGCCCCCGCCGCCTCGCCTCGCCTCGCCGGCCCCCCGCTGAAGAAGTTCAGCCTCGACTTGACTAGTGCCCATCAGTCGGGCGAACAATCGCCGGCACACGTAACGGAGCGTCCGCGGAGAGGGAAAGCACCACCACACGGAACCGCGGCCAGCGAGTCCCCCATGACTGCCCCCGGCTGCACAGAGGTCTCCTCTGCATAGCTGAAGCCGGGGCCGTTTTCCTGCCGACAGAGCGTGCCACGCGCCGAGAAGACGCGGGCCCGCTTGAAGCAGCAAGTCCCCCGCCACAACAGGTGTGCTTTCATCAAGGCTGCCCGGCGGGGAAAGCTGCCTCCGAGCCCTGTGGTGCCAGCGCTGTCTAAAAGCCTCGGACACCCGCAGGGGCCTGAACAATTTTCCACCACTGCTAACGCTTCGCTTGACAGTCCCAGCGAAGGCAGAGGCCGGCCTGCAAATCCCCTGGACCAGCCCACCCAACATGGCACCCTCCAGATGCAACTCCCATCATCCGCGGCAGCGCAGCCGACGGCCCCAGTTTCTGTTCCTTGTTAGAGACCTGTCCTCTCACCAACATTCTCAGCAATGACGTGCACAAATGCAAAATAAATCCAGTTAAGCACAACAGACCCTGGCAGCTTCCAAGAGCACAGTTTAAAATGACCTCCTGTGGGAAGGAAGCCCTCCGGGATTCTGACCAAACGCAGAGGTATGCCTGGCTGTGCTCTGGAACTGCAGCGTGGAGCCGTCCAGCGACCTGGCCCCCCAGCCGGCCGCCCCCCACCCCCCGCACTGCGGTCTTCCTAGAGCCCTCGAGCGTCCAGGCACAGCGAGTTCGCAACCACTTCTGAGGCGCGAAGCCGTCAGCTTAACAGGCCAAAACGGAGAAAGGCGTGGAAGGGAGAAGCCATCTCTGCACCTGGACCTTTGCAAGAGTGCAGCCGAGCCTCCCACTCGAGGTAACTTCACCGTCCACAGGTTCACAGCGCAGCTGCTGGGCCACCGCAGGCATCTTTTTACCTACCACACTTACTTTGCTGTGTGAGCAGAGCTGACACAAGCCAGGGTTGCAGTGCAGACCAGGAGGCAGGTTCCCAAACCCCGTCTTTCCTGAGCAAGCAAGCGCACCCGTGGCAGCCTTCACCTCAGGCACTCGCAAGCGTTTAGACACCTTTCCTTTCATGTGCCCCTGAGCGTTCCTCTCCCTTCCCGGGCTTCAGCGAGCAGCATGAGAGAGCCGCTTCCGCTCTCTGCCGCCGCCACCGCCGCTCTCGGGTGCAGCCTGTGAGGGCGGCCTCCACCACGGCCCGGCCAGCAACGTCTCTTCTCGACGCCACAGCCCTGCCCGAAGGCAACCCGTGTGGTCCCGCCTGAGGAAGCAGCTCTGGCAGGTTAGCGCCACCGCCCTCGGCACGATGCCACTGCTCTCCTTCTCCGCCAGGCTTTCCATGGGGCTTCTGCCGCAGCCCCCAACCCTCCCCACCAGCCTCCCTGCATACTCCGCACTGTGCAGCGCAGGGAAACGCACGCACTGGGAGCTGCCCATGCCTCCCCCGCTCCGCACAATCAGCGCGCACCGACAAAACGCCGCAAGAGGCCCGGATGCAGCTGCTCATTACTTAAGAGATTCATCTCCTGCCTCCTGCCTGCCAACGTGCTTCCAGGGCAGTTTGCAGTAAAGGAAAATCTGCACATGAGAACAAGGCAAATCATGAGGAACGGGCAACGGGCAGAAGTCCGACTGCCCTGCCATGGGCATGCAGAGTCCACACACACACCAAAAGCAGCCCAGGCCGAGGGGCTCAGGGGTACCATTGCCTAGAGCAAGGAGCTCAACTCTCTACTCCCCAGAATCTACGTGAACTGAGGATGGCTGCCTGAGAAAAAGGCAGCTTTATCTTCTTTGCGTTATTTATTTATTACACTGATAACCCACCTTTCTCCCATTGTGGAGCTCAAGTACATGGAGTATGTGGCTCCTGAGGGGGTCTCCCCTCCAAGCTCAGGCCAGCCCCAGGCCTGCTTAGCTTCGATACAGTGGATGCCCTAGGTGTCTTCAGGCCATGCCCTGGGCCAGTGCACACATGTGCGTTTATATGATCCAGTGCACACATGCACTTGTGCTTTGGAAAAACGCCACACAGGTATCTTGATAGAGCCACGTGTGTGCAGCTACATTAGGATGGCCTGGCCCTTCCCTCCCTTCCCTTCCCTTCCCGTCCCGTCCCGTCCCGTCCCGTCCCGTCCCGTCCCTTCCCTTCCCTACCCTACCCTACCCTACCCTACCCTACCCTACCCTTCTCTTCTTTTCAGTAATAGAGGAGAAGAGAAGACTGGAAACTGAGCATGTGCGTAAACCCAAAATTAATTTCCAGAATTTTTCCAGTTGAGCTTGGAATGCGGTGAGAATGGAAGGCCAGGAACCAGAGGAGCCATAAAGAATGGGAAGGGAGAAATTCTCCCGTCCTTAACTGGAATAAAGTCCAGGCAAGGGGATTTGTTTGGAAACACCTGGCAGCAGGGAGAGGCCTTTGGGCTCCAGCAATTCCATAAAATGCCCTGTTTTTTTGATCCCACTGTATAAATCCCAGTCCTTCGTCAGCTTCACTGGCTCCCCATTGAAGTCTGGGCCCAATTCAAGGTGCTGGTGCTTACCTATAAAGCCCTAAACGGCTTGGGACCTGGGTACCTGAAGGAGCGCCTCTGTCCATACTTGCCCTCCCGCCCTCTAAGATCGGCGGCAGAGGCCCTTCTCCGGGAACCCTCTGTGAAGGACATTAGGAGGGCGAGTGCCCAGAGGAGGGCCTTCTCTGCCGTGGCGCCCCATCTGTGGAATGCACTCCCCAGAGAGGTCTGCCTGGCGCCGTTGCTATTTGCTTTTCGGCGCCAGGCCAAGACCTTTTTATTTAAATGTTATTTTAATTAATTGTTAAATTATTTATTGCTTTTATCTATCTCCGGGATGTTTCCAATTCTGTATATTTTTGTATATTGTTATTTATTTGTCGGAAGCCGCCCCGAGGCTTATGTGAATGAGGTGGCATACAAGCATTCCAAACAAACAAACAACCCTTAGAATGTGGCCGGTCACCATGGAGTTTTCTGTCTTCCTGGGCTGAGCATGTCCAGGAAACAATCTCCTGCTACCAAATGGCCGAAGCAGTAAGATTTAAAGCAGGAACTTCCTGCCCACATTCAGAGCAGTCAATCCATATCAGCTCCACTTTGTTCACGGAGCAGAAGAGTCCTGAGCTCATCCATTGACGCGTCCGTTAGACAGAAAGCCTCTCAAAGGAGCAGAAGTCTTCCATCTGCTCATCCAGGTGATGCCACAAGTTCACCTGGAGGACTCCGAGCAAGCCAAGCACCTGTGGCTCAGCTCTTCATCCATAATGTGGGGGCAATGATACCAGCCGGCCTTCTGGAATTGTAGCACGGATAGCTATCTCGCTGCATAAAGCAATTAGGAACACTGAGCTGCCAACGCGGGCACGGTTCTGCAAGACTCGCACAACTGCTTCCTAGCGCATCACTTCCTTTCCCTGCGGGGCTCACCTGTCAGAAGCTGCCTGAAGCCTACAGGGAACCAGGTGGTACTCTACACAGCCCACAAGACCTGCGCTTTACTAATCATGTAAACTCAGTTCTCAGAGTGTGGTTGTTTTCCGGTATGTAAGGCTTAGTGTGTTTGTTAAACTCTGAAACAAAGAAAGCAAAAAGCGTCACACGCTCTCAAAAGACCCTGCTGGCTGGCCTATGCATTTCCTCATCAGGGGAAGTCATCAGAGCTCCAAGGAGACACACATGAAACACAGTTCCCCAGGCAACCGATCATTCCCAGCCATTGTGGAAACCAGCTCGTCTTCTCTCCCGGTTTTGCAGGGCTCCACCAGCCCTTCCCAACCTGGTGCCTTCCAGAAGTGCAACTCTTGCAGGCCCCACATCTGGAAGGCACCAGGTTGCCCTGGACAGATGTTGCAAGGGAACAGCAGGTCTTGGAGGAACCGATGCTGCCTGGGTTCCAGTCTGCGTGGACCCCCCCCCCCGCCCGGCCCGCATCCGGAGGCATCCCCCACCCCAGCGTGCATGGCCGTCTGAGTGGCACAGCGGCAGGAAAAGGCACTCTGCACCAGCTCAGTGGAGACCCCGATGCGCCCCTTCTGCCCGGTGGAGCCCCACGGGCGCCCCCTCCGCCCCACGCGGCGTCTCCAAGCCTGCAAGCCTGGCTCAAGGGCGCCGCCGGTCCCGCCCCCGTCGGGGCTCGTCCTCACCCCGTCCAGCTGCGGGGCACGCCGGGGGCCCTCGGGCGGCTGGCGGCGACCTGCAAGGGCGCTCGTCGCGGGCGCGAGGCTTCCTTTGTCTGAACGACGCGGGATTTCCGCGCCGCTCTCGCCCTCCCAGGGCAGCCGGCCGCTCGAGCGCCTGCCCGCGCGCTGCTCCGGGGGCGCGGCGCCCCCGCGCCGAGCCTCGCCCCCCCGCCCCGCCCGCTCCCGAGGGCCCGGGCGGGGAGGGCGGGGCGGGGCGGGGGAGAGCGGCGGCCCCCGGCCTCCCCGGCCCGGCGGCGACGTACCGAGAAGAGCGTGGCGTACGCCGAC
>NW_025336576.1:1415565-1446419 GCF_004798865.1 Varanus komodoensis | reverse complement strand
CTTAGAAATGCCTGACTGGGGAGGCCGCCCGGGCGCCCTAGCCTGGGAGGGCCCCGGCGCGGCCAAGCCCCGCACCGCCGGGAGGGCCCCGCTGGCCTTCCGCCTGGCCCCGCGCGCCTTTGGCCGGGGGGCCCCTCCAAAAGCTGGAGTGGGCGTCTTCAAGCGGCCCTTGGCAGGGGATGGGCTTCCCGGGCGAGCCTTGCGGCAGTGGTTTGCTCGCATTTTTTAATCCTATGTGATTGGAGCCAAAGCAAGTATCACATTTAATTAATTTAGGAAGCCACACTCATTCAGGCCATTTGTTGCAGTCCTGTTTTCACACAGCTTGCCCTGGAGGGGGAAGAATTGTGACAGGATGTCTTCATTGCTGAACATGAGTCGAGAAAGCCTAACCAGGGAAAATGCCTGAATAGGAAAGGCTTGCCAGTGCCTGAATATGGCACCACGGCTGCCACGGCGGCAGCCCTGTCTGTGGCCCCTGGGACTTGCCGCCTGGGCCCTTTCCCACTGGCTGCCTTGATGCCACAAGGCCAGGAAACCTGCCCGGAGAGCACACCACTGTGCTGAGGAATCGGTGTGGCTCGGAGGCACGGTGGGGATCGGGATCAGCGGGGCCTTTGTGCCTGGAGACTCGCCTTGGACACTGCGCCCACGGCAACGTTGGCTCTGGGGTGCAAACCTGGGGTTCTGATGAGCAGAGCCTGGCGTGTTTCATTCCTTGCCTTGCCTTTGACTTTACGTTCCTCTCCATCTGCCTGGGCGACCAGCACACCTGTGCTGTGATTGCACCTGCACCAGAGCCTTCGAATGCCCAGGCAGCATTTTGGCCTCTGTTGTCATCTGTCACATTTCTATGACTCCCCCCACCCCCGCCCACCAAAGCCAAACCTCTGGGTAGTTCGCAAGCATTTAAAGCATAAACCATTGCACAAGAAATCCTGCAGGCACTTAAGCCTCCAGGATGAAGTGGAGTGAACGCCAAAAGCCTGACCTGTAAACCTCTCTGTGGAGTTCCTTCCACAACCTGGGGGCCAAGCTGGAAAAGGCTCTTCTCTTAGCAGCCACCCCCTCACTTCCTTCGAGGGGCTCCTAGAGCAGGAGCACCACGGCAGCCGTGGGTTCATCCCCAGGCCCACCAGGAGACGCTGGGACCGAGACGGGGCTTTGCCTGCAGCCTTTCTCCAAAGGGCATCAGGCCTTGCCTGGGTTGCTTCTTCTCAGAGACGTCACCCAAGGGAGAAATGCAGTGGCTGCCAACATTAATTTGTCTTGGATGAGCCCAAGGAAAAAATGGTAACCTTGTAGAAGCGTGCCTTGGAAATGACAAGTTGCTGTTTCTCTTGCCCCAGAAGAATCCTGCATCGCTGCAATGGCACGGCAGATTTAGGGCTGGTCCCTTTCTCTAGGCAAGGAATCCTCCAGCCCTGGCCACGTCGGGTCAGACACCTCTTTGTAAAGAGATGGGGCGCGGGGGTGGGGAACCCAACTAGCTTTTCTTTACTCAGATGCAATTGTGTCTTTCGATCAAACTGTGCTTCCTCCCTTCAGAGGCAGGATCAGATTCTGGATACTGGATCATTAAGTCCCATCAAGCCTGTTTTTTTTTGAGCAGAGACTTCAAACTGGGGGTTTGCAATCTGTGCCCAGCATTTAAGCCAGTCTGAGAACACAACAGATGGACTGTTCTCCGTGATGCAGGGGGGAAACCTAGAATCGAAGAATCATGGACTCACGGTAGAGTCGGAAGGGACCCTGAAGGCCATTGGATCCACCCTGCTGCTCCTGGACACCACGTTACACCGTCCCACCCAGAGGGACACCCAGTTTCGCCTTGAATGTGGCCCAACGGGCTTCTTCCCTGAACTGGAGCCACGGCCCAGGCAGAAAAGGAAGGGCAGTCACCTGGCGTCCTGAAGCACTGAATGGGCCGCCGGGAAGTTCTCGGCTCCCGCCTGCACTCAACACATCGGAGGAAATTATGTTGTGAGCCGCCCCGAGGCTTCGGCAAGGGGCGGCATAGTAATGTTTTAATAAAATAAATAAATAAATAAATAAATCTGCACATTTTTACCAAAGCGCCCTCCCTCCCTGTATCATGTGCAGGGCCTACCTACCTACCTACCTACCTGCCTATCTATTTAAAATATTTATATGCAGTCCTATTCGCAAAAAGCCTCAGGATGGCTTACAATGTAAAATATAACATAAATAAAATTCCCAACCCACACTGGCTGCAATTAAAAACATAGAAAAGACACTATTAAAACTTATTAAAGTACTGCTGGAATAAAAAGGTCTTAGCCTGGCGCCAAAAAGCAAATAACGACGGTGCCAGGTGGGCCTCTCTGGGGAGCGCATTCCATAGATGGGGCGCCACCGCAGAGAAGGCCCTCCTCCGGGTACTCTGCCTCTTGAGCCTTGCTGCCCTCTTGGAGCCTCGCCTGGGAACTTCCTGCTCTGCCTGGCTTGGTTCCGAGCCCAGAGGCACTAGGCCTGTATGGCAAGAAGGCCAAGGCAAGGAATCCTCCAGCCCTGGCCACGTCGGGTCAGGGTGGATCTGGGCTGGCCCAGCTGGGCCAGGACTGCAGAGAGGACCCTGCGGCCCGCTGCTCGCTCGGACAAATGGCTGCTCCACAGGACCTTTGTGGGGCCGCCTGAAGGCCAGCAGCCTGGCCCCAGAAGGGTTGTTCCCTGAAGGGGCCCTGCCTGGTCTTCAGGCACCCAGCTCCTTTTGCGGGAGGGTTTTCTGCACTCACGGGGGCCGATTCCTGGCCTGGGAGGTCCCGGCAGAGCAGGTGGTGGATCAGGGAGGGAGGCCACTCTCCCTCTGGCTGGACAGGCCTGAAGCTGTGACCGCACCCTTGGGTGGCACCACCAGACCGTTTCCAGCACCCCAGAGCCTTGGGAGGCCCACCAGCACCAGTGTCTGCCCAGGTGGCCCTGAGCAGCAGTGGAGGCGGCCGAAACGGCCCTGCCTGGCAGGCTCCACACCTCCCGTGGCACCCTCCCCGTGGTGCAGCCACGTCGCCAGGTCTTCCCGGGGAAAGCGCCAGGGGGTGGGTGGGACCTGTTTCTTGCCACCGCCATTCACCTGCCCCTGGAGAGGCAGAGAGGGAGGAGGTGGGCGCCTGCCCTCCAAGGCAGATCTCTTGGGGCTGCAGCTTCTCTTGCTCCTGGAGGCTCCCGGCACGCCAGTCGCAGACCGAATTCTCCCCTTCGTGTCTGCAAAAGTGAGAAAGGCTTGTCTGTGCGAGGAGCCCCTTCAGTGTCTCCGTGGTGAGCAGTGCTCCAGTCTCTGGGGGGAGCTTTTGCTGCTGCTGCCACCAGCGGGGCGATGCTACATTCGGAGATGCTGGAGGCCATCGGGATCTGTGAGAGCCCCCACCCAAGAGGCTCTCAGAGCCTCGCTCTTCTGCTCAGAGGGACAACGTTCTGGTTGAATTCTCCAGCCAAGGCCCTGTTATCCAAAACAAACAAACAGACCACTAGGAAAGACAGCCGCGGGGCACGGTTGGGCTGCTGTGCCTTGTTTCCTGGAAGCCATTTCTGCGGGACTCGGTGCAGGTGTGCTCTTCCGGCCACAGGTGTCCAACTTGTAAAACATACTGAGCTTTAATTCACAATCTTCAACCAGACAACACAGACCTTCAGCCCTTGATTAGAAATGCAAGCAGCCTTGTGAAGAGGTGTGCCCTGAAGCAAGATGTCAGTCGTGGCTTCCTGACATTTGCTGACAATTGACAGAAATTACAGAGAACAACAATGCTCCTGATTGCAGCAGAGCGGGTTGCACGGATCGGCTTTCCTGGGCACATCCAGTGTTTCTCGTCTGGCTAAATTCAGAGCTTCTGCAGCAGCCGGGTGGTGCTTTGTTCAAGAGGCTGCTCCAAGGTTGGAACTCCTGCAGGCACGGAGTCCCGGCAAGACGTTGCCAGTCAGAGTCCTCTTGATGCAAGAGCTCAAGACTCATGCTGCATCCACGCAAGCGAAGACCAGGTTCTTTGCTAAAGGCCTTCCAGCCACTCTGTCAGCTTGAAAGCGGAGGGGCTGCTAGGGCGGCCCTCCCTGTGTGTGCGGCATCAGGCCACAGGGTCTGAGCCCATGCCGGGCAAGCCGGCAACCAAACGGCATTGCCGCTGTGCCGGACGTCTGTGCCAGGGCTCGCAGGCGGTGCCTGGGCGTGGCTTGCCCCAGATCCTGCCGTGGGAGGTGCGTTGGCAGTCATGGCCATGTGCGTTTCGCAAAAGCCTTCCCTGCTCGACCAAATTCAGGATGGAGAAATTCCTCGTTTCTGCTCCACGATGGGCACCAGGTTAGAGTTATATCCCGTCTTTTTCTTACCCCAGAGTTCAAGGTGGCTCACATCATTTTGCTCCTCCTCAAATTCTTATCCCCATAACAACAACCCTGTGAGGTAGGCTGGGCTGAGCACCTGGGACTGGCCCAGCGTCACCCAGGGAGCTCCATGGCTGAGCAGGGACCAGACCCCAGGCAGCCCCGGCCGCGTCCCCTCCCCGCACCGGCTGCGCAGAGGGGGCCCGTCAGGGTCAGCGCCAAAGGCAAGGGCCGTGCGCCCCGCAGACTCTACAGGCAGAGAAGTCCAAGTAAAAGCGAGGCTGGCAGGGGAAAGATGAGGCGGGGGTCCAGGAGCTTGTGGAGGGAGGCCACTGCTCTCCGCTCCTCGGTCGGAAGGCCGAGACCTCAGCAACTGTCCCCTCGGTACCACCTGCCCAATGGTCTACTCATGAGCAGAGAGCGCTCACGTATTTACGCTTACTCACAAGCAGCCCTCCTCCCTCCAGCAGGCAGCCCCCTGGCCAGCCCCCTCCTGCACTCGCTGGGCCTGGGGGGCCGCTTAGGTCTGCCGCCGGGCCTGGGAGAGAGCGGCGTGGGCCCCTGGGAAGGGGGAGCACCCCTCTCCTCAGGCTCTGCCCCTCCATCGGGGCACATTGCGCCCCCCCCCCCATGACTTTTGTCCTCAGTTCTTTCCTCCTCCTTCGGGGGCCATGGGAGGGTCACTTGGAGGGCTGACCTTCAGGCCTGCACAGTTCCTACTCCTGTGCTCGTCCGCATTGCAGAAAAGGAGCCAGGAAAGAGTTCTGGCTTGACATGTGCTTTACACTTTCTTGTCATCCCGGTTTATTGCCTTTAAACCTCAGGTGGAGAAGCACCGCTTTGGTGCTGAGTTTAGTAATCTCCAATCCAATGGTCTTGGTATGATTCTTAAAAGAAAAATATATGGGGATAACGGGCATATTGTTTAAATATTGCTGACATTTTAGCTTTATTGGCTGGCTCATTTTCATTGGAATAATATGAGATCTTGATATAAAATTTGGATATAATACTTCTGATCCATTTAAATGCAGTTTATTATATTAAATTGTGAGGCAGTGTAACCATTGTCTGCTTTGAACAGTGCGTATTGAGTTTTCATGAGCTCTCTAGTGGAATACAAATGCAAACATTTAGAGAGGTGTAATTCTATATAGGGTTCCTTTTGGATTCCTGCAGTAAATGCTCTTTTTTCCAAGCATCTTTCAAAATGCAAAAATACTCTCTCAAAGCCAGTGGATAGTTTGCTTCCTGAAGGCATTTCAGGGTGAGGGGTTATTATTTGTGCTTGGTTTGTTTTATTAAACTATTTGCAACAATGCAACATTGAAAGACTATGTTCCAATAAAAAGTAAAACATTCAGAAGCAACAGCAAAGAAAAACCTGTAAAGTAAAGTAAAAGCATCCATGGAAACAGGTTCCAGCACTAAAAACATTTCTCAGGCTCAACTTAAGAGGGAAAGGCTGAATCATCTCCCAGGGTCTTCATTGCATTGTGAAAGCTGCTCCCGTGGGTGGGCCTCCCTTGCGAATGAGCTTCTGAGTCTAAGCACAGTCATGGAGGACCGTGGAGCACCGAGCCGGGACCACCGTGGCATCTTGTCTGTAAAGAACCTGGGAATGGCAGAGCAGTCAGTCTGACATCAATCCCGGAGGAAGTTCTGGAGCAGCTTACAAAGCAGTCAGACTGCAGACCTGTTGAAAACAGTGCAATGATTTTTAGAAGCCAGCATGGATTTCTCAAGAACAAATCCTGCCAGACTAATCTGATTTCATTTTTTGATTGGGAAATCTCCCTGGTGAACGGTGAGAATGCCACGGACATAATTGACTCCAGCATCCCTTTTGAGAAAGGGCCTCACGATATCCTTATTAGCAAACTAGCAAAAATGGATGAGATGCAACCCCTCTCAGGTGGATCTGCGGTGGGCTCCAGAACCAGAACCAGCACCAGCACCAGCACCAGAGAGTGCTTCTCAATGGCACTTTAGGGAGATAGAACAAGCGGGGTACAGCAGCTCTTTAGCATTTGTATTGTATTTGTATTAATTATTCGGATGAGGAAGGGCTCAGAATGATTTGCATACAATGCAAAACTGGTGGGCTAGCTAATACCCTGGAAGACAGAAACAAGATTCAAAGGCATCTTGATAGCTTGGATGACTGGGCTGAAAGCAAAAGGATGACATTCAACAGGGACAAATGCCAAGTTTGGCAGCTAGGAAAAGGGAACAAAATACACAGGTGCAAGATGGGGGATACTTGGCTCAACAATACCGCAAGCGAGAAGGATCTTGGAATTGTTGTCGCTCACGAGCCGAATTCGAGTCAGCACTATGATGTGGCTGGCTATTTTGGGCTGTACTAATAGTGGTGCTTCAACATCCCATGAAGGTTCCCCTTTCCTCAGAACTGGTCAGGGCTTGCCTGAAGTCCCGCATCCAGTTCTGGGCACCACAGCTGAAGAAAAACACAGACAAGGGTTCAGAGGAGGTAAGCACGGATGGGCCGGGGAATGGAAACAGAGCCCTCTGAGGAGAGGTGGAAAGGGCTGGGCATGCTCAGCTTGAGAAGAGGAGACTGAGGGGGATATGAGAGCACTTTCAAACACCCGAAACGCCGTCACGCTGAGGAGGGCCAGGATCTCTTCTTGATCCTGCCAGAGAACCGGACACGGAATAATAGGCTCCAGTTCCAGGAAGCCGGGTTCTGGCTGGACCTCAGGAAAGGTCTGCTGAGTGTTAGTGACAAAGCACCCATGCGCCAGGAAGGCCGTGAGCTCTTCCACACTGGGGGCATTCGGGAGGCAGCCGGGCCGCCACCCGAGAGGGATGCTTTGATTTGTCCTGCACTGAGCGAGCGGGACTGGCCCCATGGCCTTCGTGGCCCCGTCCGACCCTGCAGTTCTAAGATTCTCAGGCGTGCAGGCCCTCCATTCCTTCCTGCTCCGCCAAATCACCCCAGGCAGACACAGCACTGCCACAGAGGGAGGGTTTGGCACTTCTGCCACAACCGCTCCCTAAGTTGTGTCTGCTCTGCCACCACTGCTCGGCCTTTCACTGCTGCCCGCTTCTTGGGCCACCAGGCATCCAGGCTGGGGGAAGACGTGCGGCAGCCGAGAGCAGGCCTGTTGTCCCGGTCACGTCGCCCTTCCAGACGTGCACCACGGCTTTGGCAGGACCGGGTATTCGAATTCCAGGCAGGCCGCCAAGAGCCCTCGGAAAAGTGGGAAGATTGCCTCTGCCTCCTGGAAGGAGGCGTCTTCGTTGGCTGCTCTTTCCAGCAGTGGCCTGGGCTCTTGCTAGGACCCGCAGCCAGGAGGCGATGTGCTCATGGCAGCGTCACCGGGCTCCCCCTCGCCAGGCTGCCCTCTTCCCACCTAGCGCAAGATGGAGGTCCAAGACGTGCCCAGCCGGGTCTGTGAAGCCGGAAATCACCTGGGGCAGAGCTGAGGTCCCTCACGGTGCCCCACAACTTCTGAACGGTGGGTGCCGAGTTCCCCCGAACAAGCCGCTCCTGCTGTGTGGACAGAGCGGGGGAGCGGGGCACAACCGGGGCCTTCGTGTCACACGTGCCCATTGGTGCGTGTTCGGGGGACGGCAGGGGGCAGCCATCGGGGGGCAGCGGTGCCACTCCACTGACCCACGGCTCTCACGGGCTCCAGCCACGTCATCCCTCAGAGTTTGGCCTCGGTGCAGAAAGCTTCTGTGCCTCCGTCTCTGAGCCCGGTGGCAGAGACCCCGCTGGGCAGGCGGCGGCTCCCAGGGTCACCCTGGGCCTCTTCCGCAGGGCAGGAGGGCAGGACAGAGACCGGGCTGCGGCTGAGCCCCCTGCAGGAAAGGGGAGGGGGCTGGTGGCTGCGGTGCTGCCAGCCCTCCAAGAGAAGGACCAGCGAGCGGCTCCGGCTGAGACTAGGCCAGGGAGGGAAGGAGCCTCACTCCTCCTCATTTCCGCCCGTGCAACAGCTCTGAGAACCACGGCCTGCCTCTTCAGCGTTCCACCCTTATAATGCCTGAAGAGCAACAGTCAAACCGTTGCCCTGTCAGTCTGAAATCCGGCCCGAGAAGGCACACCAGCCAGCTCTGATCGCGCTTGGTTTGGAACACCTTCACTGCAGATGAAAAGATCCCCCGCTGGCCAAGGGTGGGCGGGGGCAGCACCCGCTCTGCAAACAAAGCAGGTGCTCGGAGGAGCTTCCCTGCTTCTTGCGGCACGAATCCAGCGCAGCCTCCACAGAGGCGAACAGAACCATTTTCTCACAACACGATGTCCTTCCCGGCATAGTTTCCCTGCCCTAAGATGATCAATATTAATTTTCTGTGACATGTAAGAAAAAAGATTCAAAACTGCTTGATGTGTACAAATCGGAAGCAAACAGCAACAGTAAATCAGGTCTTGTCCTTCAGCTGCATTTCCTGAGAAGGGAAGAGAGCGCTGGACGGAGGGCCTTCTGCGAGGACCTGGATGGGCATGGGGGGGGGCTGGCAACGAGGGGGCCTGGGGGGCTGCACCCTACCTCACCAGAGGCCGGACTCTGCCCAGCGCTAGCAGCCCGAAGGCCTTGTGCTGGGGGTAGGGTTGATGGATTTTCTGTGCTAAGGAAACAGGAAAGCTGCAAGGAAACCTGGAAGGGGCACCTGAAGGCAACCCCCACCCCCAAAGCCCTCCCACAAATGGGGCAGGCAGGTTCTTACGCAGGCTGGGGGCGCTGGAGGCCCCTTGCCCTCCGAGAAGTCGGATGCTGCCTGAAACAGGTGCTGAGCCACCCGAGAGGCCTGTTGGGGCCAGAAGGCCCTCATCCGGGAACACCCACCGAGATGGAGATGCTGGAAGTATTTCTCGTTCACCCGTTTTGGCCGTGCATTCTACCCTGACACGTTCCTGCAGCCCTTCCAGAAGGAAACTTATATCCAGATCTCTTTCTAAACCAGCAGAAATACTGATGGAAGAGCCGCACTTTTGTTCTCTCTACGCTTCCTCCGCGTAGCTGTTAACATTCTTGATTGCTTCCTGCTAAATAGATTCCATACACTCAAACCCCTCCTTCTCCAGCCTCCTCTAAGCCGAACTGATTACACAAGGTTAGCCAACAATCTTATTACTGGATTGAGCCGATGACCTACTAGTAATTAATACGGGCAAATGAACGACAAGAGGAAAAGACGGAGGGCAGGGAGGACGCATTGCAATTGTTCTGCTCTGTTGGGGGCTTTTCGGACCAGGGGGGTGCCAGGCTGGCGAAGAAGTGGCTGCTGCGGCAGGCGACGCTGGCTGAGAAGAGGGCCGTTCCCATCGCCAAGGCTGCCGCAACCCTGTTGGAGAGAGCAAAGCAGCAGCTGAGGGGGAGGAGGCGCGTAGCCTTCCAGCCTCGTGGGATCACGAGCATCCCGTGATGGGCACGAGGGGTGCCCACGAAGCAAGGCAGTCGTAGGCCAACCTCCGTGGTCTAGCTGTGGCTTATCAGAGGGAGGGAAGGAAGCACCACCGGCACCAGTCTCCTCCCTCCCCGCCACTGGTACACCCATCAACCCCTTCCCTGAGGTTGCACATAGCCTTGGAGAAGCTGCTGTCATGGCTGGGCCCATGCCGGCCGGGGCAGGGGGTGTTTTCACCATGGAGTCCCAGGACCATTGTCCAAGGACGGGGAGTGAAGGCCGGGCCCGAGTCGGTTAGGAACTGGGGCCCGACCCCTGCATTCCAAAAGGACAGTGGCCAGTGGCCAGGAGATGAGTCCTGCTGCTAGGGCCCCTGGCCCTTGCTCGCATCCCTGCCCGCTACAAAGGGAAGATAAGCTGCACGAGGAGCCAAGAAAAGCCGTTCTCATCCTCTTTTCATAGAAAGAGGTGACGCCTGCCTGCCTGCCTGCCTTTAAACGTCTCATGGAACATGCGCGCTGTGTCCCACCAAAGGGCGACCGCTGCTCCCAAATGACAGGCGCTCTAGGTAAGCACTCCCTTTGTGCCTCCTGAGCAAGGCGCAGATGGCACAGGTGTGTTTTCAACAGGCATTTTGTGTGTACGACAATGTCTCGTGATTGAAGGACAGCTGCTGAATTGCTGGAAATCACTGACCATCTTGTGGCATTATCCAGGGGAAGTTTCCAGGTGAGGCGCTGATTGCATGCAAAAGCCTAACGATACGCGGCGGAGGTTTGCCATTCTCTGCGAGGCCCAGATGGGTGGGCTGGCTCTCCTGCAGGCATGGAACTGAGCACGGCCCCGGATGCGCCCGGCTTATAAGAAGACGTATACGAGGCAGTGCCAGCTGCTCTCCTGTTTTGCTCAGCAGGCACACCGAGGCCAAGGCGCAGCAGAGGCGAATGGGAAAGTGCAGCCGGATTTGCTCCACGGGCGCGCTGCTTGCACTCAAGTGAGCGCTCCACCCCACGGATCCCCGGCTGCACCAGGCACATGCGGCTGCTCTCGCCACCAGTTTGGCCAGAGATGGGTTGTGGAGCACAGCCTGATTTCCTCTCGGACATCCTTCATGGGGTAGGAAGAGGCCAAGGAAGGTCCGAAGGGGGCACTTCAGAGCTATATTGTTACTGCTCTTTCTTGCGCGTTGCCATCTATGCAGCAGTAAAACAAACACCTTGTCTGAAGTGCACGGAGTGATTCATTTAAAAAAAAAAGCAGGGAGAGCAAATCCTCGGGAAGCCACATCCTCATCCTGTGATGTTTTGCACTTCGGAAGGATTGTGGCATCCGCACGCCCACCGCTAGCTCAGCGCAGAATTGCAAGCCGTCCGGCGTGTGCTCAGCCCATGACTGAGTCTGCGTGGGGCGCCCTGCAGTGTGGTAACGAAGAAGAAACTTGGTGTGGCCCGGACGACGCATCGCTCTTCATCCGTATTCAGCTATCGGAATGGAGCTCTCGGGGACCAGTCCCCTTCATGGCCAGCCCTCTTAATCCCTGGGCTGAGCTTTCCAGAAGCTCCTGCCAATGCCATCTCTTTGGCACGCCTTTGTGGGTTCCACCCCGCCACCCTCGCTTGCCCTTTATTGCCCCAGTATTTGCCAACTGGCTGGCGCCAGCCGTGCCAGCGTTCGCCCCTCTGCAGGCGAATGTGAGAACTGTAATCAGTGCTTGCCTCTGAAACCGCAGGCAGCCTCCTCCCAGCGCCCGCCCAGCCGCCTCTCCAGTGGCTCTTTGATTCAGCTGTGAACTTACTGCTCTAACTCATTCATTACATTTGCATACAGGAAAATGTCAGATCTGGGGAAGCACCGCGGCAGTGCAGTGCCGGCATTTCTGTGGGGACCGGTTCTAAAACAGGCCAGGGAGCAGCCCGTGTTTCAGGGCTGGCAGCACTGGACTCTGCAAAGGGAGAAAAAGATATTTACGAAGTCGCTCAGGGATGGGGGATGGGGCTCTGCAGCTGGGATTAGAAACACCAAGCGCAGCCCTAAAGCCAGAAGCAGCCCAGTGGCTCAGAACACGAATTAATTTTTAACAGAATGCTGATCTTTAATCCACCAATCGATAGTTAAATAGAATAATTCATTGCACTAACCTTCTGGTAAATTGAATACATTTGGGAAGCATTCTAATTAACATCCAACAGAATTCAGAGTCAGGTATCACCAACACTATTAACAAGACAAGCCGCTGAACAGGCACTCCTGATTTCCACGCAACATAGCTGGGCCCAATTCCATCCCCATAAAAATGAAGCCCTGCAAGGGACTGTGGAAAGAAGCTGAGAAGATGTTTCCCTGAACGCTGGGTATGCAGAGAAAGCTCTGCTTTGGGTCTGAAGCTGGAGCTGAGCCAGGACTATCTGCCTTGGTGTGGCTCCAGAAAGCCCGAGAGTGGCTCCAGACTGGTCTGACTCCTTCTTTGCCATATCTGTTGGGGCCACCAACACGCTGAAAAACCATCAGCCTGAATAAGCCGTAACCGCCAGCAGGCATGAGTTTCCCAACCATGGGCATGTGCACCGTAGTTTGGCTGAAGGAGAAATGGAGAAAACAAAGCCGAAGCCACGCTATTTAGAGATTCCAAAGGCTTTTTTGTGGATTCGTATACCAAGGACACATTGCTGATCCACAGATTGTGGCCACTTTTTTGTGTCTAGCTCACCCTCAACGTCATGGTGGCTGGAAAAAGCCAGATGCATTTTCTGGTGGATATTGAAGATTTGATCCCTGAACCATACTTGGCAAATCTCTACAAGCATATTTTGCGACCTCCTCAGTTGGCTTGACAGGAGCTGGGAACTAAAATTGATTCTGAGATCCTTTAAATGAAGCAGATAAGAAGTGCTAAATACATGAAGTGCTTGGCCTTGCTCTTTTCCTATTAGACTTACTGGAGTGTTGAAATAACTCTTGGAAATGCCTCCGGGCTTCAAATCTGAGTCCCAGCCCCGTGGGCACGGCCTCCAGCCAAGTCTGCATATTGAAGCAAGTTGGCAGCCTTGCTCTTTGCAATTTTCAGATGGATAAAGTGCAGGCTTGAGTGGCAAAGAGCAAGCAAAAGAGGCAAGTACTCTGATTTCTGGATGAGCATCTCCAATCAGCCAGCAGCATTTTAGCCACCTCAAGGGCCTGTCCCAGCAGCCTGGCGCAAGAAACGTCCAGGCCAGAAAGAGGCAGATGGAGGCCTGGCCCAAAGGCAGAAACGAGGGCAAGCCAGTGGCTCTACCCAGGGTGCCTGTGCGCACATGCGCACGGGTGTGAGAGGCTCCTGTAAAGGGGCCAGGCCAGCTTGCCGGCTGGGAACAGGGAGTTCTGCCCAGTTCACCTGGGCGACACCGGGCTGGGCAAGACTGGATTTGACCATTGCAAGGAAGAGAAGTCTCTTCCTGGCCAGGAGCTCAGTGGATGCCGCATTCTCCGCAGGCCCTGCCCCTGGGCAAGCGGGAGGAACCAGAGAGCGACGCGGGAGAGGCCCAGCTGATAGTCGAGGCTGCCACTGCCGCTGTACTCCAGGTCTCCCATTTTAAACAGGTGATCCTTCCCACACGGATTGATCTGGTCACATTGGAAGTTGGTGTGACTCACGAGCTGCCTCTCGTGGAAGCAGGG
The DNA here is from genome assembly GCF_004798865.1 of Varanus komodoensis. NCBI lineage: Eukaryota > Metazoa > Chordata > Lepidosauria > Squamata > Varanidae > Varanus > Varanus komodoensis. The sequence goes on along the minus strand of NW_025336576.1, from coordinate 1,433,054 downwards.
TGGGCAGGCGGCTTCCCCATGGTGGGGTGCTCTGAAACCACGCCCTCTGCCCAGACGCACCCTCTCACACTCCGGACAGGCCCCGTGCTTGCTGGCAGCTCTGGGTCCAAGCCAGGTCTGCTTAATAAAACCCTATTCCCTTTAATGCTTTAATTACTTCGCTGCAGAAACTTGGGACACAGACAAACTTTAAGGCAGAAATGTGGGACGTGAGCCTGCCATTTCCTTTTAGCAAATTAATTGCACCAGGGAATTGTTGCATGCAGCAGAATAAATTTTCAGTTTAATTATCCTGTCCGTTGCTGAAGAGTAAGGAGCTCTCGTACCCCTTCTCTGCCAGTTACGGAGTCATGATAGGAAAACATTGCCTGCCTCTTGTGCCCGCCTACAGTGGCCCCTTTCCTTTGGAAGTCTTTCAAGTTGCGCTCGTTCCTGCCAAACGATGCGGGGACACGTGTGGCTGGCATAGGGTGGCCCTGGGGGCAGGTGGCCGCCGTGACAGGGCTCGCTTGCCGTGTCGCAGCCCCTGCTTCACTCTCCAAGCCACGTGTCCTCTGAGAGGGTTTGGAGGAGGGCAATGAGGATAATCTGGAAGCAAAGCCCTCGGAGGAGAGACAAAAAGAACTGGGCTCGCTTAGTCTTGAGAAGGGAGACTGAACGGCGATGCGATCGGGTTCTTAAGCTCTTGAACGGCCGCCCCACTGAGGAGGGCCAGGATCTCTGGTACAAGACACGGAATAAGGGGCTCAGGCTGCAGAAAGCCGGACTGTGGCTGGACATCAGGGAGAACGCCCTGGCTGTTGGAGGAGCACAGCAATGGAAGCAAGGGCTCTCCCACCCTGGAGGCCTTCAAGAGGCAGCTGGGACCCCTCAACGGGAGTCCTGCACGGAGCAGTGGCTTGGACAGCCACGTATTGGCAGAGTGTGGAAAACACGGTGGGGAACACAGATTCGAAAGCCAGGAGGGGAGGATTTAGTTTGCACGGGAGGCCTCAAGATCCCCAGAAGCTCATCCACGGGCTCCAGCTGCACAGGCTGTGAAGCATCCACAGCGGGGTCCACAGACGACGCTGCAGAGAGCCGGCACAGGGTTGCCATGGCAGCACGCAAGACTCCTTTCGGATGCGAAACACATCGGGCACAGTGAGCCTTCAAGAGGCTCCAGAACAGAGCTCCAGGGTCCGTATTCAGCAGGCTCCTCGCAACTGCGGAATGAGCTTGGGGACAGAAAAGCACAATTTCTTTGCTGCCGCCACCAGTGCAGCGGAGGCCTGAAAGTGTTTTTGCCAGTTACGCCACACTCCTTGATCCATGTTTTGTGGTATTCCGATCCTCGGAATGGTGAAGGACATTTGGAGGTGTCAGATCCAGAGGCTTGGATCCTCCCCTTGTTCCTGGCAGGACCATTGGCTACCCCTGCATGAAATCGCCAGTGAGACTGGAAAACCCTCTGAATTCACCCCTCCCCTTGCGGAGGCTTCCAACGGAAGCCCTTCCCACGGCCACGGACTCCTGGCTGCTTCTCTCACCACAGATCATTCTCCGCGACAGAAGCCACAATTCAGCAGGGCACCTTCTCGTGCTGGCCAGCACCCAAACACACGCTCTCTCTCCAGGCAAGCCACTCGACAAGCCCCCCTCCCCCAACGCCCTCTCCAAATACAATGTCCCAGGAATACACGCAGAAGGCTCAAGCTAAACAATCCACACTTGAAAAGAGGAGGAAGCAGCCCAGCGAGGACGACGGCACTGGCCAGCGGAGGACGCAGGCCCCTTGCGAGGCTCCCTTCCTGGCCCCGCCAACCCAGCAGGGCAGAGCAAGGCCTTGGGGACCCACCGCTGGCCACCCTGCTCTTCCCCTGGTGCTGCACTCACACGTGACGCGGGAGCGCACGCGCAGAGAGCGAGAGAGCGAGCCTCGGCAGTGCCCCAAAGCCGTGCAAGAACTGCCTGCTGGGGGGGGCCTCCCCCCCAGGGGAGTGCACTGCAGATGATGCACCCAAAAGTCTCTATCTCAGTTGGTAGAATAGGATGGTCACGGGGGGGGGGGTGCTCTGTTAGGAGACCAGCAGACTGGTGGGGGGGAGGGCAAAGCCAGGGGATGCTTGACCAATGCGTGTGATGCAAGATTGTTATGAAGACAGAGCAAGCCGGCGTGTTTCCCCCATCTCTGCTGTTTTTGTTCGAGCCTCGCTTTCTTCAGTGCCTCTGAGTCCGCGCATCCTCTGACCCAGAATTATTCCTTCCTTGGCTGCCAGGCGTGGTTCCTTCATGTGTTCCGGAGGTTATTTTGTCCAGATGCGCTCTGCTGTATCACGTTTTCCTTCTGTCTTTTATCAGACGCATCGGTCTCTCTGCTGCCGCTTTCATGATGGGTTTTCATTTTCTGAAGATATGCTGGAAAGGGCATGTATTGTTCTTCTCCTAGTAATATTTCCTCGCTTCGGCATTCCTCCCTTGGAGGAGAGCAAAACGCAGCCGGGCGACGGGCGAGGGCAAGACAACTCGCCCAGAGGAGCAGCATGAGGAGGTCGTCTCTCAGCAAAGGGGCTCCTCCAGAGAGGGCATCCGGGTGGGAGGTCGACTTGGAGCCAGCAGAGCCCACCGGGGGGCTAACAGCCTGGCGCGGCCGTTCCCGCTGCTGCTGCAGGGAAGACCCCGCTTCCCGTGCGGAAGGCGGAGGGCCCTGAATGGGGGCTGCAGTGGCAGAGCAGCGGCACAGAGAAGACGGTCGGTGCCGCAGGGGGAGCAGGGGTCCAGTTCCGGAGAGGCACAAGTACTAAGCCCGATGGATCCGGCACCCGGGCAGCTCCTACAGGAGCAGCGGTGGAAGCGCGGCAGCCCGACGAGTCCCTCCGCAGGCCTTCCTCAGCTGGCAGGAAGGCTGGGAGCAGCACACCTGGAAGGGCACCGGGCTGGAGAGGCCTGGGCAGGGCTGGAGAGGTGAAGCGTTTCAGGGCTGTGCTTCACTGTGCTCCTTCCGGTGCGCTGGCGGCCTTCTCTGGGAGCGGCAGCTTGGAGCCTGCTGGGAGGTGGATTCAGGACTTCCACACTCCTTCCTACAGGATCTGGACCCCCAGAGCAGACAAGCCACCCTTCTTCTCCAGGGGGCTCCTCCGTGGAGCCCGCTTCCAGTGGGGCTGAGACCAGCTCTGGCTTCTCTGACCTGACTGCACTACCCAGACGGTCCTGGAGGCTGTGGTGGATTTCTCTGCCTCAGCAAGGGGCTGCTGAAGGGCTTCTTCAGCGGCTTGTTTGACAGCAAGGCTGGGGAGGGGATAATGTTGGAGTCCTCACCCTTCTTCCCCGTCTGCAGCAGCACGTTCAGTCAAAGGCGCAGGCCAGGCACCGGCTGAATCCACCTGGAAAATGCAGTGCAGGCACCTCCTGAACAACACGCCAATTAATTTATCTCGGGTCAGTTCTTACTCTGAAGTGGGTCGCTCATTTGCAGTCAAGGAGACCTGATTACCATTATGCTCTATCTCAACAAAAGTGCCTCATTATACTCAAGGACGGTGTAATTTTTTATCTTGATTCCTTCCTTTTGCTGGATTAAACAGTATTCTAATCTTGGCTCAGAAACAGATGTTCCAAATTATCTGCACCAGCCCTTCTGGCACTCTAATATTGTTTGTTTTCGTTGAGGTGTTTGGTGGACTTCGCACTAGTAGTCAGTGCAGGTTTGTGGTCTGTCTGGTTTTTGTCTCCTCAAGCTTCACCCAACATAATTCCTGTTCACAGAACCTCTTATCTTGGGAAAGCAACTTCTAATTCATTGACCTAGTGCAGGCAGGGCCTGGAGATTCAGATAAATGAATAGATAATAAACCAACCAACCAAAGCCCAAGGAAATATTAATATTCTGGATGTTGTGTTAGAAGGGTGCAGCTTTTTATGCGTTTTGTGGGGCAGGGAACGCCTGTCCGCTCCACAGAGGACGGCGTGAGGGAGGCACCAACCAGGCCAAAGCGTTCCAGGGGGGCCGGGGCTGGGCAGAGCTGCGAAGGCCCCGCCAAACGTGGACGGCCTGCGTGTCCCCACGCGGAGGACGCATTTCCCCCACCTGCCTCCCCACTGCCTCCCCACTCGTTTGGAGCGGTGCCAGTCGTACAGCACGGCGGTTGCATCGCGCGTCTCTTCGCAGCACGCTGCTGCTGCTGTGGTTCCGGGCGGAACCCACCTGCCCACGTCCTGCCTCTGTCTTGCATCGCAAGCCCTCCAGATGGAGTCGGCGGGGACGGTTCCCCTCGTCCTCCGGGTCTCCGCTTGATTGCATCTGGGACGGAGAGGGCTTTGCAATTTTGGCTGCCCACAAGAACGTGGCACACGGCATGTAAAGCCCTGCTCGGATCACCCGTGGCCTGACCCCAGCAAGCCTTCTGGGCTGCTTCGCTTGCTCCTCTGCCACAGGGCGCTTGCCACATCAGAGGAAGGCCTCAGAGGTCCCTTATCGCATAGAGGGCAAACTACCAGTTCAAGTATTCTTGGCAGCAGCTCGAACCTCCCTCCAGCTCCAGCTTCAAACAGGAAAGGATGCAAAGCACAAGCAGCCCCCCCCCCCGCCCGTTCCGATGTTGATTAATTTATCTTTTTTCCCTTCACAGTGCACTGTCCCTTCAACCGGAACGACCCGTTAATTTATTTATTTGTGACATTTGTAGGCCTCTCCGTAACACAAAGTTCTCTTGACAGCTTAAATAAGGGAACATAAAACAAAGTAAGTGCAAAATAAAGGTGCAGTCAAAATCGTTGCAAACACAACAGGAAACCAAACTCACAGCAACCTTGGAATTAAAACAGTCTTCTCAGAATGGGGCGTGCTGGACAACACGTGTTACTCCAAGGGGCTGAACGTGCCGGAAGCTCTTCTGCCCTGGTATGGAAATGCCCCTCACGTTCTGTGACAGTCTGGGAGTTCTTCAGAGAGAAAAAGGGGCTGCGGCGAAATGCATCTGCGGAAACAGCTGGGTACTAATCGCTAGTGCAGCAGGCGAAGCCGTCAGGGTGCGATTACTTCTCCATCTGCAATCCTCATGCCCCTTCCCATCGCCACGGCTCCGCGCACCGCCTGGAGCGGACCACGCACACCTCCCTGGTCAGGCCAAAGGCCGGGGTGCCCCATGACAGGTGGCCAAGAGGGCTGCCAGTCTAGCTGGCGCGGGCTGCCAAAGCACCCGAGCCGCACTTTCTGTGGCTCCCACCGGCTCCCCCCCGTGCCCCCAGTGCTGCGGGGAGGGCTGGCTTGGAGGGGAGCCAACACGGGGGAGCTACCAGGCTCTGGAGCAGCAGGGCTTTGCCCCCGTCCGTAGGAGTGTGCTTTACCGACTAGGGCCCGGTTAGGAGAGGACGGCCGTTGCCGGGTTATCTGCGCACCGGGGGTGTGCTGCCGGGAACACAGGGCATGTGCTCATCACATCAGAGGAGCGGCAGAAAAGCCTCGGCGCGCTCCCCCCTTCAAAGGGGGCCCAGAAGTTTCAGCTGGAGCAGAATTGCTGTGTGCCGGCAGTCAGATGTAATGCCGAAACGGTGCCTGTCGGGGTGAATCACCCGAGTGCATTTCTGCGAGAGATTTAAGGTGCTAGTTTTGATCTTGGAAGCCTTCAGTGGTTTGGGACCAAATCCCTTGGGTGGACCCCGTCCGCCATACTGGCCTGCCTGCCTGCCAGTACAGCAAGGGAAGCCTCTTTTTACACTGGTCTTTACACTGGTCTCACACTTCTAGGAGAAGTTACTGGGGCGGCGGGGGGGGGTGTCTGCCAGGACTTGCAGGCTTTTAAGAAAGTCTGGGGTGGAATGACTCTGGTCTTCTCCCCCAGACTGAGCTGGAGCCCCCAGTGCCGTTGCAAGTTTTATTTTAGGCTGGTGCTTGCTCTCTCAAAAACAGCCGATGCTGTGCAAGCCTGTATGGGGTTACCTACCATGCACCCCCCCCCAGCAGCTTCACAAGAAATTCAGTTGAGCATTTGCCGCACGTGAGCCTCAAAACTGCAGGTCCCTTTAAAGTGGAGGCTCTGAGGGGGATCCTGCAGATTTGGATTGGGACCTGTTCAAAGGCTTTTCCCAGGACAAGCCCAACTGATTTCTGCTCAATCCTCCATTTTAAAGGGACCCTAAATGTTGCCAGCGAGATCTCAATCCCATTTCTCTTTAAAAAGAGGGGGGTACCGATTTAACCGTTCTGCACCTCAGAGGGTCAGGGAGAGAGCAACTGCGGTGGGACTCTTTACAGCTTGCCTTGATCTTCCCTTCTTCTTACTGTTTCATCGCTGTTGTTTCTCAGACTGCATTTCCTTTTTATTGCAAATTGCTGCTGTTGTAGCTTTAATTGAAATGCAGCTGTATGTAATAAGAAAAAATGGAATCCCTTGGAAATGCACCCCGATGTCTACTTTGCAAGGAAAGCTGCTCCTAGTGGCTGAGACCGGGATGCACTGTGACGCCAGCAGCATCCTTCCCTGTTCTGCCGGCTGTTCATGTTGGGGGTGCACGGAAGATTCTGGGAGTGGGGCGACCCATGGCAAACACTCTCAAGCCTGGCCCAAGCAGATTTGGGTCCCAAGGAAGCCATAATGCCTCCCCAAGGGGAGGTGAGCATCCAGAATTTCTGGAGGATGTGCAGAAAGCATGCCTCAAAAAGCAGTCCCTCGGCCCTGTTGAGCCAAGCAGCTCCTGCCCTGGTTCAGACCTTCCTTATTTAGGGAAGGCGCGTCAACAAATCCAGGGGCAAGCAGGACGGGTTTGTGGGAGCAAGATCATCTCCAGCCTGGCATGAATTTTAAACAAGGAAGCATAAAGGAAGCTGCAGCGGTGAGCCTCGGGTCTCCCTGGAGTTGCACATTTTATTGGGAACACAGGAAGGGAAGCTCTCGGTACAAATACCCGCAGCCTGCTCTTTGTGTGTGGGGACAGGGGTGGAATAAAGCAGCGGGGAGAAGGAAGAAGCAATCGGCTCGGAGGGGGGCGGCTGACGCGAGGCCACGAAAGGCCCCCAGTGACATCACCGCACACGTTGCAGCCACCCCACCTCGAAACAGTGCAAGCTCCCCCGTGCAGCCGGCTCCAGGCAGAACCGTGGGACGTTCCAGTGCGCCAGGAAAGGGGTGTGCCCGCCTTGGAGTGGGGCACCTGGGGAGCGGAGGGCTGAGGCACCTTGGCCTGGCGGCGGTGCGCTAGGAAAGAGCATCTCCGCGGAGCAGGGCATGGCGAGGGAGCGTGGAGCAGACCCTTACGGTTCCCAGGAGGCAAGAGAGAGCCAAAGCTGCCAGGCAAGCCAGAAAATGCAGGTGCTGTTAAAGGGCAAAGCCAGCCAGGCGGTGGAAGGCTGCCCTAGTGAGGGAAGGCGGAAGTGGAAGCGTGCCGCCGTGTCGAGCAGAGAGAGGCAGAACTGGGGGTGGGGGAGAGCAAAGATGAAATGGGGGAAACAGCAGAAAGACGTGAGCAGCAATATAAGCCAGTGCAGGGGAGGGTGTGAGGGGTTTCCTCTCTGTGAGGAGGGAGGGGAAGCAGGACCTTCAGCCGCAGGGCTGGATCCCAGTAGGGGGCTCAGGGGTCCCTGGGTGCCCACGAGCAGGAAACCAACTGGAAGCACTAGGAAGCAGGAATGATCTCTGGGGAATGGGCCCAAGGCTTGCCACCACTGCTCCACCCTGGGTGCCAAGTTCGGCAGGCATTTCCAGAGAGAACAAACGAACCCGCGTGGAATCTGTTCACGGCTTGGATAACATCCAAGTCCATTAGAAGTGCTTTGGGGGAAGATGATGAGAACAGCAAGAACCACTGCGCAGACCTTCAGCACCAAGACAAAAATACCTGGAAAGGTGCTGATGAAACCGTTTGCCGTTTGGGGGCTGGAGGCATTTACGATCTTACAGGGGCAGCCGTTTCTAGCCCAGCTGCACACTTTCTTTGTGAGCACACACCCTGTACGCCTGTGCACAACCGCGTGTGCGCCCGGCTGCCTCCTTGGCCCAGAGCACAGCAGCCTGTCTGGTCCGTCTTTCTGCCCCCCACAGGAGCCAGTCGGGGTGCTAGAGAGACCCAGCACAAGGGCGGGGAGGAAGTGCACCTGTGTCCTCACGTTACGCAGAAGCGGGAGGGCCTGGGGACAAGCCGTGACAGGAAGAAGCACAAATGCGGCGCGGGAAAGGCGGCAGGGCCCGCCTTTTGCCGAGCCTCCGTGTCGCCACGTCCTGTGGAGTTGCCTGGGTCTGTGTCTCTCTGACGTGGAGTGCCACGGCGCAGGCTTGTGATATCTGGGTTTAAAAGAAAGGATAGTAAACTCCTCCTCTAAGCAGGCCAGGTTCCAGGAACAAAAGATGCAGCGCATCCGGGATTGGATGCATCCCTCCTGGCACTGGCCATCAGCTGCCTAAGGACTTCATGGAGACGAGCAGATGCGCCACCGTGGCTTTGGGGGACCCACCTCGGCTCAGCACCTCTGTGGCCACTCGGAGGAGAGTCATGCCAGCAAATAGCACACCTGGGGGTCTTGTTTTTCCCATTTGTTCCATTGCTTGTTCCAGCACTCCAGTTGGCCCAGTGCGACAGGACTGGTGGTCTGGCCTGGAGGTGAAGCGAAACGGCCTGGACAGCAGGAGGCCAGGGAGACGGTGCACAGACTGGGCAGTACGGTCAAATTCTGCCCTTCGAAAGGGCAGGCAGAATCCCTTGGCTCCCAGGGGTCACCTGGAAACTGCTGAGTTGCCCGCCGGGGGCTCCCTGCAAGGCAGCTTCCTCCCTCGCTCGAGATTCAGGAGAAATGCACTTCCTTTTGCTCCTGAGCAGAGTGTAGCCAATTAGCAGTTCCCAAAGCTGAACATGGTCCCAAGTGCCCTGCAGCCAAACTCTGTGCATTTCTAAAATTGTGGTCCCTGCAACAAAAATGCATACATTTGAAAAACAATGTGCATATAAAAACGTGTACATTCTGAAAGTGTGCATGCACGCACAGGAACAAATCGGTGAAAATGTGCATATTTCAAAAAGCTGCACAAAAATCCAACACATGTTCATGCCAAGCAGTTCACATTCTGAGATAATCACAAGCCGACACAAACTTCAGGGCGGAAATCAGGGGAGCTTGATGAGCTTGAGATTTGCTCGCTCACACAGACTCATTCCTGCTTCTGGCTGCTTGTTGCTATGGCTCAGTCCTCATGAGTCGGAGCTTTGACTCCGGGCCAGCCAGGCGTCTGCTGTCTCTGCAGCCCGAGTCCTGTTCTCTCGCTTCCTGGCTCCAGATCGGTGAGCCCGGGGTTTCAGATATGCTGATCTTCTCTTGCCTCGCGCACAGGACAAAATGTTGAGTCTTTGTCAGCTCTGTTCTGCAGCTGCAGGAGGACCCGCGTGGGTGCCTGGTGGACACTTCAGGAACGCACGCACATTTCAACCATGTAACAGGTCATGGGCAGCCCGTTTCCTAAAACCCGGCTAATGAAGTGAGCCAAGGAACCCACATCACTCACACACTGGCCAGAAGCGAGGCGTCCTAGGAATCCAGAGATACGGCCTTTTTTGCTCTGTCAGAAAAGAGTTCCAGCCAGGATGTGCTTGGTCTTATTTTCCGATAATTTACCAAGAAATAAATTTATGAGAGCAGCTGGCTTCTGTTGATTCTTTGGGCTTTGTTCCTAGTGTTGTTTAATCAGAAGGAAGCAAAACAATAAAATGGAATAAAGTGAAATAAAACGTCAGTGATTTAGTCTGAATTTACATAATTTTCTTTCATCTCAGCTCTGCCAAACACTTTGATCCATTATATCGGACCTTGGGTTGAAGCGTTCTGAGTGGGAAAGATGGAGCCCAGCGCGAGTCCTGGTTCCTTTTGCTCCCCCGGGGAAGGCTTCTCCCTCTTGGTGCTCGTGTGCCCACCGGCACTTGCAAATAGGTGGCTGTGTGCAGGAGGCCGAGGAAAGGGAAGGCCAACAGGACAACCCGCCCTTTGGTGGCCGCAGCCACACTTGGCCATTTAGGCAGAGTAAGGCAGCCCCCCCGCCCCACCCCGACTCTTGCATCACTGGGCAGATTGTCAAAGGGACAATTCATCTGAATGACAGGACGAAGGAGGCCAGCGAGCCAGCTGGGTTTGCCTGACGAAAGAAAGGCGTTCGAAGTAGGATGCAGCATTGCCTGCGGCTCAAGTAAGTAGAAATCCAGCCGCGCCATGTTAGAAAATACAAGGTGAAATCAATGCACACCTGTAAGAAGGTATTTGGCAGCTGAACAGGAGCCTCGGGGCTGCAGGAACACTGGCTATTTATGGGGTAAAGCAGAGCGCAGGGCCCACCGGGAGTGAGACACTGCAGGGACAGCGAAGAGACATTTAGAAGAAGTTTCGGGACAGTCTCTTCCCAGGGGGAACTGGCATGACGTCCCGCTTGGGGTACCGGGTTTCCCATTTGGAAACGCTCAGGCTGGAGCAGAGCCAGGCCAAGTGGGTATGCAGGCTTCCCAGCACCGGGCACGTCATACACACAGACACGCACGGCACATGTTCACACAGGAGTGCGGCAATGGCACGGGATGGGTTTGACCACAGCAGCAGATCTTTAAGTGTTTCCATGCAGAGAAACGTTTTCCTGGAATGCGCGCATCCTCTTCTGTTGCCCTCGATGCCGGTCCCTCAGAGGCTCGTCACGCAGAAGGGCAGCGCCAGGCCAGGAACCCCTCAGCCGCGTCCTGTGAGGGCTGGTTCCCCGAGTGGCCGGCATCCCTGCCTATTTCTGCACCCTCTGCATCTGCACTCATTTGTCTTCCGGCTGTCAGTGGCTTGGCTCGGGTTTTACCCTGGTAACAAGGCCGGTAAAGGTAAAGGTTTCCCCTTGATGTTAAGTCCAGTCATGCCTGACTCTAGGGGGCGGTGCACATCTCCGTTTCCTGGCAGACAGTCTCCGTGGTCGTGTGGCCGGCATGACTAAACACCAAGGTGCACGGGATGCCGTTACCTGCCCACCGAAGTGGCACCTTTTTATCTACCTGCATTGGCATGCTTTCGAACTGCAAGGCTGGCAGGAGCTGGGACGGAGCAGCAGGAACTCACCCTGTTGTGCAGACTCGAACCGGCGACCTTTCGATCAACCAGCCCAGCAGCACAGTGGGTTAAACCACTGCGCCACCTGCAGTCACCTGCAAGGCCGGAGGCTCCGGCTAGTCGGCAGTGCTGGAACCGGCAGGGCAGCAGAGAACAGGAAAGCCAGTGTGGAGCAGAGGTTGAGTGTGGGCGGGGGGCTGAGGCACTTGGGGGTCTGGCCCCCGCTCAACTCAGCCATGGTGCCAACCGGGTGACTCTGGCTCAGCCCAGCCTACCTCACAGGGCTGGCGTTGTGGGATGAGCCTGAGAGCAGGAGGGGAGAATGATGCGAGCCACTTCGAGTTTGTCATCAAGAAAAAGGTGGGATATAAATCAGAGTGAGTGAGTGAGTTACCAGGGAGAAGGCAGTCTACTCCTGTGAGCCCTGAATCGCTGAGCCAACCCCTTTTCATTTCCTCAATATTTTAAGTCTTAATTGTTTTAACTGGGTTTTATCTGAGGATTGATGATGCTGTGCCTGTTATTGTAGTACTGTCCTGAGACTTTCGTGAGAGGACGGGATAAAGCACATTTAATAAATGAATAAATTGTGGCCTGCTGGGTTTTCCCATCTCCGTTTTTCACGCTACCGGGCCGGGGCCCCCAAGGGCCATTTCACCAGACGCTGCCAGTGGCTTCATGGCGAAGGGTGTGGGTTGCTGGGGGCAGACCAGGGGAGAGGCCCAAAGCCCCGGCTCTCTGGCTCACACCCCACACAGGTGTGGCCTGAGGAAGAGTAGGGAGCGTACCCCCCCCCCAGGACTTTCTTGGGGGAAACAGCTGGCCTGGCGGGTTATGCACACCCACAAGCAGCAGCCTCTGAGGCGGAGGGGCCAGGATTTAACGCCTGGCGGTTCCGCCCAACCAACACGGGCCTCTGACTGGGCATCCCGTGTGCCCCACACACAGCTTGAGGCGGCCTTCCCACACCTCGACATTCGGCAACAACCAGACATTCGATTGGCCTCTGCACCAGCCAGGAGCTCAGGCTCAAGCTCCCACTGACAAAAGGTCAGCCCAGAAGAAGCCAAGTGCAATTTACTGATCCTCTCATATTTGCATTAATTACCCTAGATAATCATCCCAAATTGATTGATAGCTAGATAATTAGAGGAAGCCAGAACAAGGGTGCAGCAAGATGGCAAAATTCCCAGAGGGGTAATCCTGCGCAGGCATCGACTTGCAAACTAAATTCTGGAGCATCCGCATCCTCCTAATACTCCACTTATGGGTTCAAACCTTTTCGTCTGCTTCTCTCTGATGATGTGAATTCAGTTTTCCAACTCTAGCTTTACCAAGGAAGCACTTTTTAAGTGCTCATTTTCATCTTCAGTAGCAAAAGCCCACTCGACGCACTTTCCCTTCAGCGTTTCCACCTCCAAGAGAGAGAAAAGCAGGTCCTTATTGTTTTGCCCTGCAGCTGCACAGCAGCTTTCATACTGTAAATTCAGTGTTATGTTGACTCTCACCCCTCTCTTTATCAGTCTGTTGCTTAAACCAGATTCTCTCCCCTGCAGGCAGAGCACTAATGTGAACTGGTTTCCAAAAATACAAGTGGAAGACATTTCAGGAAGCAGCCTAGGGGCCAAGATTCAAATTTTATAATTAATTTCACCAGTTGCTATGGATAAGCTGGTTGGAGAGTCAGCAAATTTATCTGCTCCTCAGGTTGGCTTTCCGTGAAAAAAAATACCTGGGCTGCACACAAGCCCCCAAAGGCATATTTCCTTTCCATTTCAGATAGCATTCTCTCTTGAGTTTTCCTAAAATATAATTAAAGCTAGTGACGGGCAGATTCTGCTCAGCCTGCTTAAGAAGTGGGCCAGCAGTTCCAAGCGTCCTTGGAGAACCCTGGAGGGAGAGCAGAATTCATGCTCACTTTGCTCGACAGCCCGAAATTGACTCATGATGCTGGGCCGGCTTCATTACATCGGAGGGCCTCTGTTTTGCCTGAGTCTGGGCCGTGCTCTCATTACACGGAAACACCGCTGGGGGCTGCTTTTTAAGGCTTGGGGTTGCGGGGAGAACAGGACTCAAGTTTAAAGAAACTCAGTCTTCCAGCTTACCCGCCCAGCCTCTGGGAGGCAAAACGGAAATGGGGACAGCAAGCCCAGGGGAGGCAGAACGGGGGGGGGGGGCAGCCCATGTGAGTGGGGGGCTTTGCCCTCCCCCCCACCAGTCTGCTGGTCTCCTAACAGAGCACCCCCCCCCCGGTGACCATCCTATTCTACCAACTGAGATAGAGACTTTTGGGTGCATCATCTGCAGTGCACTCCCCTGGGGGGGAGGCCCCCCCAGCAGGCAGTTCTTGCACGGCTTTGGGGCACTGCCGAGGCTCGCTCTCTCGCTCTCTGCGCGTGCGCTCCCGCGTCACGTGTGAGTGCAGCACCAGGGGAAGAGCAGGGTGGCCAGCGGTGGGTCCCCAAGGCCTTGCTCTGCCCTGCTGGGCTGGCGGGGCCAGGAAGGGAGCCTCGCAAGGGGCCTGCGTCCTCCGCTGGCCAGTGCCGTCGTCCTCGCTGGGCTGCTTCCTCCTCTTTTCAAGTGTGGATTGTTTAGCTTGAGCAGAATCAGACTTGAGGTGAGGTTCCTGGAATGAGCAGCTCATACTCCAAAGGGCAGGCAAACCCACAGACGTGCACCCAGGGCCAGCACTTTCCTCTTCTCCAGGCAACAGCCCTACCTGCGAGACGGCACAGGTGAGCAAGGAGGTTCGTGCCTCATCCTCGCGAGGTGCTCTCCTGAAAGCTGCAGGCTGCTTTCCCTCTGTCCCACAAGCCAGTGAACTTCCCCCAGGCTCACCAGGAGCTTTTTCTGTCCCTGTGCTCAGAAAGGTTTCCAGAGCCGGCTGTTTTGCGTAGCAATGCAACGCAAAGCACAGGGGCCTGCCAACCAGAAGTGGCATGCAAGGAGGCCTGCCCGTGGCCCTGGTGGCCAGCCCTTCTGGTAACGTGGCCGAAGGAGGAGGGCCGGGCGTGAGCTTGCCAGTTGGTGCCTCCTGACAAGCGTCAGCTGGGAACAGATCCCGCCACTCAGTGCTCACACTGGTAACATAGCGCAGAGATCCCTTTACGCATGCAGGAGAGCCAGGATTTTTCTGCAATGCATATAGCTCCATGCACCATATGGAAAGTGGCAGGCGTGGATTGTGGGTTGCAAAATGCGGGCAGCAAAATCCAGGATGGATACTGACTCACCACAAAACCAAGGCTTGTTTCCTTTGGCATTTGCCAGGTATGTTTCCTGAGAAGAGCTGTCTGCACATTCACTTGAAGGTTTCTGTTTAGGGTCCAAAGAGGAATGGGAAAGCAGTAAACAGGCTGCCTCCACTTCCTTCCTTCCTTTAATCAGCAAAGGCTTGGAAAATTGGCATCAAAGTGCAACCCTGTTGTTTTCCCTGCCTTGGGGAATCACCTCTGCTAGAGTCATGGCCCCTTCGTGGATCACTCCCTTGTCGTGGCGAAGGGGCTTGCGCAGCGCAATGAAGCTCTGAGCTGTGCCGTGCAGGGCCACCCAAGACGGACCGGTCACAGCAGAGAGCTCTGACAAAACGTGATCCCCTGGAGAAGGAAATGGCAGCCCACTCCAGTACCCTTGCCGTGAAAACCCCCGGGACGGTACCAAAAGGCCAAAAGATATGACGCCGGAAGATGAGCCCCTCAGGTCGGAAGGTGTCCAATGTGCTGCTGGGGACGCGCAGAGGGCTAGTACTCGTAGTGCCAGAAAGAAGGAAGCGACTGGGTCAAAGCCGAATGGACACTCAGTTGCGGATGTATCTGGTGGTGAAAGGAAAGTCCGATGCTGGAAAGATCTATACTCCATAGGAACCCGGAGTGTAAGATCCATGAATCATGGCAAGCTGGATGTGGTCAAACAAGAGGTGACAAGCCTGAACATCGACATCTTAGGAATCAGTGAACTAAAATGGACAGGAGTGGGTGAATTTAATTCAGATGCCCATCAGGTGTACCACTGTGGGCAAGAATCCCTTCGAAGAAATAGAGTTGCCTTCATAGTCAATAAAAGAGTAGGAAAAGCAGTACTGGGATACAATCTCCACAATGACAGAATGATCTCAGTTCGAATCCAAGGCAAACCATTCAACATCACTGTAGTCCAAGTCTTTGCCCCAACCACTGGTGCTGAAGAGGCTGAAGCTGACCAGTTCTGTGAAGGCCTACAACACCTTCTAGAATTAACACCAAAAAGGGATGTCCTTATCATCATGCGGGATTGCAATGCGGAAGTAGGAAGCTGAAAGATAACCAGGATAACAGGCAGGTTTGGCCTTGGAGTACCAAATGAAGCAGCGCACAGGCTGGTAGAATTTTGTCAAGAGAATACGATGGTCATAGCAAACACTCTTTTCCAGCAACCCAAGAGACGACTCTACACTTGGACATCACCAGACGGTCAACACAGAAATCAGACTGACAATGTGCTCTGCAACCAAAGATGGAGAAGCTCTGTACAGTCAGTAACAACTTGACCAGGAGCTGACCGGGGCTCAGATCATGAGCTTTTCCTTGCAAAATTTAGGCTTAAATTGAAGAAAGTAGGGAAAAGCACTAGGCCACTCAGGTATGACCTAAATCATATCCCTGATGAATATACAGTAGAGGTGGCAAATAGATTCAAGGAATTAGATCTGATAGATAGAGTGCCTGAAGAACTATGGACGGAGGTTCGCAACATTGTACAAGAGGCAGCAACTAAAACCATCCCAAAGAAAAAGAAATGCAAGAAAGCGAAATGGCTGTCTGAGGAAGCTTTACAAATAGCCGAGGAAAGAAGGGAAGCGAAAGGCAAGGGAGAAAGAGATACACCCAATTGAATGCAGAATTCCAAAGAATAGCTAGAAGAGATAAGAAGGCCTTCTTCAATGAACAGTGCAGCAAAATAGAAGAAAACAATAGAATAGGGAGGACCAGTGATCTCTTCAAGAAAATTGGAGATATGAAGGGAACATTTCATGCAAAGATGGGCAGGATAAAGGACCAAAATGGCAGGGACCCAACAGAGGCAGAAGAGATTAAGAAGAGGTGGCAAGATTACACAGAAGAACTATGCAAGAAAGAGCTTAACGTCCCTGATAACCACGATGGGGTGGTCACTGACCTCGAGCCAGACATCCTGGAATGTGAAGTCAAATGGGCCGTAGGAAGTCTGGGCAACAACAAAGCTAGTGGAGGTGACAGTATTCTAGCTGAGGTATTAAAATCCTAAAAGACGATGCTGTAAAAGTGCTACACTCAATATGCCAGCACATTTGGAAAACTCAGCAGTGGCCACAGGATTGGAAAAGGTCAGTTTACACTCCGATCCCAAAGAAGGGCAATGCCAAAGAGTGTTCGAACTACCGCACCATTGCACTCATTTCACATGCTAGCAAAGTGATGCTCAAATTCCTAAAAGCTGGGCTCCAGTAGTATGTGGACCGAGAACCACCAGAAGTACAGGCAGGATTTCGAAGAGGCAGAGGAACTAGAGATCAAATGGCCAACATACGCTGGATCATGGAGAAAGCTAGGGAGTGCCAGAAAAACATCTACTTCTGCTTCATTGACTATGCTAAAGCCTTTGATTGTGTGGATCACAACAAACTGTGGCAAGTCCTTAAAGAGATGGGAGTACCAGACCATCTTATTTGTCTCCTGAGAAACCTATATGCGGGTCAAGAAGCAGCAGTGAGAACTGGACACGGAACCACTGCTTGGTTCAAAATTGAGAAAGGAATTCGGCAAGGCTGTGTACTGTCGCCCTGCCTATTTAACTTATATGCAGAGCACATCATGAGAAAGGTGGGCCTAGATGAATCACCAGTTGGAATTCAGATTGCTGGGAGAAATATCAACAACCTCAGATATGCAGATGATACCACTCTATTGGCAGAAAGTGTAGAGGAACTAAGAGCCTCTTGATGCGGGTGAAGGAGGAGAGCGCAAAAGTTGGCTTGAAACTCAACGCTAAGAAAACTAAGATCATGGCATCTGGTCCTATTACTTCCTGGCAAATAGATGAGGAAGAAATGGAGGTAGTGACAGATTTTATTTTCCTGGGCTCCAAGATCACCGCAGATGGGGACTGCAGCCAAGAAATTAAGACGCTTGCTCCTGGGAAGGAAAGCTATGGCAAATCTAGACAGCATACTAAAAAGCAGAGACATCACCCTGCCGACAAAAGTGCGTATAGTCAAGGCTACGGTTTTCCCAGTTGCAATGTATGGCTGTGAAAGCTGGACCATAAGGAAGGCTGAGCACCGAAGGACTGAGGCCTTTGAGTTGTGGTGCTGGAGGAGACTCCTGCGAGTCCCTTGGATTGCAAGGAGATCAAACCAGTCAGTCCTAGAGGAGATCAGCCCTGACTGCTCTTTAGAAGGCCAGATCCTGAAGATGAAACTCAAGTACTTTGGCCACCTCAT
>NW_025336576.1:1409928-1415465 GCF_004798865.1 Varanus komodoensis | reverse complement strand
TTTAGTATGCTGTCTAGATTTGCCATAGCTTTCCTTCCCAGGAGCAATGTATGGCTGTGAAAGCTGGACCATAAGGAAGGCTGAGCACCGAAGGACTGAGGCCTTTGAGTTGTGGTGCTGGAGGAGACTCCTGCGAGTCCCTTGGATTGCAAGGAGATCAAACCAGTCAGTCCTAGAGGAGATCAGCCCTGACTGCTCTTTAGAAGGCCAGATCCTGAAGATGAAACTCAAGTACTTTGGCCACCGAATGAGAAGGAAGGAGTTCCTGGAGAAGAGCCTGATGCTGGGAACAATAGAGGGCAAACGAAGGAGGGGACGGCAGAGGATGAGGTGGCTGGATGGGGTCACTGGGGCAGTCAGTGTGATCTTAAGTGGACTCTGGGGGATGGTGGAGGGCAGGAAGGCCTGGAGGAATGTTGTCCATGGGGCCGCGATGGGTCGAACACGACTTTGTGACTAACAACAAGAGCTATGGCAGAGTCTGGGTCGTCTTCCAGTGCTACGCTAAAAGTTCTGCCTGCAAAGGCTTCCTTTTTTTGTGTTTGGAGCTTTTGGAGAAGCAGTGGGAAGCCCACACCCTTACCCAGCTCTCTTCAAAAATTGCCGGCCACAAAATTCAGCACATGTTGCAAATGCTTCTCAAGCCAGGCATCTCAGCCATCTTGAGAGGAACCTCAAATGTTTGAGCACAGCAAAGATGCTTCTCGGGAGGATTTGCACTCGCTTTGACTCAGGTTCAGCGGCTGAGCGCCACTGGGTTGTTTCCCAAGTAAAGGTCCCACTTGCTTGACCTTGACCTGCCCGTAAGCCCGGGAGTAGACTTGGGGAGACGAAAGTCACACAGAGATTCGGCATCTGAATTGATAGTTTGGCTGTGGGCAGGAGAGCAGCATTAAGCGCCCCTCCCTCAGCTGACTGTGCCTCTGCCGTGCCGTGACGACGATTGCTACTCCTGTTATTATGACGCACGCAGGCTTGCTTTGATGTAAAGGGACAATATTCCTTTTCCTTGGAAGAGTCGGAGTCGAGAATCTTTGAGGCCCTCGAATCATGCCTCTCCTGCCTGCTGGGGAGCCTGGCCTTGTTCGAACTCCAAACAAAGCCCGGGACACACTGCAGGGCTCCTGGCTCCCCTGGTCCCATCAAAGCAAGGAGCAGTGCAGGCCTGGAGGGACGTTACAGGAAACCCGCCTTCAAGCCAAAACCCAACAGCCAGCAGAGGCGTTGAAAACATGCATGACTCTCCGGAAAGCTTGTTTTTCCCTGGCATTGTTTGCGATCCGCCGTTCCTGAAAATGTTGGTGAGGTCTCAGAAATGAGCACACAGGAAGTTCGCAGTCGGTACTGGGCGTTCTTGCCCAGCCGGCATGGCCCAGGGGTTGGGCTGGTCCTGGGGAGATCCCGGTTTGAGCCCCACTCGGCCACGAAGCTCAGCAGGCGACTTTGGGGCAGGCACGCCCTCGCAGCCCAGCCTCCTGCCCACGCTCCGCAGCAGAGAACCTGAGGCCGACCTAACCCCAAGGAGCCAAGTGACCCAGGCAGGGGGCTTTGATGGGGCCAAAGACGGGCTGCGGTGGGTGTTCCTGCTGCAGGGCCTTGGCAGAGGAGCGGGCGTGGCCTTGGCCCAGCTCCCCTCCTGGCCCGCCCTCCAGGAGCCATGGCGGTGGAGGGCAGGCCAGGGGTTCACTGTGGCCCAGCATGCTCAAGCCCTCAGGGGCCGGCGGCTGCGAAGCAGTGCCCAGGCCAGTGCTTTGCCTGTGTCTCCAGGACACGCTTCGGCCCCCGGCCCCACCCAGCACGCCGTGTGCAGCGCGACTCGCCTCTGCGCTCCGTGTTAGAAACCCCGACAGGCTACCCAGTCAGCGCACTAGTGAGCTGCCTGCGCCTGGCCACGGTGCCCCTCAAGTGGATTCTTTCCTTGCACAAGAAAAAGTCAATCCAGATTACATATTCTAAATGCAAGAAGCATGTGGCTGGAATAATCCATCCTCTGCTAAATAATCCATCTTGTAAACTCCGTGGAAAGGATTTCTGTGGAGGACGGGCACCCACAAGGAGTGCGCTGCCCCTGTGAACAAAATGCACCCGCACCTCCACCTTCTCTGTGGGGGGAGCGGCGGCCCCTGGGGAGGGCCCTTGCCGGAACCTTCTGCCGCCATAAGAGGGTTTCCCCGCTCCTCCAGCTGAGCCACCCGGAGGCTCAGTGGACCAGGCTGCTCCTGCTAGGAGTGCGGGTACAGCAGCCCCGCTGGGGCGTGGGCTGAGCCGGGGGGGGGGGGGGGGGGGCAGCAGGGGAGGGTTCTGGCCTCTTTGTCCCTGCTCGGAGGATCAACTCCCTCTGGAAACTCAGTCAGCCTCCTAGGAAGGACTAAGCGATTTGGTAAGATGCTCTCTCTCTATTGAGTGCTAGGCAGGGAAGTTGAATTAGAAATTTGGCTTCCTCGTATTATAGATGTGTGCACATTTTATGGTTTGTTTGCTGCTGGAGCAAACAAAGTGTTAAATTTCCATACGGAATGAATTGTTCCTTTGTTGTGCTTTTGATGTACATTGAAGACAACATCGCTGTGCTTGTAACAGTTTTCCGTGCTGTTCTCCTATTTTACTGTGATGAATGTTCTGGCTGGTGCTTTTATTTTATGGCAATGTGTCATTGTATTCTGATCATATTGCTGTTTTTATCTGAATTTTGTGCATGGCCTGGAGCATCCAGTGTGATTTATACATGTGTCAAAAAAATAAATACGGGGGCCAATGCGGGGGTGGAGAGAGGACAGAGAAGCCCATTAATAGGATGCACGCATGTGCGTGTGCGCGCACCCCCGTCAGGCACCGGCCTCTCGCTGAGATAATATCTGAGAGAGGGAAACAGTTCGTACCAGAAAGTCAGGCGAATGTCTGATACCGTGACCTGCAATTACGCACGACTCCATGGCAGGAGGGGCAAAATGGGTGGCTCAGAGACCATGTCCCAGACCTGATCCCCATAATTAAAGCAGGCAAACAGAGCCAGTTCTCAGAACGAGTAATTTTCCCAGGTTGGGCTTTTCAAAGGACCTTTTTCATAAAGGATTTAGGTGAGGCTGGCCTGCCAGTTTGACCCCTGACCGGCTTCGGGGTTGGTGTGCAATAGCTCAGTGCGGCAGGTGTCTGGGCCTCCTCACGCTGGCGCAGAACGACCAAGCTGCCTTGCCTGACGAGGGTTTTGAGGCTGGAGGCAGCTCCGTGCTCCCAGGTGGCAGAGACTCCACAGACCAGGTGGGAAACTTCCACAGATTGGGGCATATGCCCCTGGGTGCCAGCATGCACCAACCATGCCATTCTGCCACCCAAATTCAGTGATGTGCTGGTGGCAGAGGGAAAAAACTTCCCTTTAAAAGTGAAAAAACACAATTTGTCACCACATGTTGGTGGTCTGCTGCCTGGAAAGGGGGCTTCAGCTGTAAATTTTGGCTCAAAGCAGGTCTTGTTGCTTCTTAAAGAGGCTTTCCCCCCCTGAAGTCACCACTGCCACACATTGGTGGCGGAGCTGCAGTGGGGTGCAGGGGATACTGCCCGTCCTGCACTGGGGTGGCCAAAACGGGTTTTCCCCTATAACCTTGGAACCCAGGCAGGGGCCGAGCCAGTTGCTCAGCGTCCGGTCCAGGTGCTCGGAGCTGAGAGACGGCTGCTCACGGCAACCGCTCGCCCCCGAGCAGTACGGGGGTGCACAGGGTCCAGATAAGGGGGATCCAACTCCACTTTCTTTAGACGAGGCTGAACAACCTTGTCTGCTTAGGAGGTGTGGGCTGCCTCTTCCTTAAAGAGGCATTTGTGTGTTTACACCAACATACCAGCCGAGGCTGATTTTGATGCATCCCGAGAACAAAAGAACTGGAGCTGATAATGCGTAAGTACTGCGTCCAAGATCATTCACGCTATTGTATTCCCAATTATGTACGGATGTGAAAACTGGGCAGTGAAGGAAGCTGACAGGAAGAAATTGGATGCCTTTGAAACCTGGTTGGAGAAAAAGGAAACAAATGGATCCTAGAGCAATTTGATCCAGAGCTTTCTCTAGAAGCCAAAGCTGAGGCTTCAGGCATATCATGAAAAGGCAGGACTCCCTGGAGAAGAGCACCATGCCAGGGAAAGTCAAAGGCAGAAGAAGGAAGACCAGATATGAGATGCACTGACTCCACTAGCAAAACCCCGGCCTTGAAATTAAGGGAGCTGAGCAGGGCATTCTGAAAGGCACGATTCAGAGGGCCACCAAAAGTTGGAGATGATGGCCCCGAACCGCAGGCGAACCAACCGTGGGCCTCACTCCACCATGCCATGTCATGTCCTCTGTCTGAATAAGCCGAAAGGACCCACCGCAACCTGGGTAGGCAGTTTATAAGAGAAGGGATGACTCAGTTCAATCTCCCCACTGGCCTACCCTCTTTGGGGGGGGGGCAGGGCCCCTCATTACAAGAGGGATACAGCAAGGTTGGGATCAGTGCAGCGGAGGGCCACTAGGAGGGTGGCTGGTTTGCAGGGAAGCCATATGACGAGAGACGGAGGGAGCTGGGTCTCTTCAGCCTGGAGAGGAGACTCAGAGGGGACCTGTTAGCGACACACAGGTACGTGAGGGGGTGCCACGCAGAGGTGGGTCATGACCTTTTTCCCCCTGCAGTAGAGGGCAGGATGCATTCCAATGCAGCAAAGCTCAGAGCACCAAGGTTCAACTTAGATGCCAGGAAGCATTTCCTGACAGTTAGGACCCCGAGGGGGTGGAATGGGCTTCCACAGGAGGTGGCTGAGGCCCCATCGGTGAGGGTGTTCAAAGATGGGCTGGACATGCACATGGTGGGCATGTCGTGAGTGGAGATGGCTGGAGATGGGGGGGTCAGACTAGATGGCCCAGGAGACCCCTACCAACTCACTCTGTTTCTAGGCTTCTCTATTCCACATGCAAATAGTTTCCATGACCTGCCCGCTTTCTCTTGCAGCCCCTCTGACCTGGCTCCAGCGCCAGTTCAGCTGGGGAGGCCGGATTAGGATGGGAGCTTTCGGAGGACAAGGCTCTTTCGTGGACCCTCCTGGAGCATGCAGCACGTGAAGCAGCAGGGCACAGAGTGGAAGGGGACGTGCCTCCAGGGGGCTGCTTGTCCAGGTAGCTTCAGGGGACAGCACACCTGAGAAGGGCGTGCTCACCTGCAGATCGCTCAAGAGGGTTAGGATGGGTTTAAGGTGCCCCGGCAGAGAGCATCCCCTAGGCTGGCCTGCCTGCCCGCCGACCGACTGCTCGGGAAGCAAGGGGAGGCCTGTTCCGAAGGAAACGGGGGGCGGGCGCATGCCCTTGCTCTGGGGGAGTCTAGGCACCCAACGTTCCACTTGCACCCCAGTCCTGCTCCGTATTCCCAAGGGAGGCAGGAGCCTTCTGCCTGGCAGCCTTATGGGCGGGAGGCGCCAGCAGGGAAGGAGGGCATGCTCCTCGCCTGACGCCCCGCGCAGCAGCGCCCCGACCCCGGGGAGCGACACGCGCGGCTCCCCTGCCCCTTCGGCCCCGCGCG
>NW_025336576.1:1329033-1409828 GCF_004798865.1 Varanus komodoensis | reverse complement strand
GAGGCGCAGTGCCGGCCGCCGGGCGAGAGCGGGGCGGCAGAGGCTTCCAGGGACGCGCGGGAGGCCCCCGAGCTCCCGCCGCGCCAGCCCGGTCAGCCGGGCGCCGCGAGCGGCTCCGTGCGGCGGCGGCGGCGGCGGCGGCGGGGATGGAGGCGACCCCGGCGGCGGCGGCCAACGGCTCCGCGAGCGGCGCCGACGGCAACCAGTTCGTGCAGCCGGCGTGGCAGGTCGCGCTGTGGGCCGTGGCGTACGCGCTGGTGGTGCTGGTGGCGGTGGTGGGCAACGCGGTGGTGATGTGGATCATCCTGGCGCACAAGCGGATGCGCACCGTCACCAACTATTTCCTGGTCAACCTGGCCTTCTCCGAGGCGGCCATGGCCGCGCTCAACACGCTCGTCAACTTCACCTACGCCGTGCACAACGTGTGGTACTACGGGCTCTTCTACTGCCGCTTCCAGAACTTCTTCCCGGTGGCCTCGGTCTTCGCCAGCATCTACTCCATGACGGCCATCGCCGTGGACAGGTGAGGCGCGCGGCGGCGCGGGGAGCGGAGAGCCACGGGCGCCGCTGCGGCGGGCGAGCCCGACCCGGGAGCCCCGGGCAGGCGAGCGGGGAGCCGGCCGCCGCGCGCCCCGCCAGAGCAGGGCAGACGCGGGTCCCGGAGCAGGCGCCTGCCTTGTGCTCGGCCCCCTCCGCGCTCCCGCGGCGTGCGCAGCGCACCAGCTCCTGGCCGCCAGCCGCGTGCTGGGATCCGCGGCCGCTTGGCGAAGGGGAACCGGGACGCGCGAAAGGCCGGGCGAGCAGGGAGGAGGAGGGGGCCGCGCCGCACTTGGAGCCCGCTGGCTCGCCGGCGAGCTTCCCAGAGGACCTGGAGGGCCCAGCACGGCGCTTCAGCCTCTTCTGGCAAAGTGATCTCTGGCAGTTGCTGGAAAAGGCATGAAGACCCCACGGGTGCCCCAAAAGTGTGGGCACATTGACGCAGCCCATTCTTCAGCAACTGCCGGGCTTGGGGCATCCCTGCAGACTTGGTCTCCCATCTGTGAAATGGGCATAGGGTCCACATTTGGCTGCCCCCAAATGATGGTGCCTGAGACTGACCATCTTCTCCCACACTCCTTAGTCCTGCTAAGCAGCCGTCCGTCTCTCTGCCTTATGCATCTTGATGTAGGGTTGGGACTGATCAATCGATCAATCTATTTCTGCACTGCCCAACAGCCCAAGCTCTCTGTTTACACATAAGGAGTGCCAGCAGGACGTCTCGCCTCTCCCGTGAACTCGCTGGGTGGCCCGAGGTCAGCCACCACGCTCCCACTGGGTGGGTTTGGGTGACACGGACTGAGGTTCTGCATGTGTGTGGCATTGTGAAAATGAATGGAACTGCAGGAAGACTCAGCAGCTTTTCACTCCAGCAGTTCAACGAGGCTCGGCTCGTTTGTTGCCTGGGATGGGGGCAGACAAGCAGGGCCATCTTGGCCTCCTCAGTGGAAGATTGCCACTGTGTCCGGCACACCACACTGGCTCTTGAGTCCCTCTTGAAAACGGCACCTTTAAATGGTGTGTGTGTGTGGAGGGGGGAGGCACGGTAAAATCTGTGTGGCTCCACAGAAGTCAGTCCAGGCTGCTTACTCCAGCCTGCTCCGGAATGGCCGGGCTTGGAGCAAATCCCTGCAGGTGCCAGGCCTCAGCAGGTGGGACATGGTCATCTTTCTCCCATCCTTTCAGGGAAGCTTGTGCTGGAGAACCTCCTGGTAGATTCTGCCTGGCAGCTGCAACCCCGTCCTCTTCCCATCGTGGGTGGCCGGCTGCCATAATGAAAAGGACCCTCCTTAGTAGTTGCCAAGAGGAGAGGCTCTGAGCCTACACAGCAAGCATCTTGCCAATCCAGGGGGTTCTGGAGTCTTGTGTTACGCCAAACGGGGAGCCTCGCTGTGGCTTTAGAACGATTCAGTGCACTTTTTTGATATTTCTCATGTAAGAGAAATGCGCTGCCTCTCGAGCACACCAGCTTTTCGCAAAACGAAAGTCATTCGGCATACTCTGCCCTTTGCAGTTATCAAAGCTAACTGGCAAAATGTCGTACTTCCCTCGACTAAACAAAAACATTTCCAAGGAAAAAAGTCAAGAATCCTTG
The DNA here is from genome assembly GCF_004798865.1 of Varanus komodoensis. Lineage (NCBI taxonomy): Eukaryota > Metazoa > Chordata > Lepidosauria > Squamata > Varanidae > Varanus > Varanus komodoensis. The sequence continues at coordinate 1,407,697 of NW_025336576.1, read as the reverse complement.
TTCTCTCTGGAAAAGTTTCATTTGTAGAATGTTTCTTGTTTGCTCCTGGAAGTTAACCCGTTTGCACTTGCATTCGGTTGAAAAGGGTACCTGTGTGGTTGAACTGAACTGACTACAGAAACAAACAATCCACAGAAATTAGCTCCGAAAGACGGAACCTTTGGGAAGCAGCAGCAGCGTCTCACTTTACAGAAGGGTTTGCTGCATGCCAGAAACCTGTGGAGGCTCAGAAGGGAAAGGACGAGGAATGTGCTCCTGCAGAAACCTGCTCCTGAGGGATCCCCATTTGCGCCTGGCAAATTTCCGAAGCAGCGGGGCAGCTGGTGCTCCATGGCCGGCTGAGGGCAAGAGAGGTGGCAGCATCACCCACGGAAAATGAGCGAAATCATACACGGGCCGTCACCGTGTGTCACTAAGGATGCCGAGAACAGAATCCAGTTTTTCTTGTTGGTGAATACAGGTAGCCGTGGTGTGGAATATATTTTGTGCAGGATATATGATATATTCTGGCAGTGGATGGTGGGCATGGGCCCCACTGAACAGCTTGGTGTTTGAGGTGGCTTCCGAGGGCAGGGAAGGCTGATTTGTGACATCGTATTTGCGACGTTCCATTTGTACATCAGCCTTGGTTGAGCAACGAGCAGCCACATTCCAAGGTTGCTGGTGGAACTGGCAGCAGGGAGCCCCAGGCAGAAATTGGGGTGCTAGTGGGGGTGCCCCACCAGCTGGTGCCCCGCATCCCAAAGCTGACTTTAGCTCTGCCACAAACAAATGAAATAAAAGTGTGCTACAAGCACAGGCATTTTTCCTGCTGGAGTTAAAAACAGGAGAGGCAGGAGAGGGATCGATCAGGAAGACTGCAGAGCGGTGAAGGAGCAATCGCTCCCTCTGCCCAAGCCGCTTCTGGGATCGGAACCAGAACCTGCCCTCCGCAGCTTTGGACAGTGAAGCACAATTCCAGCTGCGGTTCTCCCGAGCCATCCGAGGAGGCCAAGCCTTACAGGAGAACCTCAAGACGAGAAGAGATCCAGGGAGCGTGTGGAGGGAGTTCTCCCAGTGCTGGCTGGTTGCACAAGTCTTGCTGGCGTGCAGGGATGGGGGCTTCTCACGCCACAATTGCTGAAACAGACGCCAGACCCTTTTTTGACGCGAGGGCAAAAAGACCTTCGGTTCGAGACCCTTTTGCAGCTTTGAAACATCCTGTTTCAGGTGCTGAGCCATCTGTTTGCAGACTGCTGGCTGACTTGGAGCTTGTCCACAGCTCTCCTCTAAACGGCTTGGCTTGCTGTGAGGATGAAGTGAAGAGGAAGCCCCAACAGCTCCCGCGGGTGAGAGGGGCTCTTGGCTTTCCTTCCCATGCACAGGGCTACACCAGGAGGGGAGTCTGGAAATCAGCTTGCAGCTCTGAAGGGGCCTGCACAATTCAAGCAAGCCCCCACTTGCAATGCCCAGCTCCTCGGCATGAACCTGAAATAGTGCTGGTGTGCTAGCCAAAGCATGCACAGGTCATTCTGCAGTGTTTATTTGACTGAAATAACCTTTACAAAAGTCAGGTACGTTAGGTCAATACCATCCCCCTGTTGCAGAAGGGAGGGGCTGGCGGGCAAAGCGGAACTTGCTTCCTGTTGGAGGTGAGCCTGGGGTGGAGGAAAGTGTTGGGGCGCTTCCCTTAGCCGGACAACCACAGCGCTGCCTGCGAAAAGACACACACTTCTTACTTCATCAGCCCGAAGCAGCGGGAGTGCTAACGCCACACTCACGGGCGCTGTCCCTGGGCAGGGAAAACACTTAGCTGCTCCAGTCGGGAGCTGGCTTCCCTGCAATCACAAGAGACTGGTGAGAGCGCCGAGCAGCAGAGTGTTCACAGCAGGGGCAACACATTCCAGAAAGGAAGAGAAGATGGGTCCTGCACACTGCTGTTCTAAAACAAGCTTCTGCATCATCGGCAGCAAAGCTTTCCCGAATGCTGCGTGTCCTGAAAGGCCAGCACCTCTCACTGGGCCTCAGAGGGGCGGGCAGGCGACAGCTGCGCAAGAGCTGCTGTGAAAACCCCACCAAATATCAAAGACGGCGGCTTTTGCCACTCATCCTCCGCTGAGGAAAACGCAAACTACAGACTGTCACGCCGCCGATGCTCTCCTAGCATGAGTCATTCATCCCCGTCCGTTTGTGTTTCTATTCAGAAGCCTCTTGGAATTTCGGCCATAGTCCAGAATAACTTTCTGTTTCAGGGAGCTGGGCCATTTCCTCTGAAAACGCACCTTCTCTCAGTGGTTTCTCAGGGACGAGGTCCCAAGCAATGACCGTGAGGACGGGGACAAACCCTTTGACAAACTGTAGGTGTGCAAGGGTAAACCCAGCATTTTGTCAAGTGGGGATTTTCAAGTAACTCTCCATCCCATGTTTTTGCTTGTATGTCAAGGAGAGAAACTACCTGCAACACTGATTGAATTGTTATGTACAATCACATTCTCCTCTTCCTCGGACCCTCACAAGAGTCCAGGACTGGCTCCAGGCCGGCGGGAGGGCTGAGCACACAGCAAGGTGGCAAGACTGCTAGCAGTGCTTCCAAATTTCTGAGCATTCAAAGAGAGGCGCAAAGAAGGAATCATTGGTTCTTGCAACCAAGTTTCAGGAGCAGTTCGTTACAGGACCATGATAATTATCAGTGGTTGGAGAGACATCCTGCAAAGAGCAGTGTCCTCATGGGAAAATACAGAGGCTGCGCAGGTGTTGCTGGATTTGGAGACAGTCCTGGTTCCTTCAGGCTTCATGTAACCCTTTGCTTTCTCCTTGCTTCACTGGCCACCTGGGCTCTCCCAGACAATTTCCACCCTCACAAGGGCTGACTGAAGAATATCATTTGTGTTAACTGTTCAAGAAGGTGTAAATAAAAGATCCATGGCTATAACCATGTTGCTGTTTTTAGGCCGCAGTCTTATACTTACTTCAGCTTGGCTGAGGCTTCCTCCTAAGTAGAGACCCAAGCTTCCCCTGCTTACCTCCAAGGCATGCAGGCAATGCCCCCACCCCTCCAAGGATCAGAGGTATACCTTGGCACACCCGTTCTTTAATATCCGAGCAGTGGTGCCTAACAGGAAGGTTCTCTCTTCCCCACCCCCAGCAGTATTCCCCCGAAGAAGGGATGCCTAGCCAAGCGTATCTGGGGCCGGTGATGGTTTCCCTAGATCCTTCCGTCCATTTCCATGCAGCCTCTTTGCACAGGAGTGTGCTGCTGCCTGCCTCCCTGACGCTCTTCCAAGTGCTTGCTTTTGGCTGTTCTGCTAGAAGGTGGGGAGGGTGAGTCTTGGTCGAACAAGCCAGGAGGCCTCAGACCAGGGCTAGCAGCAGGCCAGAGGGCCTGGCGTCCCCCCGAGGATGCCGTGTGCTGTTAACACAGCGGACAATCACTGCCTCTCTCCTCCTCCAACAGCACCCTTTCCCATCCAGGTTGGCAAGGCCGATCAGGAGCGGGATGTGAACCAAAAGGGCGACTTACGGACTTGTGGGCAGGGGCAGGGTGCCCAGGAGCAGTCAGCAAAGCGAAGGCATAATCCCTGCTCTTAGCTGTGGCATCCATGTGTGATGAGCGTCAGATGTGTTGACAGCCCAGCGAGGAGGATTTCCCACTTTCCTGCTCAGTCCTTGGGCAGAGCTGGATGCAGGGCCCCCGCTTACAGTGTGTGCCATTCCTGGCATTAACAATACGTGGAAACCGGGAAGCTGGGACCCCAGGGGTTCATGTGTTCGGATGCAGATATCCTGAGGAAGGAGAGGCTGGCGAGTGGCGGGGCCTCAGGCACCAAACCCCCCTCTGGTTCCATCCTCTGGCTTGGTCGGGGTGCAATGAGGGAAAGGAGTGTTCCCGGGATGGGCTGAGCAAGGAGCCACGGAGGCAATTGCTCAGCAATTAATTCCCCAGGAATGCAGGGCACAGATGTTCCCCAAACCATCCGGAAGGGGAGGGGAGGGGAGGGGAGGGGAGGGGATGCACCTGAGGTCAAGATGCGCTGTGGCAAAAAAGGTGTTCTGGGGTGCGCTGCCATCGGTGTGCTGAGGACATGCACCTGTTTCTCCGCTTCACCTCCATCAGGTAAGGCTGTGGACGTGCCGAGTGCCATCTTGCCTGCCCAGAGAGGGGCCTGAGAGCGTGTGGAGCATCCGAGCAGGAGCCGTCACGGCACTCGTTCATGCCAGGAATGAAATGGTGCGCAGCTGGCCCAGAATGTGCCACGAGGGCCCTGAGCTGCCATTCTCCGTGCTTTTACTCACAAGCCACTGCCATGGAACCACGGGGCCTGTGGCTGCGTGTATTCAAGACGGGGCTTTCAGGGTTTAATTGGGTCCCTGCTGTGACTCGCTGTGCTTCTCTTTGCTTGCCTGTACGTTTAGCACACACAGCTTCCCAGCGGGCGAAGAGGCCATCTGGCGCGGCTCCTGCTCACTCGTTCCGCTGACTGCAGCCATGCACGCTGCAACGCGGGACCTTGCTGCACAGCTCCTCACTTTCAGGATGAGCCCCGCGGGGCACGGTCTGAAGGCACGGCCCAAGAATTTTTCTGAAGTAACTTCTAATGAAGCATCTTGCATGTTCCTTCTGAAGGTTTTCTTCTTTTAGATGTAATCTCAAGATTCCTCTGGGAATTACAGCCTTCAGCTAAATCAGTCAGTCTCAGATCACGTCATTTCCAGGGGCCATTTGTGTGGGTCCAGCCCCCTCCAGACGGCCCTGTTGCCTTGTCTCCACTTCTGCTAACCATTCTGCCTGAAAGCCACGTCCGGGAAAAAGGAAGCGGTCCCCCGGGCCATGCGCCTCTCCTGGCCCTGTTGCACTGCAGGCCCTGGCTTCTCAAAGCTGACCTGGAAGTCCCACAGACTTTGATCAGGAAGTCAGGAGGAACGTGGGCTATGCCCTGTTAGAGGTCGCAGCCAGGCAGACATTGTCAACTGCTTTTAGCTCCTGTTGCGTTGAACAAAACAGAGATCCCCTAAAAAAAAAAGACCAGCCCTGATCTGTTTCCATCGGAAGAAATTCTCGGAGCGTCACACTGCAGATGCAGTTAAATCACTGCCATCATGACCGCGAGAACGTTTCTGCTGTGGCCACTTGCCGGGTGGTCCTCTGGCGGCTTCAAGATCCAGCCCCAGCTGCACCCCAGGCCACACACAATGCTTCAGTTCAGGGCCAAAAGGGCTTGGAAGGGCGGGAAAGGAGGGGGTGTCCTTCCCTCGTCTTGCTCCCATCCCTGCTTGGCCCTGTTCCAGGCTGGCTGAGGCTTTTGGGTACCCCTGCCTCCATCCACAGTCCTTGCCTGCACCAGCGACTTGTGCCACGCAGGGCCCAAAGCCCCACACATGCAAGGGTTTGTGAAGGAGACAGAGGCTGGACCTCACCTTTCGCAGGCCTGTAGACACTCTGGATGGCTCTGGAGAGACAAAAACCGACTCGCCCCTGGACGGTGCAGCCTACAGTGATGGTGCCGGCAGTTTCCAGAACTGCACGTGACACCTGGGCCCACATGGGCAGCCAGGCGCCCACGTTCTGCACACTGATACCCCAAGAGCAGGAAGGAGTAACACGGCCACTTTCCTCAGAAGGATGCCGCTCTAGAAGCACATGCTAATCTCCAGCTTCATGTGGGTAAAACTGATGCTTTCACCGGGAAGGAACTAAAAGGCTTCAAGTGACACCTTTCTCCATATAATTATACCTTTGGTGGCCAGATTTCTCACTGAGTTTAGCAACCAGCTGTTTCCAGCCAGTGTGCCGGTGTTTTGACAATATAACGAGGAGAGAGCGAGCAACGGATGCTCCGCACATTCTTCTAAACCCTCTAGATAAAGTTAATGCAAGAGGCTTTGTCATGCTTTCCAGTCTCCTGCCTTGGCTGTGCTGCACCTCAGTTTTCAGTCTTCCCACACGGAACGCAGTCTCCGGCTGCTCGGTCCCAGTGATGCCGACCTCAGACCCCAGGGAGACTTCTGTGCCCAGGCCTGTGGTGCTGTCGGCAGTTTGTGGGGCACCACGGGGCACAGGCGCTTCACACGCTCTTGCACTGGGCTCCCCATATGCCCCTCCGCCTCATTTTCTCTGCCCGCCCCATCTCTTGGGGGAACACCCTCTTTTACCCTAGCCCTTACCCTCCACAGCACCTGAGCCCCAGCAATGGGCACAGTCCTAGCCAACCCCAAGCCCACATGGCCTTCCCTGGCTCACGGCCACTGGCATGGGAGCAAAGCCACAGGGATGGTTCCGGGTGCACAGGGAAGGCGGCAAGGGCAGAGGGAGTCCCACACAGAAATCCCGTGGATCTTGCCCAGCCAGTGGAGGGCAATGGGGGAAAGCCGCTCATGTACCCTAAAAGATGGGGAAGGCCTGCTCCATCCCTGGGGGGAGACAGGCTCCGTCACTTGTCTATGTTTGCTGCAACATATATCATCATCATCATCATCATCATCATCATCATCATTTTTATACCGCCCCATAGCTGAAGTGCTGCTTCTCTCTCTCTCTCTCTCGCATGCAGATACATGGCCATTATCCGTCCCCTGCAGCCACGACTGTCAGCCACGGCCACCAAAGTCATCATCTGCGTGATATGGCTGCTGGCCTTATTACTGTCGTTCCCGCAAGGCTATTACGCAACGACCGCAGATCTGCCCGGGCGCGTGGTCTGCCTCGTGGCATGGCCAGACAACACCACCCAGGCCTATGAAATAACGTGAGTCTGGGCTCTCTTAAGTGTAAAATATGCAGTTTTCTTTATATGAAGTTGCTAATGTTACCTTAATATTTCTCTCCCACAGCTTTTGCCGTTTTTCTAATTCAATATTGTATCCAAAGTTTTGTGCCCACATTATCAGTTTCCTTAACCTGTTCATCTTCCATTCTCCTATCTAGTAAGAAAGTATATAGTCTTTTAATCATTTTCTCATCTGATTTAAGCATCACCTGATCAAATGCAGTTAAATCTTTAAAAAAGCCCCACATTTTATAGTCTTTAGTAGATCTCGATTGTATCTGCACCTTATGCCACCAAGAAATATTAGATCCTTGTTCTTGCATTTCTTGATTAAATTTTAATCCTCCATCATTATCCAAAATGTCATCATATCTTACGATCGCTTCAAAGTTCAATGCATTTGGATATACAGGAGCTCCATAGGTGAAAGCCATCTTGGTAATTTATTATACAATTTTGTCTTTAACTTTTCCCACACCAACATTAATGCTTTCCTAATATAATGACTTAAAAAAGAGCCATGTATCTTAGCCTTTTCATACCACATATAAGCATGCCAACCCATTTGCAAATCATGCCCTTCAAGATACAAGATTCTCTTATTTCTTAAGGTTTTCCATTCTTTTAGCCAGGTTAAAACAGAAGCTTGGTAATACAGCATCCAATCAGGGAGACCACAGCCCCCATTCTCTTTAGCCTCCTGAAGTATTTTTAGTTTAATCCTTGGTTTCTTCTTTCTCTATATAAATCTCGAGATTTGAAAATTTAAATCATCAAAACATTTTCTATCAATTTTTATGGGAATCATTTGGAATAGAAACAAAAGCTTTGGTAATATATTCATTCTAGCTAGTGCTAGTCTTCCCAGCAAGATAATTGCAAATTAGCCCATTTTTCCAAATCACTCTTAATTTCCTTAAATAGTTTATCATAATTGTCTTCTTTCAGAGTGGTACGCTTAGCTGTAAGATAAATCCCCAAATGTTTGACCTTTTTAACAATCTGAAAGCCTACTTGTTCCGTCAGAGTTTTTCTCTGCTCCTAGGTGAGATTTTTTGCTAGCAATTTCGTCTTTTCTCTGTTTATTTTCATCCCAGTAACCTCGCCATGCTCTTCAATCCTTTGTAGGAGTTTAGGCATTGCTACTAAGGGTTCCTCCGTTATGAAAACCAGGTCATCTGCGAATGTTTGCAGTTTATAGCTTTCCTCTATGATTCTAGTGCCTTTAATGTCCATATCGCCCCTGATATTTCTGTTTAACACTTCTAGGATCAATATAAACAACAGTGGTGATAGCAGGTATCCTTGTCTTGTACCCTTTTGTATATCTATAATATTTGTAAATTCTCCATTGATTATAATCCTAGCAGATTGCTTTTGATAGATGCTTAATATTGCATTAATGAACTTTTCACCAAACTCCATTTGAACTAGTTGTTGCTTCATAAATTGCCAATTAACATTATCAAAAGCCTTCTGTGTGTCCATGAATAATAGTGCCATTGGTTTTTCCATATGTATCTCATAATACTCTAAGATGTCCAAGATAGTTCTCATGTTATTCCTCATTTGTCTTTTAGGCAAGAAACCATTTTGATCTGAGTGAATAAAGTCTGTTAAATACTTCTTCAATCTTTCTGCCATTATGGAAGCAAACATTTTGTAATCTACGTTATAATAGTGATATAGGTCTGTAGCTTTGAATCTGCGTCAAGTCCATGTCTTCTTTCGGTATTAATGTAATATGTGCCTCTGTCCAAGTATTTGGTATTTTAGCATTTAACAATCCTGCATTACATATATCCTTAAGAAGCGCAGCGAAAATGCCTTCAAAGGATTGATAAAACTCTGCTGGCAGCCCATCCGGGCCAGGGGTTTTGTCGTTCTTTTGTCTCTTAATTGCCTCATTTACTTCTGTGATTGTTACTTCTTGATTCAATACTTTTTGGTATTTCTCCGGTAACTTTGGCAGGTCTCCCTTTCGGATATATTCGTTTACTTTCTCAGTTGAAATCTCATCATTCTGATATAGCTTTGCAAAGAAATCTTCCGCTATTTTCTTGATATGTATGCTTTGTACTTGCAGTCGTCCTTCTCCATCCTTCAATTTACTTATTAGTCTCTTCTCTCTTTCCTTCTTTACTTTATAGGCTAACCATCTCCCTGGTTTATTAGCATTTTCAAAGAAGTTCTGTTTGGTCAATTTCATTTGCTTAGTGAGTTCATTTGTATCCAGGAGGTTCAGTTTATATTTTAGAATATTCATTTGTACCTTAAAGTCTTTTTTGGATAGATCTTCCTGTAACTCTTGTTCACATTTCGTCAATTCCGCTACTATTTTAGCTCGTTCTTGCTTTCTCCTTTTATTTATTTTTGCTAAGTATGTTATTATCAACCCCGACATAGGCTTTGGCTATATCCCAGACATTTTGCAAAGAGGTTTCTTCAATTGTATTGATATGAAAGAAAATTTGCATTTCCTTATTTATCTCTTCTGTGAATTTTTTATCCTTTAATAAGGCTTTGTTTAACCTGCATCCGGGCATTTTTACTGTCCCTTTCAATAGCATCGTTACAGGGTTATGATCTGCCCAGACATTTGCCTTATTTCAGCTTCTAGCAGGTCTGGTACTAAGTCTGGGGTTATCCAAACCATATCAGTTCTCGACCATGACCTATGTCTATTTGAAGAGGAAGTGTATTTAGCAGAGATTGGGTGTTTATGTCTCCAGACATCTATCAATCCAAATTCTTCAGTCATAGCATGTGGGGATCTCTCCAGACACTCAGACCAGGTTTGAAAAACTCCAAGCGACTGGTGCACCTCTATGCAGCAGAAGGACCAGGGGATCGACTGGTCGGTATGGCTGCAAATTTCTCTTTCCTTGTTCTTTATAATGAGGGCATAGAGAAACGGAATTTTAAAAATTAAGCTTAACACAAAAGTAACAGCGAAGGATTTGTGTTTTAACGAGGGAAGTGGTGGGTCCCGCATGCTCACCAAGGGAGCAGCCGGCTTTGGTGCGAGGTCCGTCAGCGCCTCAGGAGCCCTTTGTGGAGTCACTGCCTGCCTCCCGTTTTGCACAGGAGCTGCCACAGATTTCATTTCCTTTTAAAGTATCATATTTTAATTCAGCGCAGGGAAACTGGCTCCTTTCCTGAGCAGCCAGTTTATTACGATCATGATCCATCTTGCTGCGCTTGGCAAACCTTGTTCTCATAATCAATCTGATTACCGGCATTAGTTCGAGCATTTAAGGGAGTCCATGCCTTGCATTTCAGATGCTGTTTTCATAACTGGATTTCGGATGTCAGGGCCTGCAATGCGTGCTTCCTAACGCCCTGTTTCCTGGATGCGGGGTGAAAATGGATGCCCAGGCACGAGCCAGCTGATGGGGACAGGGGTGCCAGGAGGGCACTGCTGCTCTGGCCACCGACCCTTTCTGGGCACATTTGTTCAAGAGCCGTCCTCTTTACTTCATCCAGTCCCATAAATGCCACCGGTGGTGCCCTTGGCGGCACCTCCTGCCCCTCAAAGCTGCTCGGACAGGTGCTTGGAGTCCTCACAGAGGTCTAGAAGACTGAGGCCTTGTGCTAGTTATCCATGCAAAGCGTTTTAAGTAGGTCAGACGGGGAGGTGCAAAGCTGCTCTTTTTATCTCCCTTGACAGAGTCTAGGTTGCTGCTGCTTCTCTGAAGTTTGTGTCAAATCCCTGCTGCTAAAATTAGGATAGGCAGCGGTGGGTGTCCTCCCATCCCAGCTCCAACAATGAAGGGAATTAGATGGAGTTTACCCACCCTGGGACACATGCCTTCATGTAGAGATGGGGTTCGAGGATGTCAGAGAAGCCACAAGCAACTCCGCCAGGAGGAGAGGCCCTCTCCCAAGGCAGGGTCACCCAAGGCAAAATGGTCAGAGCAGAGGTACCAGACGAAAGGGCGTTTACCCACGTCAGGAGCGACAGTCGCCTCACCAGAAAAGGATGGCGCTCTCTGATGGTGACGGGGCAGAGAGACTCCTCAAGGGCAGCCATTGGGTGGCAGCAGGAGCTGATGGCGAGGTCAGAGGAGGCTCTTTTCCTTACAATGGTGGTGATGCTCACGCGAATTCTGGTTAGCACAGCTCAGAGGAAGGCTGTGGAGAGCTGCTTCTCCATATCCCTGCCTTGCAAGCCCATTGAGGAAACAATCCAAAATGAAACACAGAAACAGAGTGAGTCAGAAGGGGCCTCCCAGGCCATCTAGTCTGACCTCTGGCACCAGCCAGCTCTGCTCACGACATGCCCACCATGTGCATGTCCAGCCTGTCCTTGAACACCCGCACCGATGGGGCCTCAACCACCTCCCGGGGAAGCCCATTCCGTACCATTGGGGTCCCAGCTGTCAGGAAGTGCTTCCTGGCATCCAAATGGAACCTGGGCTCCCTGAGCTTTGCTCTGTTGGATTGCGTCCTGCCTTCCTCCACAGGGGAGAACAGGTCTCTGCCCCCCTCCATGTGACACCCCCTCACATCCCTGCATGTCGCCAACAGATCCCCTCTGAGTCTCCTCTTCTCCAGGCTGAAGAGACCCAGTTCCCTCAGTCTCGCCTCATACGGCATCCCCTGCAATCCGGCCACCAACCTTGTGGCCCTACGCTGCACTGACTCCAACCTGGCTATATCCTTCCTGTAACGAGGGGCCCAAGACTGAGCACAATACTCCAGTTGCGGGCGCACCAGAGTTGTATGGAGTGGTAGTAATGCCCCTCTTGATCTAGAAGCCACACTTCTGGCTATGCAGCCAAGGGTGGCGTTTGGCCTCTTGACCACCGCATCACACGGCTGGCTCATGTTCAGCCTGCAGTCGACCAGCACCCCGAGGTCCCTTTCACAAGCGCTGCTCTCCAGCCACTTGTCCCCTGACCTGTACTTGTGACACCCATTCCGATGCCCCAAGGGCAAGACCTTGCACTTATCCGCACTGAACGCCATCCTGTTGTCTCCTGCCCACTTCCATCGTCTGTCCAGGTCCTTTTGGATCGGGAGCACCTGCTCCTCATGAAAGGAAGTATGATGATGGAATAGGAGACCTCCAAGTTGGAAGCCACTCACTCTTCTGAGGAGGACGGGTCTGGACGGTGCAGTCACAAATGACACAACTAGATTAAAGCTACAATCAAGTCTAGTGCCTGGAGTACATAGAGATGGAAGGAAATGGCAAGCAAGAAGTAAAAACCAAGGCAAACTGGAAAATAAAGCAAGAAATGGCACAGTTAAACACTACAGTGCTTGGTGTGAATGGACTAGTGGACCGAAATGGGATGTTTTCAGTCACATACCGAGTGGTTTTTTTTTGGAAATGACAAACTCAGAAGAAACGGTGTAGCTCTGATACCGAGGCAAGACTTAGCACAGGCAGTCAGGGGCTATAATGCAAAATCCAATCCAATCATATCAATCAGAATTAGTGGAAAACCTATCAACATAACCACCATCCCTGTCTATGCTCCAACAACAGATGCTGAAGAGGAAGAAACTGACAGCGTTCATGCAACTGGTGTACAAGAGGTAATTGATAACATACCAAAACAAGACATTCTTGGTGACTGGAACACAAAAGCAGGAAGCCAGGGAGAATCAAATGATGGTGGCGATTCGGCATAAGGGTCAGAAACAAAGTAGAAGACTTACTCATAGAATTGTGTGAACCCAACAATCTGTTTATCACAAATACATACTTCAACCAACCAATCAACATACTTCATACTTCAAGCATGTATCCTCATGGTCTATATACATGGACATGACCAGGCGGCCAATACAGAAATCAAATAAACGGTGTAATTGGAAGCAGGAGATGGAGGCACTGGGTTCTCACCTCCAGAACAAGAACAGGAGTGGGTTGCAGGAGTGACCAGGAATTCTTAATATCCAAATCAAAGTAAAGCTGAAAAACATGACCAACGGAAACACAACACCAAAATACAACTTCAGTAATACCCCTGAGGAATTTAAAGTCCACAAAAAGAACAGATTTCCATTACTCAATCAACTGAGAGCCAAAAGAACGGTGGACGGAAACCAGGCTCCAAAGGGAGGCTGCAGCCACGAAATCTGAAGCAGACGGAGACGTGAAAGAGCAGCAGTGAAGGGCCTGGAAAAGAGTGTCACGTGTGAGGATGCTTCACCGGAGACCAAGGTCAAGATCACCACCATCCTAATATGCCATACAATGTCACGGTGTGAAAACTGGAATGTAAAGAAAGCTGGCAGGAAGAAAAGGCACACCTGCGAAACAAGGCGCTGGAGGAGAGCTGTGCACATCCCCTGGCCTGCCGTAAAGGCAAACAAGGCGGGGCGAGATCAGACCACGCCAGGGCCTTCCCCAGAAGCAAGGACGACAAGAGGGAGGCTGCCGTACTTCAGGCACACCCTAAGAAGGCGAGACCCCCTGGAGAAGATGCTGCCGGTCTCCGCCCTGAGCTCCTCAAGCCAAGGCTACACACAACAGCCGTTCCTGAAGCATTCCTGCCCTCCCTCAGGACTCGCTCTGGTCCGGAGCAGGAGCCACAGGAGCTGGGAGGTCACCCCAGCACTGCCGGGTGCCAGGCCTTCCACGCTGCCTTTGGGAACAAGAGGCTGGCTGAGTGCGGAGCGGGCTGACGAGTGCTCAGGCACCTCTCTTCGCATGCACACCGAGCGATGCGGTTCCTCCCTCCTTCCCAGTTGGCCACAACTCTGTCCCCGCCGTGGACCAGTCCAAGACTGGGCGAGCGCAGAGCTGCCTATTTACTGGCGTCGCATGTTAGGACTACTTTCCCATCCCCCACAAAGTCCTCACCTGCAGGTGGCTTCCAAACCTGCTCCAGGAGATCAGAAGGCATATCTAAATAACTGCAATTCTGCGTGAATGCTGCTCGTGCATATGCTCTTTGCATTTTGGTGGTAAATTACATATCTGCTTACTGAAATCTCCGGCTCTTGCTGTATGGCTAGCTCCATGTTTTGGGGGCCCAGCTTGGGGTCAGTTGCTTTTCCGCAGCTGGATATCCCAGTTCTTGCCACTGCGCAACAGACACATGCCCCTCCGGGGTCCATGAATGTGATGCGCATGGGCAAGGCCACATGGCAACAGCGACACTGCCGGCACCCGGCCTGAGTGGGCTTGCATGGCAGCCCAAAGTGCAGCCTGTGCTCCTCTTCCATCTGCCACTGGTCCTTCGAGCCCTGCCAGCTTTAAACGTGCACAAGCCTTCTGCATCCCGTACAGGGAGACCTTTCCTGGACACCAGCCTCCTTTCACAATTAGAGAAAAGCTCTGTTTCCACACACAGAGTACAACATCGCTACTTTATTATTTTTTCAAATATATAGGCTGCTGAACAACCCTCTAGGGCTATGCTGCTTGTTTAATAAATAAAATAAACTTGATTTCTCACCATGCAAGGACTCCAAGCTGAATGTGTCAACAATCTCTAATTGGAACACTGTAATGGAAAGGGATGCGGGGCGAAAGGTAAGCTCGGACTGTGGTGCCGTGCCAAGAGGCAGGTCACCAGGGATGAACGAATGAGTGGAATGCGCATGTCCTTCAGAAAGGAGAAGAGGAGGGTACTCATACTCCGGAAAAGAAATTCAGGGCCCACCACAGCCGCAGCCTGCAGGCATTCATTACTTCACGAGTTTGATGGAGGGGTGAGGCTGAGAGCATCTCTGGAACCGGAAGGCCACTTGGGTCATCACAGGCTGCTTTTGCTGCGTCTTTACGGATGCAAACCCTAATCTGTTCACCGATGTGATGATTAAGGCACCCAGCTTGATACGTAGCCAGTGTTCGACTGCACTCTGCCTCCAAGCAGAGGCCGAAGGCTTAGGCAGAAGCCTTGCTGAATTCTGGAAAACCCACTGGCTTCGCCAAGCAGCCGGATGCGCTCATGAATAAAGCAGAAGGCTGGGCGCCAATCGGACGGCTGATGAGAGGTGCCACAGGCTGCACTCGAATGCAGCAACGCGCCTCTGGAAACAAATGCCTTTCGTTTGCTTTTCTCCTTTTTCCTGTCTCCCTCAGTGGAGCACATCGGAGGCACAAGCAGAGCTGGCGTGCAGAACAAAGCAAATGAGGGGAATGTTGAAATGTTAAAACAAAAAACCTGCATCTCAGAGTCCCTCTGTATTTCATCGACACTGTGGAGGAAGCCTCTGAAACCGATTGGCTGGGAGGGTGCAGAGGACTGACGGCCGTTGCCCGACAAAGCAGCCATCGGAAAGGCCGCCATTCAGCAGCTTCCGAGACGGCAGGAGATCCATGAAAGAGCAGCCAGACCTCAGAAGGGCCCTTTAGGCCAAAAGAGCTTGGTGGGCCAAGCTGAGGACAGGCGAGGTATCCCAGACGCACAGCAGCCAAGCAAGTGCGTGCCCACGGCTGCAGGCTTCTCTTACCCCGTTCCAGGAAGCCACCGCTTCTAAGTTAGCCAACGCAGAATCCACATTTGCTGTGCATTGTTTTACTAGCTTTGGGACTGGCTCTCTCGAAAGGGTTCTACTGTCTGAGAGGTACATGATCCATCATGGTATTCTTTTCTCTGCTACCCCCTCCCTTCACCCCCCATGATTTTTATTGCGCTCCCTCCAAACAATGACCCCATTTTAGAAAACATATTTCCAAACAGCCCCAAAGAACAAATAAGCATAGCAAAAGAAGCAAAGGAATTGATTAATCAAGGCACTAGGAAATATACATAATTGAAAACAAGTCACAGAGCATATTACCCTTCCCTTCACCCCCTGCAATCAGTCAATAATATTCCCACTCAAGCCTTCATTTGCAAAGCAGGGAACAAAGTCAAGTCTTTTAGCTTAGCTATGTTTACATCTTCTCTGAGCACCTGCAGACAAAGGTAGATTCTTCTTGTAACACAAAGTTGGAAGCTTTTTCTCTTGTGCATGTTGTTACGTGCCACCAAGCTGCCTCTGACTAATGGCGACGCTGTGTGTGAAACCTCTCCAGAGTGCCCTGTCCCTGGCAGCCTTGTTCAGCTCTCGTAAAGTCCAGGCTGTGGCTGCCGTGATGGAGCTCATCTCTGGCCCTCCCTTCCTTCCCAAACATGGTCGCCGTCTCCAGGGAGTCTCGCCTTCTTAGGATGCGACTGCAGTTGGGCAGCGTCAGTTTTGCCATTCCTTGCTTCTGGAAAAGGCCCTGGCTTGATTTGATCTAGGACCTCCTTGCTTGTCTTTACATTGGTCCAGAGGATTCACAAAGCTCTCCTCTTAGCACCATGCTTCACAGGTATCCAGTTTCTTCCTGTCAACTTTCTTCACAGTCCGGTTTTCACAACCAGACATTATGACTGGGAATACAATGATTTCGGTGCATTTGATTATCTGTTGTAGTTCCTTCCCTGCTCCTCTTCCAAGGCTGTCTTCTTCAAATTTCTTGGCTGCAGTCTCCCTCTGAATTAAAGACTGAGCCAAGGTATGCAAAATCTTTCCCAATTTTGATTTCTTCGTCATTGACAGGAAAGTTCTGCATCTTCTATGGACATGATTTTTGTTTTCTTAATATTCCGCTGCAGTCCTGCTTTTGTGCTTTTTTCTTTCACTTTCATAGAGTCGTTTCAGCTTATTGCTGCTTTCTGCCAGTAATATGGTACCATCTGCATATCTTAAATTAGTGATGTCTCTTCTGTCAGTGTTCCCTCCTGCACCCCGATTGTAAGCGAGCTCTCCTTGTGACATGCTCTGTGAAAAGACGGAGCAGATGAGGTGATAAAATACACCCTTGCCTTTGCCTACAGGGGACAATTCTGCTTCTCCATTTTTGCCTCAACAGTCACTTGAAACTGCTGCTGCTGCCTGTCTGTGCTGGCACTATGGAGCTAGATGGAACAAGGGCTGGCACAGTAAGGCAACACCCTGGTTTCCACAGCCTGGGCCCTGGAATGCGGCCAGGCACTCAGAATTGGGGTGTATGCTTTGAGAAAGAAGTGGTGCGACAAAGCAGCGCTTGGTTCTGGGGGAGTTTTAAACGCGTTACGTAATTGCAGCCAAGCACCATAAAGTCCTCCTGCAAGGCTCTTTGGGAACACCCTCTTGAACGACTTCAACAACGTCAGCGTCTCTGTATTAAACAGGATACGTGTCATTAGACTGGAGCTGCTCATTAAGTTCAGTCTAAGATTTAGTTGCCAAATCTTGCAAGCCTTTAGCTACTTTACCAGTGTGCTAAGAAGAGGCGCATTGTTTATTTTATTTATTTATTTATTTAAACCATTTCTATGCTGCCCCATTCGCAACAAGCCTCGGGGCGGCTTACAACATAAACAGCATTAGAACAGAAATCTCCACTGGTTTTCCAGCAGGAGACACTGTGTGTGTGTGTGTGTGTGTGTGTGTGTTGGGGAGGGGGGATTCAGGCTGTGCAAGGTGCTTTTCTCTCCCCCTGCCCCCAGTCAAGGGGCAACGTGGTGCCCCCAAGCCAACAAGATGGCTGCCATGTGAAACGGAGCCCCTCGTGCCAGCCCTCCCCACGTGCTCCTGAGCAAGGCCGCAGCAAGGAGCCCTGAGGGCTGTTCTGTCTGCCTGTTCTCCCAGGCTTTTCACATTTTTCAAGGCTTTTACAGCACAACTGCACCCTGAATAGTTTGGAATCCCACAAACGCAGAAGCTGATGAGCCTCTAACGCAGAATGTGGAGGATCACCAGTTTCCACTTTGCGTTTTAGCTGGGAAAAGGGGGCTGGGACCACTGGGAATCCAGTGCATCCCAGGGCACCCAGGTGGTTTCTAGGGACCACAGAGTCCCTCTCTTAAAGTATTCCTGCATTCCTGTATTTTCTTATCCTAGTCCTTACAAAGCTGCTTACCATCCCGGTTCCTGTTTATTCTGTGTTGGCAGATCTGTCTATTGATCTTCTTGTGATTTTAGAAACATAGGAACATAGCGAGTCAGAAGGGGCCTAGTCTGACCTCCGGCACCAGCCGGCTCTGCTTACGACATGCCCATCATGTGCATGTCCAGCTTGTCTTTGAACACCCTCACCAATGGGGCCTCACCCACCTCCCGTGGAAGCCCATTCCACACCCTCGGGGTCCTAACCGTCAGCAAGTGCTTCCTGGCATCCAAATGGAACCTGGGTTCCCTGAGCTTTGCTCCATTGGAACGTGTAATTATACCAATGCAATTTAATTTGCATTGGTATAATTACTGTAAAATGCCTGGATAATTTTATCTTACGAGTTGCGAGCAAATCAAACCAATCCATAGTGGAACGGCTCGGCTGGCTTTATTTGGTCATGGTGCTTGTAGGGAATCGGTGTTCTAAAGCATCCCCTGGAGGCAACCTTGCTCGCTAAACTGGCATGGGCCGGATGGGCTGCAGAAGTGCCATGGCATGCTTGAGGCCACGGAAAGCCACTGGCCTTGTTTGCGGTGATGCTCCTAATGCTCCTCGCCTTCTTGCAGGTACCACCTGTCCGTGACGGTGCTATGTTATGTCTTGCCCCTGCTAGTGATAGGCTACGCCTACACAGTGGTTGGACTGACGCTGTGGGCAAGCGAGATACCGGGGGACTCTTCGGACCGCTACCATGAGCAGGTGTCCGCCAAGCGCAAGGTGAGTGGCCGGGTGCAACCACTGGGGAGTCCGGCGGGAGCACCCGAAGGAGAAGGCCGTTCCGGCTCCGGCTCCGTAAGGGCAGCAATGCAGTGGATCCAGATGGTCAGCATGGCCCCTTCCTACCCCACCCTCTCCGAGCTGAGCTGCCATCCAATAAACAGCCAGAGGGGAGGAATTTCCCAGCAACCATGCACTGCTGCCTTTGCATCTAGGCCAGGCCCAGCTCCATGCTCTCACCACTACGTCCCATTGGCTCTCCGGGTTTTGATTCCAGAACTGAAGAATATGAGTCCAGTTTCTCTGGAGAGTTGCTCTTGAGCAGCTTCTTCCTCCCCACAGCTGTGCGCAAGCTGCAATTGTATTCATCAGCGCTCCGTTCCAGATCGTCCTCCTTAGCTGGCCCAAAGCTAGTGCAATCCAGTATCCTGCACCTTTGCCGACTGCCTGTGAGCTGCTATTTCATCATTTCCCACAGTGTGTGGCTCCTTTCTTAAACCGTTATCACTCTCAACAACATTGTTTTAGGAGTTCGTGGTGTTTTACAGCTTTTAACATCCTCAACAATGCCCAAGAAGCATTGCTTGTCTTCCTGCATTCCTGTCAAATAACTCAAAAGGTACTCCCTCTATCTACCACATTTCCAAAATGGATCAGTTCCACAGAGATACTTTTTAGCAGTTGCTGTTGTTAGTCGCGAAGTTGTGTCCAACCCATCACAACCCCATGGACAACACTCCTCCAGGCCTTCCTGTCCTCCCCCATCCCCGGTGTCCACTTAAGCTCAGTGACTCCATCCAGCCCCCTCATCCTCTGCCACCCCCTCCTTCTTTTGCCATCTATTGTTCCCAGCATCAGGCTCTTCTCCAGGAACTCCTTCCTTCTCATTCGGTGGCCAAAGTACTTGAGTTTCATCTTCAGGATCTGGCCTTCTAAAGAGCAGTCAGGGTTGATCTCCTCTAGGACTGACCGGTTTGATCGCCTTGCGGTCCAAGGGACTCGCAGGAGTCTCCTCCAGCACCACCATTCAAAGGCCTCAGTCCTTCGGTGCTCAGCCTTCCTTATGGTCCAGCTTTCACAGCCATACATTGCAACTGGGAAAACCATGGCCTTGACTAAACGCATTTTTGTTGGCAGAGTGATGTCTCTGCTTTTTAGTATGCTGTCTAGATTTGCAATAGCTTTCCTCCCCAGGAGCAAGCGTCTTTTAATTTCTTGGCTGCAGTCCCCGTCTGCGGTGATCTTGGAGCCCAGGAAAATAAAATCTGTCACTACCTCCATTTCTTCCCCATCTATTTGCCAGGAAGTGAGAGGACCAGATGCCATGATCTTAGTTTTCTTAACGTTGAGTTTCAAGCCAACTTTTGCGTTCTCTTCCTTCACCCGCATCAAGAGGCTCTTTAGTTCCTCTTTATTTTCTGCCATTAGAGTGGTATCATCTGCATATCTGAGGTTGTTGATATTTCTCCCAGCAATCTGAATTCCAACTGGTGATTCATCTAGGCCCGCCTTTCTCATGATGTGCTCTGCATATAAGTTAAATAGGCAGGGTGACAGTATACAGCCTTGCCGAACTCCTTTCTCAATTTTGAACCAATCAGTGGTTCCGTGTCCAGTTCTCACTGTTGCTTCTTGACCCGCATATAGGTTTCTCAAAAGACAAATAAGATGGTCTGGTGCTCCCATCTCTTTAAGAACTTGCCACAGTTTGTTGTGATCCGCACAATCAAAGGCTTTAGCATAGTCAATGAAGCAGAAGTTGTTGTTTTTCTGGAACTCCCTAGCTTTCTCCATGACTCTTTGCTATGACCACTGTATTCTCTTGACAAAATTCAAAATTCTACCAGCCTGTGCCCTGCTTCATTTTGTACTCCAAGGCCCAACTTGCCTGTTATTCCAGTTATCTTTTGGCTTCCTACTTTCGCATTCCAATCCCCCAAGATGATGAGGACATCCCTTTTTGGTGTTAATACTAGAAGGTGTTGTAGGCCTTCACAGAACCGGTCAGCTTCAGCCTCGTCAGCACCAGTGGTTGGGGCAAAGACTTGGAC
Organism: Varanus komodoensis; assembly: GCF_004798865.1. Classification (NCBI taxonomy): domain Eukaryota; kingdom Metazoa; phylum Chordata; class Lepidosauria; order Squamata; family Varanidae; genus Varanus; species Varanus komodoensis. The sequence continues at coordinate 1,387,313 of NW_025336576.1, read as the reverse complement.
TACTGAGATGTTGAATGGTTTGCCCTAGATTCCAACTGAGATCATTCTGTCATTGTGGAGACTGAATCCCAGTACTGCTTCTCCTACCCTTTTATTGACTATGAAGGCTACTCCATTTCTTCTGAGGGATTCTTTCCTGCAATAGTACACCTGATGGTCATCTGAACTAAATTCACCCACTCCTGTCCATTGTAGTTCACTGATTCCTACGATGTCCATGTTCAGGCTTGTCACCTCTTGTTTGACCGCGTCCAGCTTGCTGTGATTCATGGATCTTACACTCCGGGTTCCTGTGGAGTATAGATCTTTCCAGCATCGGACTCTCCTTTCACCACCAGATACATCCGCAACTGAGTGTCCCTTCGGCTTTGACCCAGTCGCTTCCTTCTTTCTGGCGCTACGAGTACTAGCCCTCTGCGTGTCCCCAGTAGCACATTGGACACCTTCCGACCTGAGGGGCTCATCTTCCGGCGTCATATCTTTTGGCCTTTTGGTACCGTCCCGGGGGTTTTCACGGCAAGGGTACTGGAGTGGGCTGCCATTTCCTTCTCCAGGGGATCACGTTTTGTCAGAGCTCTCTGCTGCGACCTGTCCGTCTTGGGTGGCCCTGCACGGCACAGCTCAGAGCTTCATTGCGCTGCGCAAGCCCCTTCGCCACGACCAGGCCGTGATCCATGAAGGAGTAGCAATTCTTACCAGATTAGAATTCCATTTATATAGTACACTACAAAGAGACTTCCTGGAGGCTCCTAATGGGCGCCATCAGCTCCACATAACAATCCCCGTTTGGTGTACGTGACACCGACGTTATGCTCTCTCTCCGAAATTCACTTGGCCCAATCGCTCCTGCCGTCAAGTTCTGCAATCGCCCGATGCCGTAATGGCAGCGCTGCCCCACCTGCCGCCGGTCCTCATCCTCCCAGGGGAGGGGAATGGCCACTGCCGTTCACCCCTCTTGTCATGCCCAAGTATAACTTCACAGTGGCACCTACTGGCACAGGTGGCCGCGGCGTATTTTTGCCTGACCTGGCCGGGGGTGGGCGGAACCCGGGCACGGTCCCCTTGCACGTGCTCTCTGCCTCGAGACCAAAGCTCCTGCGGGCGCTGCCGGGAGCTCTCCTCTCGGTGCGCACAGCGGGTGGGCTGGGGGGGCCGCAAGCCCCAGAGCAGCCGCAGGCACTGCAGGGCTGCTCGGCCCAGGCCCCCCTTCGCGGGCCGGCTGGGGCAGGGCCTCCCCGCTCGGCCCCGCGCGCCTCCAGGCGCAGGTGGGTGGGCGCCTCCGCTCAGACGCGCTGCCCTTGCAGGTCGTGAAGATGATGATCGTGGTGGTGTGCACCTTCGCGGTCTGCTGGCTGCCGTTCCACGTGTACTTCGTCCTGCATCACTTCAACGAGGACTGGTACGAGAAGAGGTACATCCAGCAGGTCTACCTGGCCATCCTGTGGCTGGCCATGAGCTCCACCATGTACAACCCCATCATTTACTGCTGCCTCAACGACAGGTAAGGAAGGTGCTGCCGCCCGGCAGGCTGAGACTGTGCTGAAGGGCTCGCTCCGACCGGTGTTTCCCGTGCAACAAGCGTGTTCACTCCTGCATGTTGTGCGGCTCTGGACGCTGTGATTTGGACTGTGATGCTGCGGGTTCTAAATCTGGGTGGTCAGTTGAGATGCTGGCAGACTCTTCTGGAGTTCGGTGTCTGGCCGTGAGCAGCCAAGAGGGCCAGGGGACTGGAGGCAAAGCCTAGGCAGGAGAAGACGGAGCGGAGATGGGAGAGCATAATTCAAATATCTGGAAGGCTGCCACACTGAGAAGAGCCAGAGAGCAGGACACAAAACAGCAGGCTCGAGTTGCAGGAAGCCAGGTCCTTCCTGGCTGTTAAAGCAGTACGGCACTGGAACCAGTGACTCCAGGAGTGGGGGGCTCTCCCACACTGGAGGCATCCAAGGGGCAGCTGGACAGCCATCAGTGAGGGATGCAGCTTGGGTTGTCAGGGCCAAGAAGTGTTAAATCCTGACCCGCAGAGCTTGTAAAGAGGGGGAAACAGGATTGCCCAAGTTGCGAAATGGGATTCTGGGCTCTGCGCTGTGCATGCCATGTTCCACGGCAGCTTCCTGGATGCTCCTGGCACACCTCAGGTTTCACACAGCTGCTCCCGTCTGTCTTCTCAGGTTCCGGATCGGCTTCAAGCGCGCTTTCCGGTGGTGCCCTTTCATCAGTGCCAGTGAATACGAAGGGCTGGAAATGAAGTCGGCTAGGTACTTCCAGACCCAGAGCAGCATGTACAAGGTCAGCCGGATGGAGACCACCGTCTCCTCTGTTGTTGGCAACCCGGAGGAGGACCTGGAGGACAGCGGCAGAGCAAAGCGGCTCTCGGTGGATCTGACCTCCAATGGCTCCTCCCGCAGCGACTCCAAAACTGTGTCAGAGAGCTTAAGCTTCTATTCGAATACGCTTTCCTGAGCCGCCCACTCATCCACACGACGTGCCAAGTTGAAAGCGTAACTTGGTTTCCGTCGGCCAAACAGACGCAGTGGTCCGCCTTAGCAGCACGGACAAACTCATGCGCTCATGATTGGAGTGTCTCCGTCTTTTGTGGTGCCTGCCAGACTTTGGCCATTCAGATCTTCATCTGCAAGTGCATTTTCAGTGAGGGATCCCAAACTGCACACTGGGATTGGTGCATTTGTGCTGCGGGGGGGGGGGGGGGTCCCCTCATTTTCCATCCTTGCCCCTTCCTTCCCCCTACAGGGGCAGGTTTTATTACTTCTGTTCCATACCTGTCACTCTCCTGCAGAAGGGTCAGATAGGATGGAAAAGGGCCTGAGCTATAAACGAGGGCAAAAATGAAATATTTATGATGTATATTGCATTTTGCAAAATCTATTTTTGTCCGAAAGCTGAAGTCTAGCCAGTCATCCGATGTTCAGAAAAGAAAACCTAAACCAGGAGTTTTCATATTCAAATCGAATAATTTGAATACAGATTTGTTGGGATGCTGCTTTGCTCCAAATCGGCTCCATCCCTCCTGGAACCCCCAAGACTGCCTCTCTTCAGTACATCAGCTTTATTTACAGCAGGTGAGGACAAGCCTTCCGGCTGCTCGTCTCATATGTGCCTCTACATCGTCCCAGCGAGGTACCCAGTCCCTGTCTGAAGGCGCCTGCCTGTGGCTGGCCGTGTCCCGCAAGCCTGTGTGTGCAGGGGGAGTGTGCGTGGACCTGTGTGTAATGTCTCAGGTTTCTTTTGCTCGGAGACGCAGGGCACAGTCGCTCCACGCGTGTGCAACAGACGATCCTGCTGGATTTACTGAACGTTGGGATTTGGGGTAAATGGGAATAGGGTGAAATAACTCTAGCTGTGCTCCTGCGGAAGCAGCAAGCAGGGCTTTTCCCAGTCCTTTGCTTCTGTGAGGAGGGCACCCTCTCTCTGGCCTCTTTTTCTTTTCCACCACGCTGCTGCCTTCCCAGAACACCCTGCCCCACCTTTGCTGCGGCCGCTCCACCTCGCCAGCATTTCCCTTCTTCTGCTGTGGCCTCAGCAGGACTCTGGCCTTTGCGTCCGTGCCCCGTTGCCTTTCCTGGCCTCTTGCACCTCCCACGCCCTTGAGCGGCCGGCACGGCACGTGTCGAGGGGCAGGGCTCCGGGGCAGGGCACCCACGCAGCGGCTCTTCCGCGGCCTGCTCCCTTCAGCGACGGGTTTGGAGGCGATGCTGTGCCGAAAAGCAGCACGGCAGGGTGAAAGGCTCAGCCTTCTTGATGCAGCCCCACTTTTCCGGCGCCCAAAAACGTTTCCCCAGCTCAGTGAGGAAGCACGGAAACCCCTGTGCACGCAACGCACATGCGCCAAAAGGCGCAGCACGGACCTCCTGGGAAAAGCGCCGATGCTCACGCTGGCCTTCCCCCAAGTTCCTCCACGGGCAGGGAGTGCGTAGGTGAGAGATGCATCCGAGTGCGGCCACGGCACAGCTTCCCAGAGGCATCGTGCAGGGCGCCCTTTTGGCAAAGGGCCAAAATGACAGTGCAGCTGGAAGGCCGCGCCAGCATCGGGACGGCACCCCCACGGGAGCGGTGGATGGATGGATGGTGCCCTTCCTAAGACGAAGCCAAGCAAATTAGCATGTAAGAAGGGTGGGATATATTGCCTTTTCTAGCCCAAACAGCATGGATGGACATGGAGAATGGGCAGACTCCTGTACCTCGGCAGGGATCAGTTCCCCAAAGAAGAGAAAGGTGGTGTCTTGCAGAAACTTTGCAGCCTCCTCATTTCCCTGTGAAAGAAGTAGTCATTCTTCTGCCCCTCCTGGGTGGATTTTGAGAATTCCAGAGAAAATCCTCAGTGTTCCAGCACTTGCCTTACTGAAGGGAGGAGGCCAAGGGGGAATGATCCTGCGTGCACATTTTCTTTTGCCCTTTTCCTCCTATTTCTCCAGCTTTCTGAAAAGCCTCCTCAGTGATGTGGCTGCGACTTGAAGCTTTCCCAGTGCTGAGTGCCTAAAAGTCAGGCTGCTGTTTTTGGCTTGTTCATTTTTTAAAGTCCCTTGAACGAGGACGAGGAGATGAAGGTCTTCCCACATGCAGTTCTCAGCCACTTCCTTTTTGGACCCTGCACCCTGAGAAATTCCTCTGAAATTTTCTCCTCTTCACACAATTGCAATTCACTCCTCTGCCCCCAAAGAATAGATGGAAATAAACAGACGGTGGAGATCAGCACAATGCTGGTCTCGGGAGGTCCAACGACTGAGAAAGCAATTGCTTCTGTGGCAGAGAATTGCTGAGGATGCCAGAGGAAATCCTCCACTTCAGGGCAGATACACCTGGATGCTAACGGGTACCCAAGGAGGTACTTGTGCTGGAGGGCTCCAGATCACTCTTCCAAAGGAGGGACAAGCAAAATGCAGCGAGCCCCCTGCCACTGAGCCCCAGCATCCGCGTGAGCTTGTCCACCCGCAAAGCCATCATGGTTTCCCAGTGGCACCGTATCTGCATCATACAATGTATTGTTGCCCCTGCACAGCAACTAAAGAATTTTTTGCTGGCATTAAAAAATATGACCGTTCAGCTCCGCCCCAGACAAAGAGCGGAGCACACCAGGCGCCAAAAGCGCTCCTGAACTGACATCACAAAGCGTCATCCTGCCTGTCACATCAGAACGAAGCACCTGTCTTGCCGCGATGCCGAAGGAAAGGGGCGCCCAAAGCACGTTCTGCGAGCTTGTGCCCAAGCGCCGCCCACGGGGTGCGTGGCCAGGCTCAGCAGTGAGCATCAGACCACGCAGGGGCTGGGGCCCCCCCAGGAGGCGGTCCGAGGCCTGTGCAGAGCCCACCTGACGGCTGCAGCGCCACGCGGTGCCTTGAATGGGCCGAACACGCCACATTGCCGCCACCGATGCTTTTTGTTCCGCTGTGTGGAGTAACTGACCCACGTGATTGCATGCACGAACCAGCCCAAAGATGGGAGATGTCTTTCGAGGGCAGATTATTTTTCCCTAACAGTGTATGTAGCTTGTTGTGCATATTGTACAAATATCTGAGCCACTTTGTTCATGCCAAAGTGTTTTTATTTACATTTGCAGCAAGTTAGTCATAGACAAAAGTTGCAGCTCTTGCGGTGAAAGGAAATGTGACCTCTCTGTCATTACTTTTAGAAGCATTTCTGCAAGTCCACACTGCTCACCAAGTGTTGACAGTCCTAAACAGAGATTTGAAGCTGATCAGCCAAGCGCAAATTATATCGTACTTAAAGGGCAAGAACCGTAATGAAGCTGTATTTTGAGAAGACTTGGGTGGTTCATATCACAGTAATTAAAAAGGAAGTCTTTCCAAAGAGCTCTTCGGCAGATACGTGGGGATCATCTTACCCTTTAAATGAATCCTTTGTCCAAGAACACCAACTAAGAATCTGCCCAAAGAAGGAGGTGTTTGTGAAAGAGTAAGAGCTGGTTAGGTCAGAATTGCAAAAGCAGCTGGAGAGAGTAAAAGAGATTCAGAAAGGGAAGGCGGATTGTATTTGGGCGCTTAGGGCGGTTGGGAGGCTCATTGAGTGAGTTCCCCAGGCACACTCCTCTGAACCCTCCCAGGTGGATTTCAAACCTCACCAGAAAGTGTGACTCTCTCCAGATCTGCTCAGAAGTACGTCAGTTTGCACTCAATGTGCATACACTTAGGAAGGTGATTCTGGGTTGCAGCCCAAGGTTTGTAATTCCAGGTCTAACCTAAGCTAGGCTTGAGGAGACCAGCCTAGGAATGTGTTTGTAAAGGGGGCAGCAGTGTTCCCCAGTAACTTGCATACAAAATGCCGGCACAACAGAAGGGAGAGGAAGGTTCACACCCCAGGTGCGAGGGAGGGGAGCAGCTCTAAGGCCCCCGAGATCATGTCCCTGTGCGCAGGGTGCAGGGGGGCCTGGAGGTCCTCATAATCATCGCCAGTCAAGTATCCATTCAACCTCTGAAGGCATCTACAAGGCCAACATGCCTTCCCCGCAACATGACATCTGCATCATCATTTTTACCCACACCCCGCTCACCCTCCTTCCCTGATGCCATGAGGTTCCGATGATGCAACAGACCAACAGTGGTTAAAAACAAACAGAAGAAGAAGAAGCCAGCATGGCTTGTGATGTCATGAGAACCCAGTCAGAGGGCGCTCAAGGGAGAGTTAGAGGCAGGAAAGGGGAATTTGCAACCCACTCAAGTGGGCCAAGAAATCCAAGGTTTCAGGAAAAGGCTTTGACTCACAGAACTGGGAGGGACTCGGCAGCCCATCCGTTCCCACCTCCTTCTTAGAGTAAGCCTAGACAGCTCCGCTCTTCTTAGACAAGCTCCCCTGCGTGAGGAGCCAGCATTCTCCACCTCAGGGACTGCCTCACACCCAGTTAATCACTTAATAAAACAAACTGCGTGGTATCTGCCCTCAGACCAATCCCGAAGGACTGACCTCTTCGGCCGTGCCCCTTCAGGGTCAGCGCACGAGTGCCCTGATTTGCAGCTGGCTTCAATGAGCCTCCAGATAATAAACGAGGCGCTCAGCCAGTCTCACAATGAAGCCGCCGGGCAGGTTCCAGCTGGCTGTGGCCAGACGCATGGACAAGTGCGCACCGCGGAGGGAGAACGGCCAGGCCCAGCAGCACCCCCAGACTGCCCAGCCTCCCCTCCCTCCACCCCCAGGCCTTGCCCCCGGTGCCTGGCCCTGTTCCCTTGCCAGCACCCTTGGGACCGACCCTGGACCCGACCCTGACACCAAACTCTCTCGGGTTTGGGGCTGGCTGCAGGACGCCTCAGGCACGGACCATCCTCTGCAACCTCCTTGGAATGCTTTGCACCTGCACCGCAAGGCTCACCTGCACTACTAGGCAGCTGGCTGAGTTCCTGGCTCAGACCGTAAGCACACGCAGAAATCCAGAGAAAAATCCTCCCTCGCTCCAGGATAAACTGCGTGATTTCTAAGTGCCATCTGTGCTCCCCATGGATCTAGGAGGAGAAGGTCTCTTGGGGCTTCTGTGGGCAAGCACCTTCCAGGCAGGGCTAGGGGCCCATCCTGCATTGCCCCATGGGAGTACTCAGTCTGGCAGTGCTGCTGGGACGTGTCTCCAGGGAATGTGTTCTCGGGCGTGTGTGTGCGTGCAAGCAGTACGCCACACGGACAGCTGGACCATCGTTGGTTCTGCTACACGGGGCCTTCCGGCAAGTATACAGGCTTCTGCACAACCTGACATAAGATTGGGGGGGAGACCATCACATTTGACCCCTGCCCCAAAGAGGCTGCAGGTAGCCTGAAGGCTCCAGACCTCATCATGATGGCCACCCCAGCAGGGCCACGACTGGTCCTACCACCAAGAGGTGACTCCATTAGATCAACTCCTCCCAGTCCAGCACAGAAGGCCGGGAGACAGAGGGGTCCACGGCTAACATGGTGGCCACGAGGTCTAGCCCTCCTCCTGCCAAGGAATATGAAGCCCCAGGAGTGTTGGACATCCAAGCAGCCCTGGCAGTTTTGGCTGCCAGGCTATTCAGACAGCCACCACCCTGCTCCAGGCCCTGCCCCTTCCCGAGGCTGCTGCCGTGGGAGCTTCCCAGCCTTTCACACCTTTCCCCCCATCACAGAAGGCAGAAATGTGTCTTCCAAGGTTTAACTTCTTCCAGTAAGAACTCTTTTTTGTGTTCTGCCCTTGCTGTTTTCTTCGGCCCTGTAGGCACTGCAACACGGTCCCCCAGACGGACCCCACCTCAAATTCTCCCAGACTGAATTTAGCTGTCAGGCTGAAAGAGGCTGCATTAAGAAATGCAGAGACAAGAAGAGCTTTGACTACTTAGGCCATGATGCTGCATAATCACTAAGAGTTAATTAGAAACATTTGGAATGTGCGCCCAGCACGCTGCTGCCGAGTGCCTCCCGCAGGCCTGGGGCCATCAGCAGAGGCACAAGTTCTCCCTCCTTTGCACAAGTGTTCACTGCTCAGCTTTAATTTCACTGGAGCTTCACAACACTAAGGCTGAAAGGTACATTTCCACCAAAGGAATGAGATTACCAGAACATGCCTGCTGTGAAGGGCTTAAAAACGAATTCAGGTATGCACAAACAGCAGCAACCAGAAGTCGTGTAAGGTAAATCAATAAGCTAATGAGAAGGCAGGTCATGGCAGGTCACGGCAGTTCAGAGACTGAAATGTGCCTTTCAGTTAAACATCATAATCATGAATAGACTTCCCGCGCTCTGCAGAGGCCAAGTTGACATTCAGGGAAGAAAAGAGAAGAGAAGGAGAAAAGGCACAGAATTCATTAGATGCTTTGGAACATCAGGTTCCCCCCTCCGCTCCAAGCTCAGGGTATCATTTTCTGCGTTTTGTAGCCAATTATCAAAATAAGCCATCCTGACAGTGGAAGAGATTTAATCATGGAAGAAATCAGCAGTGAAAAGGGAGATTAAAAACATCTGCATGTGGAATGACACAGAGATGAAAAAACAAATAAGGATTAGAACAGAGAAAATGCTTTACCTTCTGTTGGTAAAGCAGATTATGTTTTCTCTGATGACAGGCAAGTTTGGTGTCTCAGGCAGCTTCATTCGCTGCATGCCCGGGCTTCTTTGCTCGTGGCTGTTTCCGGGTCCTTTAGATGGCACTGGGGCCTCTGCTTCTCGGCAGACATCTCAGTGAGTGTCCAAAACCAGAAAAAATCAAGAAAGCACCCCCTCCGTTTGTGTGTTTGCATCACTCCGCTCTTCCACAGGGGCAGCCAGACCACTAAGCAGCGGTCTTTGTGCACCGACTCCACCTTTCTCTCATTTAATGCTTTTTTTTGTAAGAAAAATGATAGGATTTTGGGCGGGGGGGGGGCACAGGGGAATAATCCTTGGAAGACAAAGCAGACCGCTGCAGAATAAAACTCTTATCCAGAAGTGGGCGCACTTCCTTAGCCGCCTGGGGGACAAAGGAGGCCCCAGACGAGAGGCCTTGCGTCTCCCTCAGGAGGCTCTGCACGCCTCCCTTTGGCTGCTCAGCCTCAGGGATGCCTGAGTGGAGCTGCCCCCTTCGTTCCTCCGCTGGCTGGCTGGCTGGCTGGCTGGCTGGCTGGCTGCCCCGCCACAAGACGCACTTCACCTCCTGCTGCTCTGCCACCAGTGAACAGACTTTGTGATGTTCAGGCAGAGAAGCAAAGCCTGGCTTAAGAGAGGCTGGTCTCTGGGGAAGCTGCAGCTGTGGGTTTACTGAAGGGCCTTGGAGAAGAAAGTCTCTTCCTTTCTGCCTCCATTCTCTCGTTGGCTAAATATGACAAATAAAAGCCACTTCGCAGGACTGGCCTGGGAACAACCGAGATGAAAGGAGAAATTCTTCCACGAATCCACAGAGCGGCTCTGTGCCTCTGAAAGTCTTTGCGTCCTCATCACTTCAGGCGGCCAGGAGAAGCCTCAGTCTGATGGTGCAGCCAGGAGAAAGACAAGCTTATCTGAGGAGACAGACCGGTGATGCTCCAAGAGTCAGGCTGGTTACCCAAGATGGATCCCCGGCCAATGCTCCAGGGAACAGAGAGCAAAACTGCTCAGCTAGTTGGTGGGGCCCTCCACTGTGGGTCTCACCTTCACTCAGGACAAGCAACCTAGAAGCAAAGCTCCCGGGGGACTCGGCCTTGCCGTCCTATGCCTCTCCCCCAGGGTCTTCTCTCTTTCCGCCCCAGTGGAAGTAATCAGATCTACTTTGCAGCTCTGGCTATTGTTCTGAACACAAATAAGCCGCGTTCTTGGAGAACCAGAAATCGCAGCGGCAACGTCCTTCTGCCGGGGACAACGGCAAGCCTGGTGCGGACTTGGGAGAGGGGCTCATGATGGTGCCCCCTCCCTTTGTCTCCATCAGCCTCTGGCTCCAACCTTGCCTCACTCGACGCTCCCTGGAGCTGGCTCCTGGAAAATAAATTGGCACTGGAGGGTGCCCAGGGACATGGGCTGCTCCACAGAAAGTGAGACGCATCTCTGGGAGCAAGAGCAAAAGCTCCGGGCAGTGGTGAGGCACGGGGGCAACTGCAGGTATCGTCCCCTTAGGGATGAGGGGCAAGCCCTCTGCACCTGGGCAGGTGTCCACATCTCCAGCTGACATCCTGAACCATGCAGACAGCTCAGGTGGCCAAAGAAAGGCAAATAAATACCTTCTGTGGCCACGGTTGCAAAGGTTTGGGTTGTAGGTACTCCACGATTTTCACTGTGCTCTTTGAACAAATGCAGCTGCTGAGTCAGAGATGAGCGAGCGAGGCTTGTCTCTGTTTTGAAACATTCCTCACAGCCAGCAAATACCAAAGTGAATCATCTTTTAATTTCTCTGTGAGTAATGTATAGCCAACAAGAAGATGGAAGGCATTTTGTGAAATTGGAAAGGATGATTTAAGGAACCATGGAAATACTGGCACATGAGCTACCCATTTTATGCACAGGAGGTGAAAACCAAAAGCAAGATCTTATTTGAAGCAGATCTGAAGTGCAGGAAAAATAATTTTGGAACCAGGCTGGACTGTCTGCACGGGGACTCTCTGCAGACATTCTTTTCATTATTATTTTATTGGCATATACAACCATAGTGAGCAACAACAAAGGGGGAACCCCAAAAAAGAAAAAAAGAAGGGCATCCCATCAAGCATATCTATGCACGACATCATCCCCAATCCCAAAAACAAAGAGAAAGCAGTGGCAAGGGGTATGCCACTCCCATTAATGTGAGAGCGCCCTCGAGCTGCAAGGGCCTCCACACCAGATGGCTGGCTGCAGAGAGGACACTCCGACATGGAGGAGCTGTGAGATCTTCAGGTCACAGCTCGCCAGGCCGCGAGGGCGCCCAGTGTTATCTGGCTTCTAGTGCTGGTGCCCATTTCATGCTCAGGCTCTTACTGCGAGCTACAAGGAGGTCTGAAGTATTCTGAGAGAATTGTTGGCAGCAGGAGGCACCTGGGGAAGCTCTAAGCTCTACAATAAAAATTAAACAAGAAAGGCCAGAGGTCTGATTGCGCAGGGAAGGAGCAATTTCCCCACAGGTTGTGGCAACCCTGGGAGAGAAAATGCCACATATGCAGTTTGATTCTAAGATAACTTTGAGTTTGGAAATTACTCCATACACGGTTCCAAAAAAGAGACTCAAAATAGGACACACCCCACATTCAGAAAATATTGTAAAACCCAATTTCAAGCAGCACAGGTTTAAAAGTATTTGCAGGTTGAAGTATCAAGTATAAATTCTAAGAGTCTAAAACGGTCTGCCGTTCCCAAATGTTTGGGTCCAGTGGTCCAGCAAAGACAAAGAGGCAAAGCAGTGAGGGAGCAAAGCAAAGGGGCTGACAACCTGTGAATCGTTCCTTCTGGCCAGAGACGGGGCCCCGAACAGCAGTGGGATGGCCAGCTCCCAGCAAAAGTGCTGCACAAACCCAGGCCTATCTGCTTATGACCCGACCTCCATGAACTCCACTTTCCTTGACATTTATACCCAATCCTCCCCTGAGGCAGGCCTCCTCTCCCAGCGTAGCACGGATGCCGTCACACAAGCCTCTCTCATCTGTTCGTCTGGATGCTCCAAGCTTCCATCCCCATTCACACATCAGGTTCCAGTTACAGCATCTTCAAAGTCCACTCCATCATTTTGGGCTTTGGAACCATGCAGAGCTTGCTTAGGTCTTTCCCATGGCTTCTTATTCCCAAACCTGCAGGCTTGTTTTTCTGGTCCCTGCCTCTCAGATGCTGCTGTCATTATTAACTCCTCTGGATAGAGTTCTTCCTGCTTTTCCCTGCAAGGATGAAAGCGCCATGTGGCCGGCATCTAAGCAGAGTGCGTGCCCCAGCGAGCCACACTTTATCATTTGTGCATTTCCAGGTGACTGCCAGCGGCTAATTCGGGTGCAGGGAACCTGCAGTGCACAGTGTTTTGGCTTTTTCTAGAAACATGAAATATAGAAACATAGAAACAGAGTGAGTCAGAAGGGGCCTCCTGGGCCACCTAGTCTGGCCTCCGGCACCAGCCGGCTCCACTCATGACATGCCCACCATGTGGACGTCCAGCCTATCTTTGAACACCCTCTCCAATGGGGCCTCAACCACCTCCCGGGGAAACCCATTCCGTACCATTGGGGTCCCAACTGTCAGGAACGGTTTCCCGGCATCCAAATGGAGCCTGGGTTCCCTGAGCTTTGCTCTGTTGGAGCGCATCCTGCCTTCCTCTGCAGGGGAGAACAGGTCTCTACCCATCTCCATGTGACATCCCCTCACATACCTGTATGTCTCCAACAGATCCCCCCTGAGTCTCCTCTTCTCCAGGCTGAAGAGACCCCGTTCCCCCAGTCTCGCCTCATACGGCATCCCATGCAAACCGGCCACCAACCCTGTGGCCCTACGCTGCACTGACTCTAACCCGGCTATATCCTTCCTGTAACGAGGGGCCCAAAACTGAAGGCCTCCCTTCCCTATTCATCACTAGATCTCTCTCTATTATGAGCCTTTCCATTGTTTTTCCTACAATGGACGTAAGGCTAACTGGTCTGCAATTCCCCACATCCCTTCTACTATCCTTTTTGAAGATTGGGACCACTGATGCCACCCTCCAAATACACCGTGATTCTAACTGCAGTTCTTCTGCAGTGGGAACTGCTGGCCTCCCCATGGCCAAACGAACAAGATGTCACCTCCTTTTATATTATGGAAATGGGCAGCGCATCACTAATGTACGCAGCATGAGGGAGGAGGTAGCTATGGCGCTGTCATTCTGAGCCGCCTAGAGAGGCATTTCTACACTGTTAGAGCGTTTCCGTAGGTTGGAAGATTAAATGCCTCACTTCTCTGTATTCATAACACTCCTGCTCCTGCTCCTGCTCCTGCTCCTGCTCCTGCTCCTGCTCCTGCCACTGACACACACACACACACACACACACACACACACACACACACACACGAGAGGCTGGAGAGCAGCTGGCCACAAGTAAGAAGGCTCCAGAGACTGCGTCCATCAGCGCTGGGTATTGGCCCGTGGCTCCTGGGCAAGCCAATTTTTGCAAAGCGGAGTCCCAGGACCCCTCGCAACACCCATTTATTCCTCCGTTTCAGTTGTCCAATGCAAACACCTCCAGATAAGCCAGGCTCTAGCAGCAGTGTGCACCATGAAAGCGAAACCTGGTGGGAGACCTCTCCTGGTATTTACGTAGCTCTCCGGAATGTCCGAAAGGGGTCGCCACCTTCAAAGACTTTGGAAATCACCACGTTTCCTTGCACCTCCTCCTCATTCATCAGTAACATCCTGAGCTGCTTCTCCATGCAGACTGGTATGTAGCTACTGGGGTCGACATGCCCTTTGGGACATCGCAGTGGGTCTTGGAGGGCAGCACTCAGCTCACACCTGGCCAATTCAAGAGAAGTCCCAAAATACAGTGGGACCTCGGCTCACGAACTTAATCCATTCCAGACCTCTGGTCGTGACCCAAATTGGTCGTGAGCCAAGTTAAATTTCCCCATCAGGTTCAATGTAAATAAGATTAATCCGTTCTGTAACTACTTTAATCAGAAAAATGTGAAGCAAAGTGACAAACAACGAAGTTCACAGCCATCTCCCCCCCCCCCCCCCCCCCCCCCCACACACACACAACCACAATCGCGCCCGTCATCCCGGCGTGCTGGGAGGGTGGAGAGTCAGACGTGAACGTGTTTGCGCTCCTGCAGGAAGGACGGGCGCGATCCCAGCCATCTCCCCCCACCTGCCCTCAGCACGATCGGCCATTTCCCCATCCAGGGGGTGGGGGGGAGTCGGCCGTGATCACAGTCGCCACCCAATGCAGAGTCCGCGACCTGAGTCAAAAATTTTATGACATTTTTGTTCACGACCCAAGGTGGTCGTGAACAGAGGTGGTCGTGAGCCAAGGTGCACTGGGGTGCTCTGCTGGCCCCGTTTTCAGCACTACCCAGAAAGGAATGAGGAACTCAAGGTGGCTGACAAATGAAAATCGGCATCTACAGGCTTTTTCCATTGCTTTTGAATTACAGGAAAGGTCAGGATTGCTTGAACTCTGGCCCTTTTCTCTAGAATGGCCGACTTCCTGGAGCACCTGCACACTGATCAGACAAGGTTATTGCTTCCTATTCACCATACCTTGGAAACTACCCCCAAGGAGGGGGTCACTTTAATTTTAGTCCAGGAGCCATGTCAAAATGCTTATTTATCTTGGCAATCATCAAGGTGACACACCTTCTCTCCTCACCTGCGACCCCCCCCCCCCCCAATTAATGCAAACTACGGCACCAGGAATAGCTGCCTTCACAACCTGGGAGTTAATGAGGCAAAAGCCACTGGCACCCTTGCTGTGATCAGCAGCCGTGAGGGCAATTAGCTGCTTTTATGTTCTGTTGCCGGTCCTTCTATCTACAGCCCTTTCATTAATTTTCATGTCTCCCCCGGCCACACCTCAGGAAGGAAAGCAATATCTGCTGCGAGGGCTTTTATAAAAAGTGCAGCGATAAAATTAGGAACCACTCCAGCTGCGAAGGATGGCTAAGAAGCAGGTTCTGGTTGCATGCAAGAGAGGGCTTTGAATGAGCAAGCGGCACCCGGAGCGCCATTTCTCCAGGCAAGGTGGGAGGAAAGCTGTTTTGCCGAGCAGAGGCATCACCTGCTGAGCCCAGAATTTGGGATACCGCCGATCAAAACTTACCTTCATGATCACAAGGAGAGGAAGAGAAACGGTGCTGCCCCCTCTGCCCCCAGCTGACGTCAGTTCTTGCCCCAGTCCAGGGCACCGTGACCTGCATCCAGGTGCAAAAGTGTGGCCCAGCAAGCCGTTTCCGGCACCCCCACAGACACCTGCGGAGTGGCTACACCACCTGTGGCTGCTGTGTTAGCAGAGGGAGCCCATCCTTATTTCTCCTCGGAGGCTGGGGATACCAAGAGTTGCTCGCGCTCATGCTCCCTGGGAACCCCCCAGCTCAGGTGTGTGGGGGGGTGCCCTGTGGCACCACTGGCGGTGGCCCTGGGGACCGCAGGACCCTGCCAGCTATTCCGGCCGAGCCCACTGTGCACAGACCAAGCTTCCCTGGGCCAAGCAGGGGAGAAAGGGGGACCGCAAAAGCTCCCTGAGGACTGCGAGGAGGCAGTGGCCAAGAACCGTTCGGTGTGGTGGGAAGGCACAACGGGCGGTGGAGCGGGACCGGGCGCAGCTGACTGGCAAGCGAGGAGGGGGGAGTGCCCGGCCACGGTGCCTTGACTCTGCTCTGGCTGGGGCAGCTGAGGTTTGGGGACATTTGGGGTCAGGGAGAGCTCGGCCCCCTCGTAATCTACTGGCTTCTATTGGCTCCCACATGGGTCTGTCTCCTAAAACCATTTAAAGCACACCTGGCGCGGCCTTCTCTCCCTTCAAATCTCCTGATGCAGCCATGGGATGCTGATGGTTTTTGCGACTATGCTTCCCTCCCTGTCTCTTTCTTCCCTTTGCAGCAAGGCAGAAGAACTGGGCAGAAGTTCACTGATCACAGGCAGACTGCAGGTTCCGTGTGATACTGGAGGCCACTTTGCTCTTTTCCCAATAACATGACGCTCGAACAGACTGGAACAACCAGACAGTATTCGCTACATCAATCTGGTTTCCATCAGCATGTCCACATCAACGTATTATCAAAAGCACAACAGTAACAAGTGATTCAGCTTCTCTTCAATACCAACACAGGCCAATTTAAAATTATTATTACAGGATCAATAATTTCCACATTACTATTCCTAAAAACAGCAGAATAAAACAATTCTGAACAGAGACGCATTCCATCGCGCATTATTGAACTGCTTTCTGCACTGACGGCAGCCAAAGCTCTCCGGGCGCCTCATGTGCTCCGTGATTAAGCCACTTGCGTACCACTTGATATGACAGGATCTAGCTGCAGCTTACATTAGAAATGCATAAAATGCAAAATAAACACAGTATTATTATAAAATGATGTATTTATTAGGTTGTTTTATATTGTAAGCTGTCCAGGGACGAACTCTAATGGATGGGTTAGAAATATCCCAAATAACTAACTAGCTAGCTAACCTATTAAAAACAATAGAAAAGCTGTACAACAGAGCAGTGCGACTGCTTGTTAGGGCAAGCCTGAGTAAGCACGTGCGTGTCCCCCCCACCCCGGGTTGCTGCCCCCTGGGTGGCCTGTGGGCTGTACCCTAGAGGATGGGTGCGACCACCCAGGAGGCCCCATTCTGGCCACTAGTTGACACCCACGGCTGGTCCTGGAATGAGCAGCAAGACCTCCTCAAAAGATCTCTGTAGTTGGTTTGAGGGACACAGGGGAAGAAGGTCTGCTGTGCGACTGGCACCAAATTGTTCAGCACGTTGAATGTCAACACCTCCTCCTTGAGCCTGGCTCAGAGACAGCCGGAGCAGCCCCTTTGGCCAGAGGCGGGGCGACCGCGGCCCGGCACGCCTGCTGAGCGCCTCTGCGGCAGCGTTCCGCACTAGCCACACTTCCGACCACACCGAGCCCACGGCAGCGACGGACGGCGCAGTTCCCAGACGTGGATCGCTGCACCCTGCCGAGCCTCGAGCGGATGGCCACGCCAGCACTCGGCCTACACGGCCGCAAACCAGCTGCCCACAGGATCCCTCCAGCCGGATCGGGGCGGCACGCACATCCCTCCCATCCCGCAGCCTGCTTCCCGGCAGCATGACCGCGACGCCCACCTGAAAGGCACCAATGCTGCGGCTCTCCTCCCTCGCACGCCCTGCGCCCTGACTGGCGGGCATGACGTTCGGCCCCCAAGAAACGCAAGCTGGGCTGCGGGGATGCGTGTGGGCGTGGGGAGTGGTCTTCCTGCTTTTTCGCTGATCTGCCCCACCGTCTGAACAGGGCAGGAAAGTTCAGCGTCTGCAAGCTGAAATGAAACAATGAAATGGCCGTGCAATGCAAGAAGACGTGTATCTGGGAGTCTTCGGCTCATTTCTTGAGAGAAGGCAGAAAGGATCATGCCCTTCAGCCCTCTGGCTCCAATGATGAATTTGTTAGCTATGCTCCCCCATTCCAAAGGGTCAATCATGTGCTCATGATTCCAAAGGGTCAAAACCCCAAAAGGAGCACTTGCGTCCGTATGTGCCCTCCCACCCCTTGCGATCGGCAGCAGAGGCCCTTCTCCGGGAGCCCTCCGTGAAGGACATTAGGAGGGTGAGTACCCGGAGGAGGGCCTTCCCTGCGGTGGCGCCCCACCTATGGAATGCGCTCCCCGGAGAGGTCCGCCTGGCACCGTCATCATTTGTTTTTTGGCACCAGGCCAAGACCTTTTTATTTAAAAGTTATTTTAATTGTTAATTATTGATTGTATTTATTGGTTTTTTATGCTTGTGCCGAGATGTTTCCAGATTTTTAAGGTTAATTATATGATTGTTTATTTATTTTGTAAGCTGCCCTGAGGCTTTTTGTGAAGGGGGCAGCATAGAAATGTTATAAATAAATATATAAATAAATAAATAAATGGTAGGTGAAAAAGGTGACATTTTAGGGTTGTCCCAATTCCATTTGCCTGGAAATGGAAGGAGTTCTTTTTCAATCCCCAGAAAATAAATGCATTTAGTATTTCATTAACTAGTCGCTTCCTGAAGTCCCAGTTTTTGGAATAAGCTGCCATTCGGGGGCGGGGGGGGGCAGAGCAATCTTGCGCAAGGGATATGATCAGACACATCCTCTCGCGAATAAGATTTCATTAAATTGTCGGCCCTGCTTGCAATTTTTCAGGCAAAGGCAGGCCTCTGAGGTGCTGAAAGCATTTGGGATTCCTAGCACAGCAGAAGGGACTCAAACAGTACAGCTTCATTTCTGGGAAGCAAGCTGCCTTTGGCCAGTCCAGGTTCTGGGGGCAAGGAACCACCAGGCCGGCCACGCCAAAGAGGCCCAGTCAATTCCCTGAATTCAGGGGCTATTCAGATGCATTTTGGAGTGCAGACAGTGGCCTAACCAGTCACCGCACAGAATGCCAGGCTTTGAGGAGATCCCCAGGGACGCAGGACTGACCCAAGACATTTTGCTGCCTGAGGCAAAGAACATGAAATCACCCCCTCACTCTGTTTAACGGACTTCGTACCCCTGGACACGTGATGAGCTGGTTTTAAGGTTTGTTCCTCCAGTTTTCCACTTCTTTGCTTCCACACTGAACAGAATGGGCTGTCTTGTGCAGTGCACCTTCTTCCCGTCCATGCCTGGCCCAAGGGCCCATGATGGGCACATCTGAAAGAAGATGGGGCTGCCACCAGGGCCCACCATCTGGTGAAAGCTGCCACGGAGGCAGCGATGAACGGGCAAGTTCTCCATGCAGCTTGGGACTGCACATGCAGGCTGGAGAACTGCCCCTCATGCAGCCCTCTCTCCCCCTCTCTCCCATACTAGGCAGAGACAAGGTGCAGATGGCAGCACAGGCAGAGGGAAGCACAGACAGCGCTGACAGATTAGAAGAGCCCAGACCAGCCTGAGCCAGGAACGCCTCTGGTCTTCAGGAACAAAACCATTCCTGAGTCCAAGTTTCTGTCACACACAATCACTCCAAAACCTTGCAGCAATTCTGAGTCCTAAATGAAGCCAGGAAGGTTCTGGGGAACATGCATTATTGAATAGTGATGGATGAGTCCAAGATGCAGCGATGCTTTACGATGTCAGGGGAGAACAGGGCTATGGAAGAGCAATATGCTGCCATTCAGTTCAATTCAGTTCCACTCAGAAGTCCAGTGACAACCAAATCAAAGCTTCTTTTCCCTTGGATGCCTTGCTTCCAGACTGGCAACTTGACATCTGGATTATTTCTCCCACAGTTGTGTCTCTGCTTCTCTCCTGCATGATGTCACTGTCTTCAGAAGCGTTTTTCAACAGAAGGGCTTTCATGGTTGCTCCACATTATTAAAGGCAGGCTGAGAAGCGGGTGCCTCCCACCTGCATCCAGAAATTGCACAGCTACACGGCAGAAACTAGGTCTGGGTATGGAATCCAGGATCCTGAGAAATGCAGGTTCCCCTCCCACATACCACCCCCTTCTATAGAGGCGGTTTCTGGCTTTTCTAGCTGAAGAGCTGAGCCTGGATGTGTGTGTGAATCTCACAAGACCAGTCCTACTGGGCACAGCCAAGCTGGTCCGCCGCCTCTGTCCTCAACAAGAAGCCACAGTAGGAAGGCAACAGGAATGCCTCATTTATCCACCCGCTGGCCTGAAAAATGTGTAGCAGCCCCTGCAGCACGCCCATGCTGGCTGCCAGAGCAATGACAGAATTTAACAATAATACCATCAAACTCAAAGCGTGACAACAGGGATAATGCAAGATAGCCAAAAATAGGAACATAATAAAATCTAAAATGCGAGCTGGGATTAAGAGAAGCCTCGGGGTCTTCACTGGGCGCTGATCGATGTCAGGCAACGTCTCCCCGGAAAAAGCACCTCTCCGGTGGGTGCCACAACCACGCAGGAATTTGCTCGGCTCTCTGCCTGCCTTCATCTGAAGAGCCATGCAAAGGGCGTCTGCTTGACCCATTCTGGGGTCTCGTGCCCAGCCTAGCCACAAAATCGACACATTTGCACCCCCTAACACCAGTCACACACTCTCGCTCCCTCCTGAGCTCCAAAGAAACTCACCCTCCTGCCCTGCGTAATAAACCATCCGGGTTGCGCTGTGTTATGGATCATGATTTTATGGATGGTTGCAAATCACCCTGAGAGCTGTGACTACAGGGCAGCGTGCGGACGAGATTTATTGTTATTAATAATAACAACAGCAATACAATTACTTACCAGTCCCTGGGTGGCCGTGGGGCTGCTTGTCCCCCGCCTGGGCGCGCCCGTTCTTCCCGCAAGCCCCCGCGAGCGCTGGGGGCCCATCCTGGCCCGGCCTGCGCGGCTGGGGGCCCGCCGGTGAAGGGCTCGCGCCCCCCCCCCCGCTCCCAGAGCCCGGTCCGGCTCTTCTCCCCCATTTTCGGTGCCTCCCCCTGCCTGGCCCCGCATTCGGGGCCTGCCAGGGGTCCGGCACGGCGCTCGCCACGCTGCGCCCCTGCCGGCTCCTGCGCCCCCCCGCGCCCCTGGGCCGCCGCTTAACTGGGGACGGGAGGCCCGCGGCGCTTCTCTCCCCGGGGGCATTTGCCCGGGTCGAGGAGGGAGCTCCGGGGCAGCGGCCGCAGAGCAGCCCGGCCGAGGCCAGAGCCGCACGGCGGCCCAGGGGACGCGTCCCGGGCCCCGCGGCGCGCAGCGGGCTCCCGCAGGCCTGCGCCCGCCGCTGGCGCACGGATGCCGGGCTGCCCCGCGTGCCCTGCGCCCCCGCACGCTCCGCTGCGCCAGCGGATTTCGAGAACTCCTGGGCCCCGCCCGAAAGGGCGCAAAGGGCGCTGGAGGGGCCCGGGGAGGAGGAGGCCTGCAGGCTCGCTTCCCGGCCCAGGGGCCTCTGGGGGAGGCGGCTCAGGAAGCTTCGCCGCCCGCCTGAGCCCGCTCGCGTGCCCCGAGTGAGTGTGAGCGGCTGTGCGGCGGGGTCCTCGGGCACCCGCTCCGCCGGGCACGCGCGGCCGCGGTGGGGAGGCAGAGCTGGCAGCCGGCCCCCCACGCCTGAACACGCGTGTGCGCGCGCGGCTGCGCGGAATCCCCTTCGGCTGTAGCGTGGGGCTGAGCGCGGGGCACGCTCCGCCCGCGGCGCCGCCGGCAAACCCGGGCAGCGCGGGAAAGGCGCGCGCCCGCGCTCGGCCCGGCAGAGCAGCGAGGGCTACGCGGCCCCGGGCCGCAGCCGCCGCCGCCGGGAAGCGCTCCCCCCTGCAGGGGCCGCTCCGCGCCGGGGCCGCCACCGGCCAGACGCCACTCGCAGCACGGGACAGTTCCCGCGTTCGCACGCGCAGACTCAGCCAGGCCGGCGGGACTGGCAGCCCGGCCCTGAGCATCTGGACTCTTCGGTCCTGCGTTCTGGCAGGCCTGCACCCAAACCGGCCCCGCCACCTCGCCCAGTCGCGCCTTGGCCTGACTGACGCAGTGGAGGACTCCCCGGTTTGAAGCAGGGCCGCCAAACGCCGCTCCAGCTCTGCCTTGCCAACTCACCGGGGGAGCCGGCTGGAAGATGCCGCAGCCTCCCTGCCCCCAGTGCCTCTGCTGCAAGCCCAGTACCACCACCCCCCCGCAGGATGCTGTCTCTGGAATTGCTTTTGGAGGGCAAACGGTGCGACAGCCCCGCATGTTCTGGGGTCCTGCGATCTGACAAGGTGACATGGTTGGGCCCTGCTGAGAGGTCGAGGCAGGGACCCCCGGGGTGAAGCAGGAACCTCCTGGGCTGAGGCCAAGCAGACACTAGGCCTGGGAAGACAGCTGCCGAGGAACAGAAGCTGCTGAAATGGGGTCCTCGAGGGCTGCAGAGAGAATGCGGGTGCTGGGATATTGAAGGGCCTGAAGATGGCATCCCGCGCCCCAGGGTCAGAGGGAGCCGAGCAGCCGCCGCGGACAGGGAGCGCCAAGGCTTGGCCAGGCCAGGAAGAGGCACTTGTGCTTGGCCTTTTCCACGACATCCTGGTTCCAGTCAAGTCTGAGGCCAGCAAGAGCCCTGGCCCCCCTCCCATTCATCTGTTTCCAAAGGCCCGACGCATCTCCTCCGCAGCGCAGGGCTTGCTCCAGAAGCTGTCCTCAGCTTGGTTTGGCAAGACTGTCCGGGGGTCTTTGCACACCCTCCAGCATGTCGACTTCCTTAAGAGAGCAGCCCACCCAACCTGCCTGCCTTCTGCAAAACCTGGGCCAGGTGGTTCTCCGGAAGCCCAACAGCGCCGCCCAGTGCTGGCCAAATACTCATTTTTTTCCTCTTAGCAAGCCAGTGAGGAAGCCTTTCGCACTTAACAGAAACATAGAAAGATATAAAGAGAGCGAGTCAGAAGGGGTCTCCCGGGCCATCTAGTCTGACCCCCGACTCCAGCCAGCCACCATGTGCATGTCCAGCCTGTCCTTGAACACCCTCACCGATGGGGCCTCAATGACCTCCTGTGGAAGACCATTCCATACCCTCGGGGTCCTAACTGTCAGGAAGTGCCTCCTGGCATCTAAATTGAACCTGGGTCCCCTGAGCTTGGCTCTGTTGGAGCACGTCCTGCCTTCCTCTGCAGGGGAGAACAGGTCTCTCCCCACCTCCGTGTGACACCCCCTCACATCCCTGTATGTCGCCAACAGATCCCCTCTGAGTCTCCTCCAGGCTGAAGAGACCCAGTTCCCTCAGTCTCGCCTCATATGGCATCCCCTGCAAACCGGCCACCAACCTTGTGGCCCTACGCTGCACTGACTCTAACCTGGCTATATCCTTCCTGTAACGAGCGGCCCTAAGCTGCACACAATACTCCAGTTGCAGGCGCACCAGAGGCATATTGAGTGGTAGTAATGCCCCTCTCGATCTAGAAGCCACGCTTCTGGCTATGCAACCAAAGGTGGCGTTGGCCCTCTTGACCACCACATCACACGGCTGACTCATGTTCAGCCTGCAGTCAACCACTGCCCCAAGGTCCCTTTCACAAGTGCTGCTCTCCAGCCACTTGTCCCCTAACCTGTACTTATGACACCCATTCCGATGCCCCAAGTGCAAGACCTTGCACTTATCCACATTGAACGCCATCCTGTTGTCTCCTGCCCACTTCCATAGTCTCCAGGTCCTTTTGGATCTGGAGTACCAGCTCCTCAGTTGTGACCACTGCCCCGGTTTTAGTATCATCTTGATCAGCACCCCTTCTTCCATGTCATTGATGAAAAGATTAAACGGGATCAGCCGCAGGACAGAGCCCTGGGGGACCCCGCTTGTCACTGGCCACCATCCCGATGATTCCGCACCAATGGTTACCCTCTGCTTTCGGTCAGTCAACCATGCCCTAATCCACCAGACAGTGCTTTGGTGTATCCCAAAACTCCTCAGTTTCTCCACCAGGATATCATGGGGCACTTTGTCAAAGGCCTTGCTGAAATCCAGGTCAACCACATCCACTGCACCCCCTCCATCCAGCCACCTCGAAACCTTGTCGTAGAATTCCACAAGGTTTGTCTGGCAGGACCTGTTTTTGCGGAAGCCGTGTTGTGTGGCCGCCAGCCTCCCTTCCCTATCTAGCATCACTAGATCTCTCGCTATTATGAGCCTCTGGAACTTCACCCATTCTCCATGAGGCCTCAAAAATGGAGGCCAGCAGGCGTGAGAGGACCCTTGCCAACTCTCGAAGTACTCTCGGGTGTAACCCGTCAGGGCCTGGCGCCTTTGTAATGTCCAATGCCCTGAGGAGCCCCTCGACTTCAAGGAGGGTGACTATAATCAGTGCCCCTAAGTCCCCGGCCTCATCTAATCTCCCATGCAGATCTCCCCCGTCCTGCTTTGGGGAGAACACAGAGGCAAAATAGTCATTTAGCATCTGTGCCTGTTCCCTCATATCAGTCACTGGATCTCCTTCATCCTTATTCAGTGGTCCCACCACTTGTCTCCCCTTCCTCTTCCTATTTACATGCTGAAAGAAGCCCTTTTTGTTGCTCTTGATATTCTTGGCAAGTCTCAGCTCATAATCAGCCTTAGCCTTGTGAAGAATCCTTCTGCAACGGGCCTCCTCCTCCCAGTATATCCTTTTGTCTATTTGCCCCAGTTCCCATTTCCTACGGAGGCTCCTCTTGCGTCTAATCCCTCTGACCACCTCCTTTCGCATCCATGGCGGCGCTCTCCTCCGCCTCCCCCCATTACTGACTAGAGGTATCGTCAAGGCTTGCGCCTCCAAAACCTCCCTTTTGAGTGCTATCCACCCCTCCTCAACTTGCTTACCTTCCAGTAACCTGTCCCAGGAGACTTCCCCAGTCTGGCCTTCAGTTGGCCAGAGTTGGCCCTCTTGAAGTCCCAGCTTCTAGTGCTCGACCTGCTGCCCGTCCGCAGTCCCCTGATCTGAAAGCAAAGGATGGAGGGATCACTCGCATCCAGAGCTCCCCTAATCTGTACTTCATCTATCAGCTCCTCCCTATTGGTCAAGACCAAGTCAAGGATGTTTCCCCCCCTCGTCACCTCTTGGACCCTCTGTGTGAAAAACCCTCCCTCTATAGCTTCTAGGAAGCGACGTGACCTGGCCGTCACTGTTGAGTGAGTCTCTCAACTAATATCCGGGAGATTGAAATCTCCCATAATTACTGTGTCTCTCCCCCGAGATATCCTTAGAATCTGGCCTGTCAGGACATCATCCAGGGTCTCAAGTTGACCTGGAGGGCGATAACATACCCCCACTGTCAGGTCTCTTTCCCTGTCAAAACCCCTAAGTTCCACCCAGACTGCCTCTACCGAATCCCCATCTGTGCTGCATTCTATCTCACTGCATCCTGTCCCTTCCCTGACATATAAAGCCAAGCCCCCACCCCTCTTTCCCTTTCTGTCCTTTCTAAAAAGGTGATACCCTTCTATGTTCACGTTCCGGACTTGCCTTTCATCCCACCAAGTTTCTGTGATCCCCACCAGGTCATACCCTCCTATTCCCAGGAGAGCTTCAAGCTCTTCCTGCTTATAACCCATGCTCCTAGCATTGGTGTACATGCACTTCAACTCTTTCCCACCGCTTCCTTTCCTTGGAGTTCCCAGCCTCCTCCTTCCTCCCATCCTCCCTGATACCTGGCCCTCTCTGTAGGAGTCCTGTCAGTCCCTGCAGTGCCTCTAAAACCCTGCTCCCAGAGCCCTGCTCCTTTCCCCACACTTGTTCGGTGCAGACACATTTCTGGGGGCCTGACCCCCGCCCCCCCGGGCTCAGTTTAAAATCTTTCGGACAAAGCTCACTAGAGCATCTCCAAAGGACCTTTTCCCCATCCTTGTGAGGTGTAACCCGTCCCTTGCCAGAAGTCCATTGGCAAGAAACCGGGTGCCGTGGTCAAGGAACCCGAAGCGTTCCTTCTGGCACCGCACCCTAAGGCAGTCGTTCACCTCGGAGACCCTCCTGCCCCTTCCGGGCCCAAATCCCCAGACCAGTAAGATCGACGAGAAGGCCACTTGGGCCTTTAGCTCCCTGAGTTCCTTCCCGAAGGCCTCGGAAGTCCCTAGTGATCCTGACCACCCCCTGCCTGGCCACATCTTTTGTGCCCACATGGATCACCAGGAGCGGCTGGTTGACCCCCGGAGCGAACAAAACGCTCCACTCTGTCCTTCACATGCTGGATGCGTGCGCCCGGCAGGCAGCAGACCTCCCTTGTCTCCAGGTCGGGGTGGCACACCGCCGGCTCAGTGCCCCTCAGCTGGGAGTCCCTGACAACGATCACCTGCCGCCGTGTCTTCCCGGTGGCGGCGGGCGGCCGTGCCCTGGCCCTCGCCTCTCCTGCAGCGGCCCCCTTGCCACTTGTCGTCGTAGGCTGGGGGTCCTGCTGGTCCCCCGAGGCCTCATCAGCCCCAGCCTCCCAAGTGGAGAGAACCTGCTTCCCGGCTCCAGATCGGCAGCAGGAGAGGCCTCCTGTGGGTGACATGCCTTCATGCCGCCCCGGCTGTTCTTCCCATGACCCCCCCCCCAACCCTCTGTCTGGAGGGAGACTTAAAGGCCATCTGGGCTTACACACCGGGCCCTGTTGCACACGTGCTCTGCTCTGGGGGCCCATCTGGGCGCAGGGAGCAGGGCCACATGGCGAGAGGAAGCTGGAGCGCAACATACAGATGTTGCCTTAATGGTCACTGCTCCTGAACAAAGGAATTTCAAAAGCCGTTACGCGTGTGGAGTCCATCAAGAACCCTGCTCTGTTCCCTGTCGAGTGAGTAAGGACAAAGGTGGTTGGTTTGGTTTTAGTCCCTTAGTCCAAGGTGTCAGTGCAATTAGCCAGCAGCTGGGAACGGCACCAGTGGAGCAGCGGTTAAGAGTGCTGGACTCAAGCCGCCCGGGAGCCAGCTGGGTGAGGCTGGGCCAGTCCCAGACTCTCAGCCCAGCCTGCCTCACAGGGCGGCCGTGGTGGAGAGAAGACGGGGGGCAGCAGGAAGAGAATGAGGCAAGCTGCTTTGTGTTCTTTAAAAGAGAACGGGTGGGATATAAATCAAATATCCTGTGGCGCCAGAGCAGAATGGAAGCAAAGGGTGGCTCAGCAATCCTTCCAGAGACTGGGGACCAGGGTCCCATCAGGGCCCAAGTTCAGGGCCCCACTCAACTGGTGGAAGATTTAGGACAGAGAGAAGGGCCGTGTCCGACTGGTGGTTTCCCACAGGTTGCGAACTGGTCACTGGGTGAACCGATTGCTGGACATGATGGGCCCTTGGGTGCGATGCTTGCCCGAGAGCAGCAGCATCACATCCGCTGCGCACGGATGCAGTTCCACATGCAAAACCAACTTCATGGGAAAGGCAGAGTAATGTTTATTTGGGGACAGGCAGGTTGATTTTTACACAGCATTTTGCTGTTTTCTGCTTTTTGTGCTAAATACAATGCCGTAAAAACATTGGCCAAAATCCAGGTTGGCTCCTCCTGGATTCAGCGCCCCTGCATTATTGGAAGTACCAATTGTGGGTGACAAGTTTCAGCTCCCTGCATAATTGTCTTTTATCGCTGAACCAATATGATGCGCAGGGTCCCAGCCAAAAATGGACTAATGAACCAGAACACGGTTTTGCCCCATCAGTGGAGTGCCTCATTGTTACCTATTTGGGAAGGGGTCCGGGATATACCCGTAACGCAGCAACAACTGTTTCAAGTAGATTTGGTGTCACAAGGTCTCTCTCTCCGAGCTTCATTAAATCAGCCTATTGCTAGATACAACCCAGTCAAGCTTTTCCTCTCCTGCAATGCCCGGTGGCAGCTTCCTCAGATGATTCTTGCGATGGAAAGTTCTTTAATATTCAAGGATACAAATTATCTTTTGAATTACTTTCCTATCTCTTTGA
The DNA here is from genome assembly GCF_004798865.1 of Varanus komodoensis. Taxonomy (NCBI): domain Eukaryota; kingdom Metazoa; phylum Chordata; class Lepidosauria; order Squamata; family Varanidae; genus Varanus; species Varanus komodoensis. The sequence continues at coordinate 1,359,996 of NW_025336576.1, read as the reverse complement.
ATTCAATGCAAGGTCAATGCAAATAGGTTTCCCAGGTCCTTTTTATGGCTAAAAGACCAATACTACAACACTGGAAGAAAAAAAGTATTTGACATAACATGACCGTGGGTGAAGGGTTTAACGTGAGGTTTGATTTTTGGACAAGTGGCTTTTGCATGCAATTTGGAAATTGGATACTTTGTGGCTTTGGGGGCTGCCTTTGTTGAAGTATATGACTTTTCAGTCATAGTAGAATGTTCTGTCATATATTCACCCATGGGGTATATAATGTGTGTGTAATTAGTGCTTCAGTCCTATCCAAAATTGTGACGTTTAGGGGCAGCTCCAGTCATGGATCCTGCAGGTGAGTCCACATGGCTACTTTTCTTGCAGGAGCAAATACTATGAAGGGCCAACCTTGCAGGGAGGCGGCACACCTGCAGCCAGGGGGAGTGTGGGCGCATCCCTGGGGTGATACCAGACTGGGCACTTCACTGATTTGCTTCTCACAAAAAATATTTTCCTGAAGATGTGCTTAGGAACCTGAGCTGCTACCAACTGGCTAATTCACTGAGATTCCATTTTATGACTGAGTCAGACTAAGCCGCAGCTTTCATAGCCAAACACCTGGCTAAATTTTTGAAAGTTCCTTTCCTCCCATTTTTTGTACCGCAAGGCCTGATGAAGAGGTCTGGAAAACTCAAGTGCTGCAGAATTTTGGTTGTCTCTTGTAATGACCCAGATTGGGAGCATCGCTGCCCATTTTGGAAACAAATCCCTGGGCATCCGCCATACTGACCCAGCAGGACTCGCTCCGCTGCCCTGTCCTCACGTCTAGGGGAGGCTCAGCGGCCCTGCATCGCCCCTCACGAATTGCAGCAATGAACCTGGATCCAAGATTGTCGGACACAAAAGGCGTTGCTACACTCTTCCCGTTTAATAGACATTGTAAAATAAAAATCTGGAATTCACCAACGTTCACTAGTGACAGACAGTGCAATTTCTAGACAAGGTACAATTTTGGTAGCCTGTTCTGTTCAACTTTTTAGAGACAGAGACAATCACTGCTTTCTTCATAATACAATGAATCAAAGACTACATTCAGTCATCGCAAGTCGATACCCTTCTAGTAAAACAGATGCACAAAATAGCTCAATATTGGATTAGTCTGTTTTTAATTTTATAAAAAAATATATATGGATTACTCTAAATGATTGTTACAGGATCAAGTTCTCGTTTTGCTATCCTTGTGCACATTATGTTCAGACCATTCATCTTTATGGCAACTTGGAAGCATTTATACAATATGCAAACACTCAACATGTTAAATGGAGAGAAAAAAATATAATGTGCTTTAAATTTGAATCTCTGCCTCCCTACCAGAGATAGTTTTTTGGTTCTTCAGGTACTTCAAGCCATATAAATATATAGATATACAGATACAAAAATAGAGGGGAAGGTCCTCTTTTCAAACAAGCAGCCTAAGAAGGCTCCATCAAGCTTGCTGCAGGCAGGCACTGCCTTGAGTTAAATATATACCTAAAATATTTGTTCTTTATTTTAATACAAATTTGTTAGTTGGCAGCAGCCCTTTCTCCCCATGGCAGCAATTTTCCATCGGGGTAAGGCATAATGAAAAGTCATCACCGATTTCCTCTTTGCAGGAATGACCAAACAGATTTGTGAGCCAAAGAAAATGGCCCTAACAGTGGTCCTTAGATACCACTTAGCAATTTTACAGAAATCGTTTAAAATGAAATCTGGAGCACCTACAATCTACAGCCAGCCCACGTGCTTCACTTCCCATTTGGCTATAAACTCTTGGTATCCTCCAAGATTAAGTTTCCCTGTGAACTTGTGCAGGACGAGAGGCTGAGAAGACAATAGCCAGGCCCAAATGCTGCTCCTGCAGAAAAAACGAATTTCAGCAGGAGACGCGCATGGCCAAACGTGAAACCGGTTTGGAGTTTCTGGAAGATTCTTACCAAAATAGGCTTCTTTTGCAGCAGAAACAAAGTTCAGAAAGCCTCCATCCCAGGACATGTTCGTGTAATACCTACCTACTAACCTATCTTGTTCCATGGATGTTAAGAATACTTTCCTCATTGATTAAAGCAGAGCTTTGCACTCTGCGTGCTCTGGAATGGCCCTTCCACCTGTCCCGATGAAAAGAACCAGCAACGAACGGCAGGGGGTCAAATGCAGCCGTGGTGCTGAGAGCTTAGTGGCAAGCATCCGTTAGCAGCCTTCTGCTACAGCTGAGCTTTCGCACGTTCCAGTTCCCCCTCAGCAGTCCAGAAATGACTACCCCTCCTTGGACATCCTTCCCGTTTGCAGCCTCTGTTCCCCACTGTAGAGCACACCTCTCTTTGCCCACACACAAGTATTAACAGTACGATGTACGCAGAATCCCTGCTTTTCTTTGCAAAACGATATAAGGAAACAGATGCAGAGTCTGCAAAAAATAGGAGGTCACACCAGTTACGAGGCGAGGTAAAGCAAAGGTGCAGTTTCACTGACAGAAAAATAATTTAACTCCCAAACATGAGAAAGAAACGTTGCAAGCCTTCGTGAATGGGGGAAGAGGAGATCTTTGGGGTGACTCTTATTTACAGAAGCAGCAAACCCCGGGGCAGTGCAGTGTTGGTTACCGGACAGACAGACACTGTTAAGTCAACAAAGCTGCGAGGTATATCTAACGCCAGAGAGGAAGGGCAAGCTGGAAGACAGAACCATCTCCGGAGCCTCCAGTATTCCCAGGTGCCTGCTTAAAGCGAGGGAACGCCTTCTGCAGGTCTTTTCAATGGCCACAAGCCCCGCCACCCTTTTGCAAGCACTGGGCATCCTGAGAAAAGCATGGCCTGTGCTTTGGAAAGGAATTGCCAGGGCTCTTTCAAGAAGCAACGCCGCCTGGACATCAAAGAGGTCTGCCTTGTTTGCATTTTTCTGCTTGTGCTAACACGAAGGTTTGGAGAGAAGACAAAGGCAGTGCCTGCTGGGTGCCAAGGGACAGAGGGCGTGCTTGCTGCCGCCACCGCCGCACGAGGCCCAGCAGCCCCGGAGGGGCAGGAGAGAAATCGGCTTGGAACCGGAGGGGAAAGGGGCACCGAGGACACCGCAGTGAGCTTTCGTGCCTCGATTGGCACATGTAGGCATGCCGGAGGGTTAAAGGAACGCCGTGGTCTCGGCGACCGCATCCCAGAGGAGGAGGAGAGTGGGAGGCAGCCTGTGGTGACTCATGGCCCAAGGGGAGGGGAACAAATCCAGGGCTCCAGCTTCTCGGGACCAGCCCTTTAGTGCTGGCCAGCCTCCCGGATCCGGCACGCCACGGCGGTGATGAGCGCTGCGCCTTTGCCACTGCCGTCTTCGGACTGCAGGAAGGTCACCTCACACTTGGGCGAAAGTTGCTTCACGGTTTCGTTCATTATGGTGGAGAAGCTGCAGACAAAGCGGGGAAAGTGAGGGTCATGCAAAAGCGGCCCCCAGGTTTTCTCCTTTGCGGCTCTGTTCCCTGTTAGTCCCTCTTTTATGCTGTTCTTAAAAGCATGCACAGCTTGCATTCCTTTTCTGTTTCCCTTTCCTGCACTTACCTTGGCAATCATAAAAACTGCAGGCCTTCTAATCCTAAATTTGTCCATAGGCAATAAGGAAGAATTGCAAAGAAGCTTTGCTCCTCTTTGCTTCTTACTACTCCCAAACATACAGATTCAAAAGCGACCCTTGCACTTTGTTTCATACAACGCTCTGTGAGCCACCTTGCCTGCTGCAAGCTTGCACCGGTGCAGGCAGTCCAAATCCTGTGAAAACTGAGAGGGGTCGCTATTTTGCTTCCAGCGCTCTTGACAGGGAAGGTATAATGGGGATTCTAGTGGGGAACGAGGTTGAAATGCCTCCGTCTACCCACAGCCCCTAAGATTTCCCTCCCGTGCATTTTCACTCATACCATTCCAGCGGTTGGGACTAGAAACTCGCTTGGAATCGAGCATGGGACACAAGCAAGCACTTCCCCCAGTCCAGCTTCTTTCCTTGTGGCCAGCCAGCACTGAGCACACCTGCATGGAATCACAGCTTGTGCGACAGTGAGGTTTGCACACAAAACCCTCCACAGAGCGGGGCATGCGGTGGCCGCATGCGGGAGCCGTGGCGCCTCGTTGCCCACACACAGCGCATCTCTTTCCACCTCTGCCCCCCAGCCCTGGGCAACCTCCCTGCAGTGCAGGACTCACTGTGGGTGCAGCTTGTAGAGGGTGCCGTCCACACCAACGGTGACCTTGAAGAAGTCCAGTCCGCGGTTTTCCCGGATCTTGTCCACCACGGCCGCCATCCCCGCTCCGCAGAGCTGGGCGGCACGCCGGGCGATCACGGTGCACACCTCCTTCACGATGATGCTGTCGTCGCACGTGCTGTCCAGGCCCAGGTGCTGCAAGATGGATCGCACCTGGAGCAGGGCGAGGCGGTCGCTGGAAGGACAGACGGGGCACTCAGCTCAGGGACATGCGGGCAGGGCAGGGGCCAGCTTGCTTGCCACCACCAAGCAGCGGGACGGGGGCTGCCCCTTGTTCCGGCCTCCAGAAATTAAGAGGCACTGTGCAGAAGTAACAATGGGCGGCGGATGCGAAACACTGCAGAGGCGCCTCGACTAGTGTTGGAGCAGGTAAGCGCCTGCCTGGGGACTCTGTTCGAAAAACCAGGAACCACACACTCCGAAGACTGGCCTGGCCAGTGCACTGGAATAAGGTCAGCGCTGCGTATTTCTGGAAGGCACAGTGGCAGCTCAGGGTCTGGGATCGGATCTTGTTCTGCCCAAAGGGGCACCACCAGGAGCTCTTCAGCGAAGGCATTTATTCCTGCCATTCATGCACATTTTATGGGGGACCCCTACTGCAGGTAAGTGGGCTTCAAAAAGAAGAAGAATGCAACAGCACTCGAAACGACCGGGGGCACAACAGCCAATTGCGACCTGCAGGCACTCGCCGCGGAACCCACGGCGTGCCCGCAGGAAGAGTCCAGAAATGAGGGCAGCCGGGTTGATGCACACCAGCAAGTCCATCCTGGGAACTGTCGCCTCCCGCAGCAGCCGGTCTTCCGTAAGGGAGGTTCCTCTCCACCCCTCCTTTGAGACCGAATACTGTGCCTTTTAGGCAGGAACGGGGTGCTTGTTGTTCCTGGGGAGACATGGTTCCCATTCAGCTACTGTGAGAATTGCAGCTTTGCTCAGAGGGCAGTTTTTTGGCGGGGGAGACGATGTCGTGATGCCAATCAAAAAGTGCCGATTCACACAATGCCTTAAGCCTCCCTGCAAATCAGTCAGCCTGCGATGGCAACTGACAGAACCCATGGTGCACCTGACAAACAATGGACCGTGTGCTCTCTGGTTTCCCAGCCTGTGGCCCTCTATCTTCCAGGTGACTCTGACCTACATCCCAGGAGACTTTGCAGCGGGACCAATCCTCTCTCCTTGTTCCGGCCCTTCCCCATTTCAATTATTCTCTTTTTTTGTTCTGCTTTCTCAGTACTTGAAAATGCATCCTTTTCTACTAACAACATTTGATCAAATGATTTTAAAACCAGATGAAAAAATGATTAAAAGATTGTATAATTTTCTTTTGGACATGAAAATGGAAGATGAACAAGCTAAGGAAACTATAACATGGGCACAAAATTTTGGATTTTTGATTCTAAGTTACACAAATGGAAAATGCTGTGGGAAAGAAATATTAAGATAACCTTAGCAATTTCATATAAAGAAAACCTTTATAAAATGTTTTACAGATGGTATATCGCCAAATTAGCGAAAATGTTTCCAAATCTGTCAAATAGATGTTGGAAATGTAAACACCAACCTGGTACTTTTTATCATATATGGTGGACTTGTGTTAAGACAAAAAAATATTGGGTTATTTTTCCTCATACACAAATGGCTTGAGGAAATGCTACAAAAACCTTTAACATTTAAACCTAAAGTTTTTTTTATTATGCATTATTCCTGATGACTTTGATAAACAAGCTATATATTTGATTTTACACGTAATTACTGCAGTGAGGATTGCATTTGCCCAACATCGGAGAAGTGAAGAGCCACCTACCAAAGAGTTGATTTTAAAAAAGATTTTGGATTATGTGGGTATGGACAGATTGACCTTGTCTTTGAAGAAGGAAGATAAGTACTTCTCTCAAACTTGGAACTCTCTTTATTACTGGTTAGAGAAACGGGACGATGCGTGGAATTGAATATGGTTAGAGTAAGTCAGCCCAGTATGTCCGATGTCTTGAGTAATTGTTGTTTTAGTTTTAGATTTGCAGAGACAATAATAAAATTTGGAAAAAAGAAAATGCGTCCTTTTCTCTCTGCTAGGTTTTCACAAGCACACACCTGCTGCTATCTGGCCTAAGGGAGGGAGCTAGCGCTCCGTACGAGAGGCACACTTTCAGCTTCTCTCCTTCTGAAGATGCTCAGAGGAGGCACCACCAGAGGGAAAGCCTCTGCGCAAGTTCCCTTGACAGCCCCGTGCTGCAGCAGGGAGCACGGATGGGGCAGCCCTGAGGAGAAAGGGGAGGCGGCCCACCATATGAAAAGAGCACGGCGCAACCGCCTGGGGGAAAGCACCAGTGTGGGTGTGACACAGACCGGCAAAGCAGCGCTCAGGGAGTGCAGGGTGTCCCCGTCTGGCCGCACTGGAGCGCCGCCTGGCACGAGAGCCCACTGGCCACCAGGCGGCCGCAGCCGGACGCAGAAAGCAGGCAGTGGCAGGCCGCACGGGGCTCAGCCGTGCGCGCCGGCCCAGCGGCCACAGTCCCCGTGCACACCCCTCCCCGAGCTGGCCGCGGCGCCAGGGGCCCGGGCACACCCAGGGCACCCTGCCCACGCCTGAGCTGCCCTGAGAAAAGCGCCCTCCATCCCGGCTGCAGGCCTTTGGCAGGGGGCCAGCATGCCGGGGGATGTGAGCGGGGGTCAGCCGGCCCCCTGCACCGCTTCAGCCCTCACAGGCTCGGGCTGTGCTCAGCCCCCAGGGGTTCACCTCCCCTAGAAGGTCTGGCCACCCGAGGGTCGATCCGACGCGCCCCGGTTCAGTGGGGCCAACCAGGTCCGCCACGCCAAGGAACCGCCCCAGGGGAGCCCCCGCCTCCTTCACAGGGCGGCTCCCACGGGCCTCCGGGGATGACGTCCTTCTGCAGCCTCCACTCCCAAGTCGACGCTCACCTCTCAATCTGGGAAAGGAACTTTGTCTCGAAAATCCCCTTCGTCTTCAGCCGCTCGGAGATGCGCCCACGGAAGAGCAGCCCGCGCTTGGTGAAATCGATCAGGATGTTCCGCACGATCTCTCCCAGGTACATCCCGCTGATCATCTTCTCAAACCTGAGGCACAGAAGGCGACGTGTGTCGTGCGAGCCCCGTCCGGCGGGTGGGTGACGGCCCCGAGCCAGGAAGGCTGCCTGTGAACCCTCTGAAGGCGCTGACACGAGCCGTGAAAGGCACAGACTGTGGCCAAGGCCACAGCCTTGTCTCCAGGACTCGGGCCCACAGTCCTGACCACAGCCGTGGGACCTCCTGCGTGTGCGCAGACTCGCGTGAGTCCTTCAGGTGTGCGTGAGCCACGCCTGAAGGAGCGAGGGCAGGGCACTCCCCCCTGGGCGTCCGCCAACCTTTGTCTCCCGGGGTTGAGAGAATTTTCATCCACCACGGCATCGAACTCCGTCCGGAAGTCGTCCAAGCAGCCGTTGTCGCCGAAGGCCCCCCACTCCATGTTGATGCACATGCGGCCCTCCTCGCCCGCCACCAGCTCCACGTTCCTCATCTCCTCCATGTAGCAGGCGTTGCTGCCTGTCCCTGCGATCCACAAAGGGAGCCACGTCACCCGCTGAAGGAGGAGCGCCAGGCACAGGGCCAGCCCCGGCCCCCCGCCTTTCCACGCCTGATGTGAGAAGGGTGAGGCGCCACTCCAGAAGGGGGCCCAGTGGACCAGTTCCCACGATCAGGCCGCCCAGCTGGGCCTCCTCCGACGGCAAGGGGCCGGGGGACGGGCACGTGGCCACTTGCGAGATCCACGCTTCCCGAGCCCAGCCTGAACGTGGCAAAGGCACACGCTGCAGTCAGCCACGCCTCGCTCTGGCCGCTGCTCATGCAAACGGGGTCGGGAAGGGGCGAAACCGCTCCCCCCTTCAGGCCTCCAGCCAAGGAACGCAAAGCTACTAGAACGATGGACAAGGAACGAGCCACATTCTTTTTCTTTGCATGGTATTTTTTACATTCGTTACAGGAGGGATATAGCCAGGTTGGAGTCAGTGCAGCGCAGGGCCACAAGGTTGGTGGCCGGTTTGCAGGGGATGCCGTATGAGGTGAGACTGAGGGAACTGGGTCTCTTCAGCCTGGAGGAGAGGAGACTCAGAGGGGATCTGTTGGCGACATGCAGGTATGTGAGGGGGTGTCACACGGAGGTGGGCAGAGACCTGTTCTCCCCTGCAGAGGAAGGCAGGACGCGCTCCAAGGGAGCCAAGCTCAGGGAACCCAGGTTCCCTTTAGGTGTCAGGAAGCCCTTCCTGACAGTCAGGACCCCGAGGGGGTGGAATGGGCTTCCACAGGAGGTGATTGAGGCCCCATCGGTGCGGGTGTTCAAAGAAAGGCTGGACATCCACATGGTGGGCATGTCGTGAGAGGAGCCGGCTGGAGCCGGGGGTCAGACTAGATGGCCCAGGAGGTCTCTGTTTCTATGTTTCTATGCATTTGGTATTTTAATACATTTTATTATTTTTTAATTAACACTGTCTGCATTTAGTTTTTTCTGGTTTATTTTGATGCATGTGCCACAGACCCTGTTGCTCCATGCCTGGTTTCTGACCCGTGTTTTTGAAGCATGGAATTGCCCAAGCCTTTTGCCAGGGCACATGCGAGCTGTGGGTGGACAGGCATGCAAAAACGAGGTGAGAGAGTGCCTGTGAACCATGGAGGTATGGAAAGGGAGGACTACAGTGCTGGAGGAAAGGTTTTGCCAGCGGACATCATTAAACCTGAATTTCCCACTGCACAAGCATAGCAGAGGGACCTTAGTCCCTCAGGCTTAGAAAATGAAAAAGCAAGCACCTAGTCCTTATGATAACCTGTGATCAATGCTCAAAGTAATTCCAGAGGCCTACGGGGCTGAATGGGACTGCCAGAGGTAGCAACATGAAGTCTTTGCGGTCATGCACACCCCCCCCCCACCACCATGCACCTCCCAAAGGGCATTGGGAACACACTGGGGAAAATCAGCAGACATGGGCAGCTTAGCTTTATTCATCTCGAACAGCCTTGAGTTCACAAACTTGGGTGGTTTTCTATGTGGAGAGCGCACAAAGCCAAAGAATACCCCTTCTTAAGAAGCGAGCTGTAAAACTTACCCACAATGAGCCCAACTTCGCAGAATGGATCCTCGTACCCGCAAGTCATCATGGTGCCCACGGTGTCGTTCACAATGGCAACCACGTCCAGGTCAAACTCCTGAGGAGCACAGAAGCAGCTGCTCTTAGATACCCTGGCAAACCAGCGCCTCCCCCAGATCCTGGGGGCAGGGGACCCACAGCACAGATGCGGTGTGGGGAACTCGGGATCCCATGCGCACCCGTCTGCGCTGCAGCTGGCAGGGGCAAGGTTTGCTGACCAGGAGAGCCTTCTTTTTCCTTTCTGAACCCCCTTGTCAGTTTTCTGATCACAGCAAGGTAACTGCATCAGCAGACCCAGACCTGCCCCTTGGGCCAACTGTGCCTCCGGGTTTGTATCCCCCGGGCTCCTCGGGGAGGAATTTCTTTTCCGCCAAAGGCCCTTGCGAGCGCATGACTCCTGGCGCCTGACACGGACGCACCTCTCTCCTGCGAATGGCCTCTTTCAGCAGGCCCACCACATCCTCTCCTTCGCAGCCAGTAGCGTTGAAGCCTTTGGTCCACTGTACCAGGATGCCCTTGGGGTGACACAGAGGCAAGACGAACGGAAGCGCAAGGTCAGAACGCATACGCGATGGAGGAAGGAGCGGTGCCTGCACGCGCTCGCAGTGCTTCGAAGGGCACCAGCAGAGCTGCGCAACCCACTCCGAGCCTCGCTGCTCCAGGGTGTCCGGAAGCCCCGCGCTGGGGTTGCGCAACCCGGAGCCCCAGCCCGTCCCACCCACCCGCCCGCCTTGGGTGCGCTGCTGATTTGTGGCGACCAGTTCAAGGCACGCTTCCCAAATGCAGCAAAGCGCTTTCTCCCAAGACATTTGGTCCTGCTCAGATGGAAGCACGGCCACTTCCTGCCATCTTCGGCCAAATCACATGGAAAATAATCTGCAGTGATGCGTCAACATCTGTTTGTTTGTTTGTTTATAGCTTTTCTAGGCCACCCCTTAGCGTGGCCTCAGGATGGTTTAAGAATATAAAATAAAACACAGGGTCCTAATAAAATTTCCAAACAGCAATAAAACCCCTAATAAAACAATCAGATCTTAAAACATTGAGAAAATAAAGGGGTTTTAGCCTGGTGCCAAAAAGAACAAAGTGACAGCGCCACACAAACCTCTCTGGGGTGTGTGTTGCACAGTCGTGGCGCCCGCACTGAAAAGGCCCTTCTCCGGGTAGCCACCCTCCTGCTCTCCTTCAAGGAGGGCTCCCAGAGAAGGGCCTCTGCCCCAGAGCTTAAGGGGTGGGCAGGGTTTACCGCCCTCCATAAAAGCACAAGCTATTCCTGACAGGCCTTGTGCGATTGCCCAGCTTCAGATTTTGGCCAGGATTTCAGATGCAGAAGTGATCCGGGAAGGCGCTGTTCTGGCACACAGCACTGCTCTGGGGGCACGAGCCTTCCAAGCAAGATGGCCACGCCGCCAGAGGGTGCGGGTCTGCAGGATGTGTGGGGGGGGGGCATGAGGAGGGCTGGCATTCTCCACGGGAGGGACTGGGCCCTGGCAGGAGGACAAGTGCCACAGACTTCGCTGGACTCCCCGACTCAGCACGGGGAAGGGCCTTGCAAGGGCTTCCTGCACCGCTTGGCGCATCTTTGCCTGAGCACCCTGCTGAGAAGCAAAATGGCATCTCCAAGAAGCTGAATGGAACGGATTGATCTCTGAACTGAAAGTATTTGGAGCCAGGCTGCTCCCTGCCCCCGTCCTTTTTCAAGATCCCGTTTGCAGAAGGTTTTCTGCCATTTCTCAGTATACCATTAACGTGGCAAGAGCGAGCCACTATGGGTTCATGCACTGCAAACATCCCTGAATGTTTCCCCCAGCAGAACAGCAAATGTTTTGGACTGGGCAGCGTGCCATGCCCAGGATAAGCGAAAGTGGAGGAGTGAATGTGAGAGAGAAACCAGCTGACGCTCACCTCGTCCAGGCTGTTTTGCTGACAAGGGAAGGAGAAGGTGAATCCAAGAGGGAGCGACACCCCTTTCATTCCCATGTATTCCAAGAAGTCGGAAATGCAGTGGACGATGTGATCGAAGAGCTGGAAAGCGGGAAGGCCATGCATTGAACACAGCTACCGGCCAGACGGGGGATGCCTCTGCTGGCTGCGCAAACCCTCGTTCAGTGGCAAGCCGCACCTGCAGCACCGCCAACTCCCTCCCCGTGCTCTTGCTCACTGGCTTCCTCGCCGCAGGAGCGGGGGCACAGTCTAACCGGGACAGGGTTCCTTCTGGGGAAGCAGGATCCAATGCAGGATTTCAGCTAATTCTTGGGGTGCCGCCTGGCACGAGGGGCCTTCCACCCCTGCGCTGAACTCCCAGACACGCAGCAAAGCAGCACACAACTGTCATGTTCAGGTCCCAGGCTCGCAAATGAGGGCTGCCGTGCAGGGAAATGGTTTTCGGCTAAACCCGAGAGCACGCTTGAAGGGGCAGGCGAGGCGACGGTGGCCCAGGATGCCTTGGGGCGCGTCCGGGCCGGGCCGGGCCGGGCCGGGCCTCGTAGCTGCATCCTGCGTTGTGTGGCGCGCCCGGAGCAGCGGGTTGGGCTCGGTGCTCCACTGCACCCCTTCCAAGCCTAGGAGGCTGAGGGTTGGGGTGTGGGTGCCCACGGCCCTGCCGCATCTTGTGAGCTGCTTTGGGAAGGGGGCAAGAAACACATGCCCAGCCGTGCACAGTTACTTTACACAGTGTCAGACTCTGGTCCTGCTGCTCTTTCTCCTGCAAGTTTGCGCCCCCCCCCACCCCACCCCCGGAGCTCTCTCACCTCGTCTCCTGTCCCCTGCATGATTTCCTGGGGGATCGAGTAGATCTTGTTGTGCATCTCCACGCTGCGTCGCAACCCACTGCGTATGCGCACGAGCAGCACCCGGAAGTTGGTGCCCCCGAGGTCCAAGGCCAAGAAATCCCCTTTTTCTGAAACAGACGCGCATTGCCCTGAGAGGACCTGAACCGCCCCGAACGTCAGGGTCTGTTTCCGCGGGTGCCGACACAGCCTCGCAGCCGGCCCTCCTGGCCGTGCCTGGGATCCACTGGCCCAGCACACTGCAGCAGTACTGAGAGGGAGGGGCACGGAGCCCCCCAGCACTGGGCCAGACTGCCTGCAGTTAAAACACCCACAGGGCAAGCCGCGTGTTTCCGACCACAAGCAGGTGAAGGAAACCCACGCAGGCCCAGCGGCAGCAGGGCACTGGGGCAGACCTAGGGGGTGGCAAGCACGGCGGCTGCCTTGGGTGGACGCCGGGGCACCCAAGGTGGCGAGGCCATCTGCCCCAAGGGCCCAATCCACTGGGAAGGTCTCCTCCTCGAGGCCTGCTGCACGGGGTCCAGAAGAGAGACAAGGCCAGCAGAATGCAATCCCGGGTCAGCCGCACTCCGCCCCCTGCCCACCCGGTCCAACCTGCCACGCATAAACGGGGCAGGAAGCAAAAACGGGCTCCCCAAAAGGAGCTGCGCTTGGATTCCGCTTTGCGTCTGTGCCTCCCTCGCCCCTGCGAACGCCGCTCGTTTCAAAAGTCCCGCAGAAAGGGGGGCTTTCTCACCGAGTAAGACATGATGGACGCCAGCCACACACGTATCCCCCCCCTCGGCAGCAGGAGGGGGCTTCCAGACCAGAGCTGCTGAAGAGTGCCAGCTGTGGCAGTCGGCGTCACAGGCGCCGCTACCCGGAGCCAGGGATGCTTCTCGGCTCGCACGGAGCCCCCGGCAGCCTGCGCGGTCCTTCCCCTCCTTTCTGCTCTAGCCCCGCAACGACCCCGAGGAGCCGGCGAGGCGCCATAGAGCTGGGATCTCCTGAGCCGCGGCCCAGTGCTCCGGCCACGGCGCGGCTCCGGCACTGCCAAGCGAGGCACTCCTGCCCAAGAGCGCAGCCGGGCCCCAGGCGCCCCAGGCGCGCTCACCTGTCCCGTCGGGGGTGGAGCACACGTAGGTGGGCAGCATCCTCACGGTGGCCTGGCGGTGGGTCTCCCGCGCCAGCCCCCGCCCCATCTCCTGCCGCATCCTCTGCTTGACCTCCAGCAGCTGCTTGGCGCTGAGCCGGAGCGGCTCCAGGATCTTCTGCCGGGCCTTGTGCTGGGCGGCCAGCCGGTAGGCCACTGCCGTGACCATGGCGGCCCCCTTGCCGCTCCCGTCCTCCGAGCGGATGAACCGGACGTCGCAGTCGGGCACGAGCCGGCGCACCGTCTTGTGGAGGCGGCGGGCGAAGCTGCGCGAGGCACCGGCGAGAGAGTCACACAGGGCACCGCAAGGAGGCTGCCGCTCCCCCGCAGCCCGAGCCCCGCTCAGCCAGCCCCTGCCCCGTCCAGGCCGCGGTGAGCACCTTGCGGGGCCGGGGGGCAGCTCGCCTCTGCCCAGTCACCTGTTCTTGCCGTCTCCCTCCTGCCAGAGGCTCAGGGGGGCGTACCAGGTCCTCACCCGCCTCCCCGTGGACGGCCCAGCACTTACTGTGGGTGCTTCTTGTACACGGTGCCGTCCACCCCGACGGTGGAGCGCAGCCGGTCGAGGCCCTTGTTCTCCTTGATGCGGCGCAGCACGGCCGCCAGCGCAGCACCGCAGAGGTTTGCCGAGCGGGTGGAGACGATCTCGCAGATGCGCTGGGTGGCCACGCAGTCTTCGTCCGAGGGCTCCAGGCCCAGTTTCTCCAGGATCTCCCTGGCCTTAGAGAGGCCCTCCGTCTCCCTGCGGGTGCAGACAGGGCCGTGAGGGCCCCCTTCCTGCCTAGCAGGAGGAGGCTGCACCCGAGGACCACTAAGCTGGCAGCGGCATGTGGCCCAAGGGGCTGGGCTGAAGCGGGACCCTGCTGGGGAGCCCTGCAGCCGGCCGTCCCACGGCCCCTCCTCACTTCCCAGGCCCACCTTGGCTGCCTGCCCCATGGCTGGACCCCACCGGAAGGGGTGGGAGGGCTTGAGGCGAGGGTGCTTGCGGCAGGACAGCCCAGGGCCCACCCAGCCCGTCGGTCTGCTCACACCAGTGGCCGACCAGCGCCCGTGGGAGGCCTGCAGGCTGCGCAGGAGCACGGCGGCCCGTTGCGGCCACGCATCCTCCCGAGGCCTCCCCGGTTCATGCCCACACTCACTTTTCAATGGCAGACACGTATTTGGTCTCGAAGTGCCCCGTGGTCAGCAAGTCAGTGGTGAGCCTCCCGTTGAACAGGAGCTCTTCCTTGGCCATCTTCACCAGGATGAGTCTGACCAGCTCGCCCATGTACATCCCGCTGATCATCTTCTCAAACCTGCAGTGCGAGAGCGAAGGGGAGCTTGGCCAGCGCACGACCAGGAACTCCGGCGGGCCAGAAGCCACCTGCCAGACGGGCAGTTTGCTGGCTCGTGACCCTGGGGAAGAAACTCCTTCGCCAGTGGCAAAGGAGGACATGCCTTCCGCCCGTGTGGGCCAAGCAGACATTGGCACACACTCCCTGCCCCACTCTCACACGGAGGGGGGCAGGGACCTGTTCTCCCCTGCGGAGGAGGGCAGGATGCGCTCCGACGGAGCCAAGCTCAGGGAACCCAGGCTCCATTTGGATGCCAGGAAGCCCTTCCTGACAGTCGGGAGCCCGAGGGGGTGGAATGGGCTTCACGGGAGGTCGTTGAGGCCCCATCGGTGAGGGTGTCAAAGATAGGCTGGACGTCCACATGGTGGGCATGTCGTGAGCGGAGCCGGCTGGATGGCCCGGGAGGCCCCTTCTGACTCGCTCTGTTTCTATGTGTCTGTTTCTCACGCCCCATAGAAAGTGGGTTGCAAGCGGGAGCAAACTTGGTCAGGCTGATGTGGAACTTGCTCCCCGCAACAGCTTCCGCAATGCAGGTGTCCATGTCCTGTAATGTCCGGAGGCGTCCATCTCATGCCTGCTGCATGGCGTGCCCAGATTCAGAACGCGCTTTTTCCGCAAGGGCCACCCGCAACAGAAGCCGCAGCGGGGGACGCTCTCGGCATCGAGCTGAAGGCTGGCAGTGGAAAGCCGAAGGTTGGCTGTCCGGGCTGCTTCCTTCCCCTCCCACCTGACACACAGAACCATTCAGGCCCTGCATTACACAGCGCCGAACGCGAGGGACACCCCTCAGTACTCGGCAGGCCCAAACGACTCCTGGCTCAGGACATTTAAGCTTGCTGCAGACGTCCCCCGAGAGAAAAGTGGTGCTGGAGGAGACCTTATTCTCAAGCGTGGGCTGGCCCTTCCCGGAGGCGGCCGGGGACCCTGCTACGCCATGCAACCTGCCCACTGGGCATGTGGAAGCGACACAGACCTTGCACCCAAAGGTGACATTAAAGGCACGGACCCAGCCCGGCCGAGGCGCTCTGCTTACAGCTGCTTGCCCTGGTTGAGCGATCCCATGTCGATGTCCTTGTCAAACTCCGTCCGGATATCGTTGAGGGACCCATCGTCTCCAAACGCCCCCCACTCCATGTTGATGCACATGCGCCCCTCGTCACCCTCCACGAGGTCAATATGGCGCATCTCCTCCATGTAGCAAGCATTGGAACCCGTGCCTAAGCACAGAGTGGGAGAAAGAGGCAGCTGAGGGGGAGCTGAAGGCAACAGGCACGTGCGACTCTCGGCCCTTCCTGCGCGTGACTTTGCCCGGCTGCCCGAGGCGATTGGCCAAATGAAAAATGCCAGAAGGGGCCAAATAGGAGCACCGTCCCCACGCAGAGGATCCTGCTAATGGCAGCTCGGAAGAGCTTCCGCGGGGCAAAGGCTGCAACCGAGCTGAGGGAAGCCTTCAGGCGGCCCAGGACTCCGAAGCCGTTGCAAGTTCCAACGACTCTGGGCCAGGGAAATCCCAACCCTGCGCGAACTCTGCATCCCCAGAGCCCTTACCGACAATGAGCCCGACTTCACAGTTGTGATCATCGTAGCCACAGGCCATCATGGTCCCAACAGTGTCATTCACCACAGCAACGACATCGATGTCAAAGTCCTGCAACACGGGACGTAGAGGAAAGCCGGCTGTCTCTTGGGGTGCCAGGCCTGCCGTGCCCCCGCCTCGCCCGCCCCGGCGCCAAGCTCCGCGGGAAGCAACGGTGGGCGGCACACAGGGCAGGTCCAGCCCTCCCAGCCCAGCCCTGGCCCCAAACCCGTTTCCCATCTGGCGCGAGGAGCAAGCCAAAGACCTGCGGGGTGCGAGTCCTCGAGGAACGCAGGCTGCGCGGAGGCGAAGGGGGCCAGGGAGCTCCCCTGTGACCTGGCTGAGTGTGGCCGGCTGCCTTGCGGGTGGGGATGGAGCAGCCATCAAAGAGCTTCGCTCAGACCCGGGGGCACCGGGGCCAAGAGATGCTGCTGCCGGAAGCAGGCTTCCGACGCTCCTCAAGGACGGGGGACCAGGCACCAGCAGCCGCTGCTTCGCGCCCTGCTGCCCACCGCCAGGAGCTGTGGGCGGACGGTGACCTGTGGCAGGGAGAGCCCTGCTCGGAACCCCCACGGATGGCGCAACCTCCACCGCAACCGTGAGCGCGCAGGGGACAGAAACTACTGCTATCTGCAAAGAGCGCGCTGGGGCGCTGCTCCGCCAGGCCAGCGCTGCTGTGTGACGTGGCCTGGCAGGCTCTGGAGACCATGGGAGACCACGAACCCTGCTCAGCGGGGGGGGCCGGGGCAGGAGCGCATCACCTGCCCTGCAGGCCCGGCCGCCTGTCTCCAGCTACAGCACCACAGGAAGCCACTGGCGCGGGGTGGAAAAGCACGTTTAATTACCCCTCGTCTTTTAATCGCTTGCCGTAGCAGGGAAACCACGTCTCTCCCTTCCACGCCACTGCACTTGAATCCTTTGGTCCACGTAATAAGGGTGCTCTGTCGGAGAAAAAGAAGGCCGAGCCGGAAGGAGTGATCTCCCAGGGAGGCAGCCGGCGGCGGGATCTGAGCTGCATTTCGGCCCAGGCTGACAGAGCTAGTTCTGTGTCGCGGCGGCTCAGCAGTCGCCCCCAGATCAGCCTCTTCTCCCCACTGAATGCCTCCTTCCACGTGCTGCGCTCCCTTGTGCTTTTATTTATTTGTTTGTGTAAAGTTTTTCTGTGCCATCCCCTTGCTACATGGCCTCGGGACGGCTCACATAAATGAATGAATGAATGAATGAATGAATGAATGAATGAATGAATGAATAACAATTACAGTTAAAACCTGGAAACACACTGGCTGCACATTTAAAATCTATAAATATTAAACATTATTAAAATACTGTTTGAATGAAAAGGTCTTGGCCTGGCGCCAAAAAACAACGACGGCACCAGGCGGACCTCTCTGGGGAGCGCATTCCACAGATGAGGCGCCACCGCAGAGAAGGCCCTCCTCCGGGTACTCTGCCGCCTGATGTCTCTCCCGGAGGGCTCCCAGAGCAAAGCCTCTGCCACCGACCTGAAGGGGCGGGAGGGCAAATATGGCCGCAGGCGTTCCTTCAGATATCTGGGTCCCAAGCCGTTAAGGGCTTTATAAGTGATTACCAACACATTGAATTGAGCCCAGACTTCAATGGAAAGCCAGTGAAGCTGGTGGAGGACTGGGGTTATATGAGAATAACGCCCAGTCCTCGTCAGCAACCTGGCTGCTCTATTTTGCACCATCTGAAGTATCTGGGCTGTCTTCAAGGGCAGCCCCATGTAGAGCACGTTACAGAAATCCAACTGGGAAGTAACCAATGCGTGCGTCACTGTCGCCAGGCAGTCGTCCTCCAGGTAGGGACGCAGCTGATGGATCAGCCGCAGCTGATGGAAAGTGCTCCTCACCACCAGCAGAAGCCATTCCTTGTCTTGGGAATGTTCCGGTGTTCTCCGCCACCCTCACAAGGTCCCTGCGAGGCCGGCCAGCACAAGGTGCTGCCGTCAGGAGCGGCATGGAGCAGCTTGGGCAAAAGCACCCACTGGTGGGGCAAGTGGGCGAAAGAGGAGCATTTGCACCGTTCCCAGGCCCTGTGGCCCCGATGCTGTGAAGTCCTGCCAAGCGCCAGACAAGCGGGGTAAGAATCCCACTCACCTCATCCAGTTTGCTCTGGGAGCAGGGGAAGGAGAAGGTGAAGCCCAGTGGGAGCTTCTTGTCCTTCATCTGCAGCTGGTCCATGAAGTTGGCCAAGCATTCGGCAATGTGGTCAAAGAGCTGATGGAGAGAGAGAGACATACAGGGATGCGGACGGGGGACACCGTCTTCGATTCTCCTCTGCACCAGGAGGCTACCCTCAAAAGACACAGCCTTCATTTCGGTTCCAAAGGCAAATGCAGAGTGAACTAGGAGTTGAGTTTGAGCACCATTCCCTGTACGGCTATATGTTTTCCTAAGAGCTGCAAAGGTGCAGAAATGGCAGAACAAGCCCCGAGAGCTTTCAAAATGCTGACTGTCAGAGTGAGGCGAGGAGGAGTAGGGCCATGCAGGGCACACTTGGCTCCTTGGAGGAATGGCGGGGTGGCTATCAGCACAAGAACAGGACGTACACAGCTCTTCTCGTGCTGGAACACCGGCTCCTAGGCCGCCCAGCCTGCGGATGTCCACCTGCCCCCACTTCTCTCCACCTCCTCTCAAGCCTTGCTCCTGATAGCAGCCAGAGGCTTTTTTACTCTTGAGTTTTGCTGTCTTTGTTTGATGTTTATGGACTTTTAAAATGTCACCATCCTATTTTAATTTCCTCCGGTGGGGTATGGCACCTTTGATAGAATACTGTGATAAAGAAAAGCGTGATAAAAAATCATGAAACTCATAAAAGCACAGTCCTTTCCCTGTTTACGCAGGGAGAACCAATTCCCAATTCAGGGAGCCTAGTATATCAGGGCACCTTTGGAAAGGGAGCAGGGAGCTGAACATTTCAATGGTTAGCCCCAGATTGGTCTAACAACTAAAACAAAAATTCTCCGGTAATTATGCCCTAACCCTAGCCCTTAGTCTAACTTGCCCAGGGGGATCAGGCCAAGAGCAATCAGGTCTAATCTAGCGACACTGCAAATTAAAGACTACAATTTTCCTTCAGAAATCTCTGCAAGGAATCTTCTGCAAGACCTCTGCCACAATGGTCGCTGAATTTTATTGGCTTCCTTCCTGAACAACTGAGGGAGGCAACGCTGAGACTCAGGATAAACTTGCCAGCACATGGAGCGTAAAGAGAAGCTTTGCAACTACCTGCACGCCGCTGCCCCTCATAAGCTCCTCGGGAATTGTGTAGATCCGGTTCTCCATTTCTACTTTCTTGCTGCCATTATCAGACACCTTGACTCGCAGCACCCGGAAATTCGTGCCTCCAAGGTCCAAGGCCAAGAAATCTCCTTCCTCTGAGAGGGGCAAAAAGACACGAGGCCCGTTTTATCCACCCATCAAGTGCCAACTCAGGCACGCAAGTGAAAAGCCCTCCACGGTGTAACGGGCCACATTCAGTTCACCTGATCTGCGGAGCCACGCGGCAGCAACTGTGGGAGAACTGACCGCGGATCCCTGCTTTGGCGTCTACCTGTGGCACCAGAGGGAGAATCAGATTCAGGAGAATCTCTGGTCTCTTGGCCCCCCAAACACCTCTTTCGTGAGGGATTATCTAACTCACCACCATTGGCAGGTGGTGCGAAATGGCTCACGCGCCTTTTAGGCATGTGTTTCCACAAGGGCCAGTGGTTGCTTCTTTTTGTGGAAAGGTTACCAGTTGGATACATTTTGTACTGGAAAGTATCTGAGATTCCCTGATGTACACTGGCTTTAGCATTATTACCACCTTCCTGGAAATGAGCAGGTCAGCAGTGAAGCGTCTGCTTTGGGTGCAAGCAGCTGCCGGGTGAGGTCTGAAAAACGTCCTTCCTGAAACCCCGGAGGAGCTGGCAGCACTGCTGCTCTCCTGGAAGGGGCCGGGGGGCTGATGGCTCAGCCCAGCAGCACACGGACTGTTTGCTTCCTTTGGGCAGCTCATCTTGCAGGAAGAGAAACGGGCAGGATAACACAGGAAAGTAGAAACAGAAGTTTACCTCACATGTTCCCCCGCTGAGGAGCATGCGATTGCCAAGCCAGCACTTCCGGCATCTCGGGGGGTCAGGCTGCTGGCTGACAGTCAAGCACTTAACCCTTCCTCCTCCAAGCGGTGATGGTCAGCCAGAGCTGGTGTGTGCAGAACGGCACTGAGCGCCCTCACTGGCTCAGCATCGTTTGGACTGAGCCCCACAGATGCAAAGGGCCATTATGCCAAGGCATGCAAGGGGCCGTGGTCCCCCACCCCTTTCTTAGAAGCTGCCCTGAGAGCTTTGGCTATGGGCAGCACAGAAAAGAGATAAATAACTATCATAGGAGTCCTGAAGGCAGTATGAAGAGCACCTTCCCTGCTGTTTCTCTCTGGGTTTTGCAAGTTTTTCTAGTAAAATGTCTGTATGTACCACAAGCAGCTCGACCTCCTAAATCATTCCTCAAAAGCTATTTTCTGCCTCCACCTTGACATTATTCCCCAGGTGGACAATGGTAAAGATCAGAGAAACAAAAAGTATTTCTGCCAAAAGCCTCAGTTATGCAAGGAAGACGCACCGCATCTGTGTGGCCACGCCGACATTTTTAGCAACTGACACCTTCCCGAACAGAGCTTGGGCGACAGACAGGTGCCCCGTCCTTTCCCTAGAGCTTACCTGTCCCATCAGGGGTGGAACGCACGTATGTGGGCAGCATTTTGACAGCAGCAGTTGGGTTGGTGTCTGCCGCAAGGCCCTTTTCCATGTCCTTCCGGAACCGATTCGAGATTTCCTGTAGGGTGTCATCTGAAAGCCGCATATGATAGAGGTACTTGTCAATCTGGAGGAAGGAAGGAAAGAGGAAGCGCGAGTCAGTGGAATGATGGAAAGCAAAAGCAGACGTCCTCCCTTGAAAAGCCGCGATGGCGGCCCTGCGTTCCTCCAGGCCTCTCCAGAAGGGATGGGAGCCACAGCCGCCCACTCGGAATACACAAGCCATGCATAACGCAACGCAGCTCGCAAGCCACACAAGTGTTGCGCATCCCTCTCAGAAGCCCTGTTCAGAGACCACAAGGCACAGCCTGGATCTTCAAAACCCACCCGGCGGCGCCACGTCGCATGGCATATCTATGCACATTGGTACCTCGGCTCACGAACTTAATCCGTCCCACGACTCTGGTCGTGACCCAAACTGGTCGTGAGCCAAGTCCAATTTCCCCCTAAGGGTCATTGTAAGGAAGGTTGATCCGTTCTGCAACTATGTTTTTACTCACAAAAATTTGAAGCCAAGTGACAAAGAACAACAAAAATCGCGGCCATCTCGCCCTCCTCCCAGCGATCGCACGGGGGTCGGGGGAGACGGGCACAATTGTGGGCGTGCTGGGGGAAGGAGGCACGATCGCGGGCACACGGGAGGGGAGGCAGAAGCGCTGGGGGAGGTGGGCGCGCTGGGGGGCAGGCAGGCACGGGCGCAATCGCGGCCATCTCCCCCCCCAGTCGTGCTTGTGCAGGGAAGGTGGGCACGCTCGCGATCATCACCCGATGCAGAGTTCGTGACCTGCGGCAAAATTTCTATGAAATTTCTGTTCGCGACCCGATTTGGTCGTGAACTGAGGCGTCCGTGAGCCGAGGTACCACAGTATTCATCAGATCTAGCCCCCCCCCCCCACCTTTCCAAAGAACTCAGAGCAGCAGCATCCTCTCCTCCTGCTGCTCTCCATCTTTTCCCCACAGCAACCTTGAGAGAGAGGCTGGGCTGAGAGTCCGTGACTGACCCAAAGCCACCCCACTGGCTCCCTGGCTGAATCTGGGGCCTGCCCCCGTCACCACTACAGTGTGCGGGTTCGCCACAAGCAGCAGATTGTGCAAACTGGGAGGTGGCGCTCCACAAGCGACCGGCTGCACTGCGGGCATGCACTCAGCCGAACAAAACCTGCCGGTCTCTCTCCACAGCCTGATCAGGATCTAGGAATCCCGCTCAGGCTCCAGGGCTGCGAGGGACTCTCGCAACCTCCGCCTGAGGAGAGCCACCACCCACCCTCTTATCACCAGAGGTCAAAAGACCACGTCAGCCAAAAGGCAGTTTGTGCGGCTTTGCAGTATGAAGGGCCATATTAAACCTGAGCGAAACAGCACCTGCCTTACCCCCCTGCATTCTCCAAGGCGACCCGGCCCTCTGAATGTTCCGGCTGCTCTGCGCCTCTTGGAGATTTGGTCAGGGGGGCCCCGTGCGGACACATCCAGTCACAGGAAGAGAGCCAGAGAGAACTCCTGGGTTAGAGCAGGACCACTTTCTGAGTTTTCCCACTTCCGTGGCAGCGCGTTCTTTTTTTTTGAAGGGACTGTAGCAGTCAGTGTGCATGTCTGGTGCTCTTTTTTTCCCAAATGTGGCAGAGACCTGACAAGACCTGTAGAGCCGGCGCTGATAATTATATATCGCCAAGAAGAAAACTATCCCCCAAATTATACAGCTATACTGAAGAAGTGAATTTCCAACTCATACTTTAATACATTCTATTTTAAAACATCGTCCCCAAGGGATGCCCAGAACAGAACCAAGTCAGATCAGAGCTGGAAAAGCCGGCCGGCATGTAGGGCAACCCGCCGGGACTCGTTGAAGCCACACGGAGAGTCCAAGCCAGGCCAAGGGACAAATGAGGTGAGGCTCGTGCCATGGGAACGGCAGGACTTGAGCCGCCTTGCTCAACACAGGGCCCTACAGGCATCAGACTACAAAGCTTATCATCCCCAGCCAGGACAATGGGAGGTGGTAGCAGGCTGGAGAAGGCTGCTCTGGAAGTGGCGCAAGCGGCTGGGCAGGAAAGAGTCAGAAACGCAGGCTCACAGCTCTCGCAGGGCAGGGCAGGGCAGGGCAGGGCAGGGCAGGGCGCAGCCGTGGACTGGCCTCCTTCCCTCGTCTCTTCCTGAATGTTGGCAGCGCCTGCCTCATCAATGCCCTAGCCTACAAAGGAGAGTGTCAGCCCGTGCACAGGGAGCAGGAAGTGTTTATTTAACCACCCAACTTTAGCTAAATTAAAATGCAGTTGAAGTTCACGCCAGACTACTGACGAGCATCGGGCTGTGGGCATGACCAGGGCCACCCAAGTCTGCCTGGCCAGCCACAGCCCGGCTGGCGCAGAACAGCTCTGGCGCGCCAGGGAGTCCGGCTTCATTTTCAGGCTCGTGCCTGCCAAATGACCTGGCAAACATTTGCTTCCTTCTGCGGAGTTTGCTGCGCTTTGATATCCTGGTTTAGAAGGACAAAGCCACCTGGGGCAGCGCAGGGGGAGCTGTGACGTGGCCAGAGGACACTGGGCTGAAGGCCGGCCCGGCGGAGGAAAGGGCCAGCTCCTCAGGAGCCAGACAGCCGTGCTGGATCAGAACGCGGTTCTGCAGCACAGCCGGGCGAGCAGTGGGTTGGTGCCCACCTGGGCGGGCACCTGCAGCTCCTGTGCGCCCTCACCATGGCATGTTAGCCAAAACAGCTGGAGGGCCACAAGTCTAAATTATCCTTATGTGAAGAGGGAGAATATCCTGTTCTCCCCAGCTAGGCTTCTTGGAACCTCCACTTACGGGTGAAACCATTGCTTTGCCTGTCAGAGGCTCGGGATCGATCCCCGAATGCTTCTCTGGGCAGGCCCGGAATAAGTCCCCGCTGCTGCCGTTTGGGGACAGCTCGAGGAATTAAATGTGGGCTTCCTGCCAAGGCAGGCAGCAGCATTTCTAACCTGGGGGGGGGGGGGGAGTCTCAGCAGGGGCTGTGGCAGTGACATCCTAGAAAGCTTGTCACCAGGGCCTGTCCAGGTTTATTCCCAACCGGAAGAGGGAGGAAGGCTTTGCTCAGAGACGAGGGAGACACAGAGGCTGCAAGAGTAAATGCCCAGTTGGACGCTCTCCTATATTCCGTCCACCAAATATCATGGAATGAGAATTCTGGAAAAAATGAGCCAGGCAACCTTGCTGCCGTGGCCGAGTCCGGGCAGTGCTCCTGCCTCTTCTCCTGAAAGCCCCAGGTCACCCACTCTGACCGGCAGCTGCGCTCTGGGCCACACCGGCTTTAGACATCCCTGCAGCCATTTGGCTGGGAGGATTTTCTAGCATCGCATTTCAACACTGAGAGCCGGTGCGCTGCTCCGTCTCCTGGACTGGGGGCCTGGGGGCTCCAGGCTCTTTTGTTCTCAGTTCCCCGGAGAGCTTTGATGGTGTGGCAGTACAGAAACAAAGTAAGTAATAGGAAGCCCTGCTCAGCCGGGAAGCTCGTTCGGTAACTTTGGGCCAGTCACAAACTCTTAGCCTAGCCTACCTCACAGGGATGTTGTGAGGATAAAAGCCCAAAGCCCAGCAAATTAAAAGGCGCTCCCCCTCTGGGGGCAAACACTCCAGCAGCCCCCTGTGCAGCCCCTCCCCACTGCTCCCTGCAGCCGATCAGTTAGACCAGTTGGGAGCTTCCGTGCTCACAAGGGTCCTCGCACTCGGAAGCGTTTCTCTCCAAATATGGCGCAAGAAAGGCAGCACCACCTCGGGAGCAGCTCAGCGCCTCTGCCTCTCGCTTTCACAATCATGTGGAGGAGGCTGCAGCTGGGAAGTCAGGATTTCCGAGAAATCAGTGCTCCTCCCTCTTCGCAATGAACAGAGCTGGAAAGGAGAAGTTTGCTCCTTGCAAACTCAGCATGAGGCGCGGCCCAGGCGACTGCCGCACCTCCCACCACGCTGGCCTCCCCGCCGAGGATCCTGCATCGCAGACTCTGGAACAGCGGCGCTCGAACCGGCCACTGAGTCCAGCCCCTGCGCAGGGCAGCACCCCAGTCACACCTCCCCGATGGCCGTCCAGCTGCTCCCTGAAAGCCTCCTGGGAGAGCACCCACCGCCTCCTTAAATGCTCTGCTCCATTACTATGTGGTCCCAACAGCCAGAAAATTTTTCCTGCTGTCCAGGTAGAACGAGGCTTCCAGTAATTAAAGGCAATTATTCCTTACTGCACAAATTGTCCTGCACCCTGCAATGATCAAGAAAAGGTGCTGGCCTTCCTCTTTGTGTCAGCCTTTGAAGTTCTTATATAGGGATATCATGTCCCCACTCAATCTTCTCTTTTTGAGGCTGACCAGTTCTTTCCATCTCTCCCCAGAGGGCTCTGTTTCTGGTCCCCGGATCACCCTTGCCGCCCTCCTCTGAGATTTTCCAGTTCGTCTGCATGTGCCTTGAAGTGTGGTGCCCAGAACTGGACCCAGGGCTCCAGATGGGACCTAACTAGTGCTGAATACGGGGGAACTGGAGCCTCACAGTTCTGGGAGCTATACTTCTATGGATGCAGCCTGGTATAGCATTAGCTTTTCTTTCTTTTTGCAACATCACATCACATTATTGGCTCATTTTCAGCTTGTTGCTCATATTCTCACTTGTAGTCTAGTTGAGCTTAGTGTTTCCCATTGTATAACTGTGCATTTGGTTTTCTTTTACAGGTGCAGAACTTGGCATTTGAAGTTCTGAACATGTCTTAGTTCTTGACAAATTGTATTGGTTCTAATAATTGGTTCTAATAATCACAATAATCTAATTGTGTTCAAGGTGTTTGCAGATTTATTATCTGCTCCAGAATTTTCCCAGGGAATGAAGTCAGACTGAGTGGTCTGTCATTCCCAGGATCCTCTTTTTTGCCCCCTTTGAAGATGGGGATAACATTAATCCAACTCCACTCAACAGGGACTTCTCCTGTCCTCCATGATCTCTCAAAGATAATAGACAGTGGTTCTGAGAGGTTTTTCGCTAGTTCCTATATTACTCTAGGAGGCAGTTCATTGGCCCCTGAATTCATTCAAAGAAGTAAGGTGTTCTTTGACCATTTGTTTCTTCATATCAAGCTTCAATCCTGACCCTTTGGTTTGCACTTCATTTCTGCCAGGGGATCAGAGCCCTGCTTTTGGGAAAGGACTGTCTCCAGCCGTTGCTTTGTCATGTTATCAATCCACCCTCCCAGGAAAAGGGGTGCAGTGTGGCTTCTGCAATGCTGCAGCCCTGCAATGCCTCGCCCAAGTTAATAGCCAGCAACGGTCTGTGCTGCTTGGAGCTTCACTCTGCTCTGCTGACGAACTGCCAGGAGGAAGAGCGGCTTTATTACAAGCTTAGTGCTGCCATCCTACACACCCCTCAAGCTGCCGCCATCCTTTCCCAAAGGGACCATTTGAAGCAACTGGAGATCAGCAGGATGGATCAGCTGCCCTGGCTCCTTCCTATGAGAGGAGGAGGGGCTGCTATTGGGAGAATCACACATTGCGAACTCGTGCCCCAGGAACGGGCCTGTGCTCTCCCTTCCCACATTCATGCCCGACACCCCGGGCCTCCGCTCCGTGGCAGAGCCCCTGCTCTGCACCCAGACCTGCCCTCCCAGCCCTTGCAGGGAGGGCTGCAGAAGCCGCCTGGCCAGGGCCACTGCGGGAGGCCCGCACGTGCTGGTCTTTGCAAAGGCCCGCGATGAGAAGCCGCACTGCTCGACAGGGTAGCCGCTCCAAGCTCCCGGCGGGGCGACGGCCAGCGTGCCTGCCCTTGAGCGCTGAGGAGCCGTGCCAGGCGCACAGGTGGGGCACGGCCCCAACAGCAGTGCGGGTTGCCATGGCACCGGGTCCCACGTGTGCGTGCCAGCAGGGAGACTCATCCTGGAAACGCTGCGGGCCTGGGGGAAGTCCCAGGGGCCTTTCGCAGCTGACGGTGAGTCAGGCTCCAGCTTGGCTGGTTCCTCAGCCTGTCACTCACACATGCCCTCATTTCACAGCACAAAGTCTGCCGCTGGCGTGCCGGGCAGGCGCAGTGCAGCAGTGCCTGGGCTGCCGGCGAAGGCCGGCAGACGTGCCACCGAGCCCTGCCCGGGAGAGGCTGCAATGGAATGGAAAGGCCTGCAGGAAAAGAGCCGCGTCTTGCAGGGAAGCAGGCCGAGGGAAGGGTGCCTGGTGAAAGTGCAGGAGCAGGACGGCGGCTGGACATCCGGGAAACACGCACCAGGACTACAGAAGAACTTCCCAGCCTGACGGTCAGCCATGAAGAAATGGAAACTCTGCATACTGCAGCTCAGTCACCCATCCAAGGGGAGGCTGCAGCGAAGAGATTAGCAGAAGAGCAGGACCTGGAAGGGCAGCGCGTAAAGGAACTAGGAAGGATCGAGTGCAAGTCCACGGGGGCCAAAGCCAAGATTATCCCAGTATACATTCCTGATCGCTTGCTGCAAAAGCTGGACAGTGAAGAAGGCTGCCGGGGAGAAAACTGCTGCCTTCAAAACGTGGTGCTGGAGGACAGTTTAGGAATACTCCAGACTGACAGAAAGACAAACCGGTCATAGATTAATAATGGAACTTGTCTTGGAAGCAAAAATAATGAAATGAGGACTATCATCATTTGGGCACATCATGAGAAGGCAATCATGGTGGGGAAAGTTGAGGGCAAGGAAGGCTCGCTATCAGAATGAGGGATCCGCTCCTCGAGTGGACACGCCGGGCTGTGAAGGGCAGGGCGTTCTGGAGGCCGTTCGCTCGGAGCCGCAGGTCTAGTCCACATGAGTGGTGAGGGATGCTGCAAAATGTGATCACAACTTTATCTGCTCAAGAGTCGCAGCAAGATAAAAGCAATGCCCACATTTAGGAGGGCCGCCCAAACCAGCCTCTTCCTGAGAGGACCTTTCTAAGATCCATGACCCAGTCCACTGCGACGATTCAGATGTTCTCCGTTTACACCAGCGCTCTTCACCGAGAAGCCGGCGGGCCGCTGGCACACCCCACACGTGGCTCTCCTCATGCCCTCGCTCTTGGCAGGAGCTGCTCCCTCCCCTCCCCGGCTGCACTTGGCCGGGGGCTGGCGCTGCAGTCCGGACAGCCGGGAGCCAAAGATGCGCCACTCGCTATTGGCCAGGCGCTCGGGGAGGTGGCAGAGGAGAAAGCAGGAGCCATGGACAAGGCAAGGCCGCCCGCCTGCGTGGCCGCGAGCCCCACAGTGGGTGGTCTGCAGTGGCGCAGGAGCAAAACTGGGTGCGGGTGAGGTGGAGAGAGGGAGCACAGCACACAGACCTGCCCCGTGCAGGGATTGTGCAGGACGGAGCAGGGCCCCTGCAGGGATGTGGGAAAGAGCCACTGCTCCAGAGCCCGAGGGACCCTATTGCGAGCCTGGAGGCTGCCAGGCAAAGGCTTGCTTGGACCACACCGGAGACCCCCAGAAGGCCGGCAGCCGAGCCGTTTCACTCGTTCCGGGGAGGTGTGGCAGCAATCTGCATGACCAGAGGCCTGGCCAGCCTGGGCCCGAGGGTTGCAGCACAGAAGGGCACCAAGCGGAAGTCCTGATCCTGCGCAGTAGCTGCTACACCACCACAGGCTGCACGGTTAAGCTACCGAACGCACCGGCACGAGGAGCCCCTCTTCTAGGTGGAAACCTGGACGCCCACGCTCCCCACCCCAGCCGTGATGCAAGGCCTGGCCTGCGCCACTGCCCTCTTCAAGAATGCGGGGGAATTTATCATCACATGCTTTCCTCTTGCAAGACTCCCGTGCAACTCATGCGGCAAAGCCACCCCGGCTGCTTCTTGCAGAGAAGGGACCGGACCGAGTCCCCCACGTTCCAGCCCACTGGCTTTCCTGTCACGACTCGCAGTCGTCCAAATGACCTCTTAGCAGGCTTTCAGGCTACCCATGCAGCTTACCACAATTACAGTGACTTTCTTAGGGAAGAGCACAATACTGCCACCCCTTTGCTTTATTTTCTACTTTTCTGACCAAGGACAGATGCTGAGATATGCTTGCAATGAAGTATACACTAAGAATGCAGAGCTGGCATCGCCGTTCGGTTTTGGCCTAGAAACCAAGGCAGCATTTGTGTTTTGAAGAATCTGTGCATACATACACATTCTCTCTCTCACACACACACAAACTTCACTAAAATATGAAAAGAATGAGGACACGGAAAGCAGGATCCTAGCAAAGGTTAACCACCAGCTGCAATTCAAGAGTTTTCCTCTGCAGCCCTTTAAAGTTTCCTCCCTTCCTTTGGGAGGAAAAATAGCTGGTGTCCCTTCTGGCAACTCTCAGCCACCTGTGTGAACCTCACCCCTGATCCCCTGGGCCACAAGCAAAACCTAGAAGACATCCGGTGACTGTGGGTGAGCCGCTTTCTGTGCTCGTACTTCCTCCTCAGAGGAGGACAAGGAAGAGGACAGTAAAAATGGAGGAGGAGGCTGTCACTCTGGGAGGCATCTGAAGGTGGCCCAGCTCGAAAGTAGAAGTGACTGAGCTTCATTCAGTCCCTGCCCGAGGCAACAGCTGCCGCTCCTCAGCCCAGCCTGCCAGCTCTGACATACAAGCCCCCCCCGCGGATCTTCAGGAAATGAGGTTTCTGCAAGCGGCAATTCCGGGAAGGCCGCTGCTGCCGCTGCAGGAAGCCCCCTTCAGCAGGGCTCTGGGCAGGCAGCCCGCCCCGCAGTCCCAGTCCTTCACACAGGTCCCTGTGCCGCTGAGGCCCCTCCGCAAGCGTGGCGTGCGGCTCAGGGCTCTTCTCCAAGGAAGGGGCTCCTCCGCATTCAAGCAGCGCCCCGAACCCCGCGGCAGCACGAGGACGGGCACCTCCCAGTGCGGGTGCGCAGCAACGGGGGGGGGGGGCTCCCGAAGAAGCGCTTCAGCGAGGGACATGGGGCTGCCCCGCCTCGGCCAGCCCTCCCGCAGCCGGCCACCCGTGCCCCCAAGCAGCCTCCGCGCCGGGGCTGGAATGCTCAGGCAGCAGCCCCAGATGGAGCGGACTCGGTGCTGACGGCCCGAAAGCTGAACGAGCCTTTACCAACAAGCGAAGCAAACGCTGGGAGTGGAAGCTTGGCTCCACATCTGCCCTCCATGCCGAGTCTTGCTTTTAGGGCACTGCCTTCTCTCCAACAGGCAGTGTTTGCATTTCTATGGGAAACTGCCGCGACAAAAGTTTTGCGAAGTCAAGAAAGCTCAGTGGTGGAAGCCCCGCAAGATCCGTCTGCCTTGGGGGGAGATGCGCTGCCGGAAGCTCCGGGCCAGAAAGCCGGCAGAGAATGGCCCCGTCTGACCGTGCCACCGGAGCCTTTGTCTGGGCTCCCTCCCGCCCCCCTCGGCATGGGACAGCCAGGAAAAGGCGGCGAAGGCGCCGTCTGACCGGCCGCTTGGGCCACCCCACGGATGCTCAGCGCCCTCGCCACCCACGGTGGGGCGCGCCGCTCGGGCGGGACAAAACGCAGCGGGCAGGATCCCGGGTCCCCCGCCGCCGAACCGCGCGCGGGGATCGGCGGGAGCGGGGGCGCATCCGCGCCTCTCCTCGCGGAGAACAAGGCGGAAAGTCCCGGCGGAGGGAGCGCACGTGGCCAGCGAGCGAGAGCCGCTCCCCGCGCGGGGCTCCGCGGGAGCGCGCCGAGCCGGACTCGCCGCGCGGGCGCGGGCCGCTCCGCTCCCCCTCCCGCCGGGCCGGGCCGGGCCGGGCCACTCACCCGCTGGACCTTGTTGTGGCTGAGCTGGGCGAAGTAGTACGCCAGCAAGTGCGAGGCGATCATGGCGCGCCGGCCGGGTCTGCGCGGACCGTCCGAGGGCTGCGCGGAGTGGCGCCCCGGCTCGCGCGGCGCGGCAGCCTCGGCGGGCTCGGCGTGACGTGGCGGGCGCGGCGCCGCCCATTGGCCCCGCGGAGGGTGTGCGGGCGGGCCGGGGCGGGGCGCGGCTGCC
>NW_025336576.1:1303275-1328933 GCF_004798865.1 Varanus komodoensis | reverse complement strand
GCAGGGCTGGGGGTGCCGGGCGCCCGCCGCCCCGAGGCCCGGCGGAGCCGCGGAAACGCCCGCCCGGCGCCCTCTGTCGACCCGCGGCCAGCGCGCGGCCGCCCGGGGAAGGCTCGCCGCCAGCCTCGCATCTTGGGCGGCCTGCTGGGCGAGAGGCCGAGCTGCTCGGCCGTCCATCGGTGGGCCGCAGAGAAGGCCGTTCTCGGCTGGAGACCCCGGCGGTCTTGGCGCAGTGGCTGCAGCTGGCATTTGGAGGTGCCCTGGGCCTTCTCCCGGAACAGCTGCACCCCCGGCCGCACCA
This sequence comes from Varanus komodoensis, assembly GCF_004798865.1. Taxonomy (NCBI): domain Eukaryota; kingdom Metazoa; phylum Chordata; class Lepidosauria; order Squamata; family Varanidae; genus Varanus; species Varanus komodoensis. Next base: position 1,328,632 of record NW_025336576.1, on the reverse strand, counting down.
GTTCGGGGGCTGCCAGCCCACCGCTGTCCTGCAAGCGGTGGTCCAGGCAGATGGGCCATACTCTGACGGGCGTCCGCCCATATGTTGGCGGTGGGCTGGAGTAGAAGGGAGAAGAACAGCTTGGCACAAACATTGCTTATTTTGAGATGGTGCTAACTATTATTTTAGCCAACTGCACTGAATGCTTCATCTCTTGCTGCCCAACAAGCCCATTTCTTTGGACCTTGGTAAACAACTTGGTAACTGAATACATCTGTAATTTAAAAGGAGCTGCAGATTCGTGGACTGAACCAGCTCGCAGGACGACCGACTTGTCTAAATATAGCATCCATTTAGCTTTATTGGATGGTGTTGCTCTTCAGGGACGAAGCCAGCCAGGAAGGGTCCCTTGTGGTCCTTTGCGAGGGGAGGCGTGTAGCAAAGCACTCAGTCCCACCAGTTCCTCTGCTCCAAAGGCCAAGTCCTGACGCCTTTGAAGTGTGCTGGACTATCAGGCCGCATCCTCGTGGCATAAAAACCCCACCCCAACACGAGTCCACCGAAAGACCCCATGCTGCAGCATCCGAAGGGGAGGGAGGGTCCATCGGGGTGCCTCTGAGGAGCCCACAAGTGGGGCACAAGGCCCCTGCTTCTGCTATTTGGAGGAAGACTGCCTTTGGACATGGAGGTTCCACTCCAGTGCTGCCTGCTGGTCCAACCAGCAGAGGAGTCTGTTCCAGCCATCGCACTGGCCGTATAACTGCTGCAGACAGTCCAGAGCGCTTCCTCCACTTGCCTACGCAGAAGTGAGGCGAGCGGCAGTCCCCCGCTTTTTCCCCAGTGCCTGGGCAGGTCTCGCCTGACCCATGGCCACTGGCAGCCCATCCTCCGTGAACGTGACCAGATCTGCCCCAGCGATGCCGGCCCTCATGCGCGCTCTTCCTTGCAGGGGGAGTTCCCTACGGGGCATTGTGCCCGGGCTGTGCCTGGCCCTCTTGCCAGCTCAACCAACTCCCCTGGGTGAGCAAAATGGGAATGTGTTCCCTGTCCACTGTGAGGAACGCTCCTCCCCGCTTCCTGCCGCCCCCTCGCCAGGAGTGGCCAAATCTTCCTGGCAGGCGGCCCTCGGCTGCTCCCACTCCCAGCCTTCCGGGGGCAGTGCTGAACCAAACGGGTATGTGGGCTGCAGCACCTTCCCGGGATGCAATCACGCAGCCCCCCGCCCGCTGCCAGAGGCCTCCCAGGGCCGACCGTGTGGGCCCTGGCCTTTCCCTCCGAGGGCTGCGCTAGGAGCTGTGAGGCACAAGCGGGAAAGCGTCATGGCACCTGGGAAAGGCGCCGGAGGGAGGGCCGCTTTTTAGCCAAAGCACCGCCAGCAATGCCAGGGGACACAGTGATTCTCCTCCCAGTGCCTAGAGGGGGCGCAGGGCCCACCACCCAGATGGCGATGCCCTTTAAGCGGCTCCGCGCAGAGTTGCATCATTCGCTCCCTCCGTGTTGCTCCCACTGAGTGCTGAGCCCCTGGCGAAATGAATGCGTGACTCGGCCTGCGTGGAGCAGAACATCTGTCCTCGCTTGGAAGGGACGCTTCTCTCTTTCCGACAGGAGGAGCACTGCAAACCGGCAGCTCCCGAGGCTCCTTGCTCTGGTGTCTTGCTACCGAAAATCTGCATAATTGAACTTGGAATGGCAGCTCGCCCCACCTGCCCCCTGGAAGCGCTCCCCGTGGAGTGCAGGCCAGCTCCTGTGCGGTTCCTTCCTGCAGGATTTCCCTTGCATGCACCTGCCGCTTTCAAAACCACCCGGTCACCTCACCCCAGCCAGAGGTCCGAGGAAGGGCGCGAGACCAGTACCAGACAGCAACCGAATCGGGGCTGGGGGGATTCGGCAGCGCCACCGTCCTGGCTGCCGCCTGACATCCAGGGGATGCTGTTCCGAAATGGAAACGTCTTTTTGTGGAAGATTCTGACCACGGTGCCTGGAATTCCTCTGGAGAGGCCAGGCCAGGTGGGATGCAGCCCTGTCATTACTGTTGCGTTGCATGTATGTCTGCCTTTCTTCCACGTACGAGGAGCTTCCGGAGCTCATAAGCTTCCCCTCCTCTGCACTTTTATCCTTAGAACAACAACCCTGTGGAGTAGGTTCAGCTGGGAGGCCATGACTGGCACAGTCACCCAGTGGGACTGTGGGTGGGGACCTGGACCGCCACGGTCCCCCTCCAGCATTCTAACCACTGCGCCACGCTGTCTCACTAAACACGCCATGCGTGTCCCTTTTCCCTCCCATCGCTTTGGATGCCGCTGAGGCGGCTCCAGGCAGCTCGGTGGCTCCGTCCTGCGTCTGTGAGCCGCCCCAGCATATGGCTTGGCCAGTTGCCCCGAGGGCCAAAGCACCCCCTGCAGCCCAGCCAGGCACAGATTTGGCCCTGTGGCAGCTGGAAGGGAGCAAGGAACACACGGGGGGGGGGGGCATGGAGGCACCCAATGTGCTGCCTCCAGTTGGACCCCCCCCCAATTCCTGCTCCACACTGCCGCCGTGGCCGCCACCGGGAGCTCCAGGAAAGCAGCTGGGGGAGAAGCGTGAGGCCAGTTTCAGCCCACTCCCCCCCCCCTGACCCTGGTGCAAACGCTCCCAGCCCAGGAGGGATGTTCCAGCGAGGGATGCTGGCCCGGCTCTAGCCGCTCTTCCCCAGCTCGGTGCTGCCGTCTTCCCGCGCTGCCAGTGGCACATTACTGGGGGTGGGGGAGCTTTTCCAGAAGGGCCGTTGCCCTCCCTGCCCCAGAGCAAGACCTGGACAAGGCAGGAAGGGACCCTGCTGGAAGAGGGCAGCTGGAGCCAGCCCGCCACTGCCAGCGAGACCAGGAGGCTGCGGCAGCAAGGGAGAAGCGTGGGGAGGCCTGTCCCAGCTGGGCGCGTGCCCCCTGCTGTCGCACTTTCCCCCAAGCCAGAGGGCAACGAGGGCCCCTGCGCCTCTCAGGGCTGCCGAGGAGTGCGGCAGCATAGCCCCCAGGAGGAGGAGCTGGCCCTGAGGGGGCCAGCGGCTTCCCCAGTCCTGTGTCCACCTGCCAGCGTCATGCGAGTTCCTGGGAACGGAGGCCTCCGTGCTGGTGCTCCAGGCCTAGCCCTGGACATTGGACGTGGATGCAGCCACGTGAAGACGTCTGGGGCAGAGCTGGGCACTTGGCAAGCCGTCAGCAGCAGCACAGTGGCACCAGTCTTGTGCCGCGACAGGCGCTCGCTCGCTGCGGCCAGCTTGTGGCGAGCGAGGTTCCTTGAGCAAGAGCCCCGGATGTGTGGGGGCACCTCGGTGGCAGAGCCGGCAGCTCCCGGTGCGGGACGAGCTCTGCAGAGCGCCGTTGGATCAAGAGGCAGCCGAGCTGCTCCTTCTGCAAATGGCCTCCCCCCCCCCCACTCCCCACTGGCCTTGCCTGACGGGCAGCGGGGAACTGGAGCGGAAAGCACCTGAGGGGCACCCAGCTCAGCTGGGCCACTGGCTCCTCTCCAGGGACGAGCCAAGGGCCGGTTCTCGTGACGCCCTGGACGCGCTGGGAGCATTCAGCGTTCACAGCGGCCGCTCTGCTGGGCAACGGCCTGGCTTGGGCCCTGCCAGTGGGCGGCCTGTTCTGTCACGGCCCCTCAGCCGTGGGACTGTCTGTGCCACACCCTCCTGTCAAGGGCCCGGCTGTGCCTGACCCCATTTCGGACCCCGTTTGGGTAAAGTGCTGGTAGGAAGCACTTTCTCCAGAAGTCAGCATGTTTTTTAGCTGCTCTGGCAAGCGAGGACTGAAGTTCATCAGTTCACAGGGCTGCCTGATATCAGTCCAGAGCAGCAAAGCACTCCGGTTGTTCCTCCTTCACTGGCAAAGGAAGTAGTTACATGCACGTGGTTTCACTGAAAGAAAGCGTTTCTCTAGAACGCTCCTCTGGGGCAGGCAAGGTGGGGCTGGCCATGAGGTCACAGGATGCCGCTGATGAGTCAGTGGCTGAAAGGGAAACTCAGGTCCTGGCAGCACCATCTAAACCCTCCCACACAGAAGGATCCGTCATGAAGCGCCCGCCCCAGCGCACTTGCCAAACTGCACCAATGCATATTAATAGGGTGAAAGAATCTGACCAGTAGGCCAGCTGGCTTGTTCAAAAAAAAAAAAATCCATCTTTATTTTGTGAATTGCTAGGCATGTTTCATTGCATCATTGTCTCATTGATGGAAGCGGGTTTTTAAATCAGTTTTATGATCATTCATACCAGTTCTTATTTGAAATTGTACCTGACCCCCCCAATCCACAAACCTTATGGGATCCACATGAAAACTAGCCTGCTGCAGAATCCACAGGCATTCCTAGGCACATGCTTTGGATGTTGGCATTTAGTCCTGACATATATAAAACTAGTACATTCTCATGAAAGCAGTTTTGCTCTAGTCGAGTCAAACAGAATTATTTGTGGCAATGCAATGAACCCAGATTCATCTTGCATGGGAGCAATTCCACTTAGAGCACCTTTTAAATAGATGTTTAATAATTGGTTAAACCTTTAGATAAAGTCAATTCATCCGTGAAAATACCTATTTTGGAAAGCATTTTTAAAAGCACCATAACTTCCTTTCCCCAGCAACAGACAAGTGTGCGCTTGGATCAGATGTGATCCGACCAAAAATCCATGTGTTATAAAACAAAGGGGCGTGCTGTTCCCACTGTCACAGCTGCCTTTGATTAAAGACCCATTCAAAACCAAAATTCTGATCTTACGTAAGTTATTACCACACACAAACGCTTAAAAAAAAAAAGCAGAAGCTTCAGAGTGGCACTTCCCCAACCAGAACCTGGATGGAGAGGCAGAAATCACCTGACCCAGAATCCAGCGGGCAGAGCGCCTGGCCTGCCGCCCACTTGCCGCTGACACAGAGGTGCTGCGCCAGCCCCTTTGCACAGGCTGCCTGTCTCCCTGAATTCTGCACTCATGTTTCTTTTGCCCCAAATCAGCCTTGCCAACCTGGCATCATCCCAATGACTGCACTGCCATTGGCCATGCTGGCTGGGAATGATGGGTATTGCAGTCCAACACAGCTGGGGAAGGCTGTCCTAGATACTCCGCTGTGAGGAGCTGGTTCCAGCTGGGCACATGCATTGAGTCATCATTTTCAGAGAGCCAGAGGTGGTTTGAAAGCAGACCACACATCTGGCAAATTTGGGGCAGGGTCTGGGTGTGTACACACCTGTGCGTGCATGCATTTGTGTTTCAGGAAACAGAAACAAGGCTGAGCAAAGGTTACTGCCGAACAAAAGAAGGGGGTGCAGCTCGGAAGAATTGCCTCTCCCCTTAAAAACTCCTTTCTGCTTCCAGCTGGTTATTTAGCAGTTCCTCCTCGAGTTCAATGAACCCCACGTAGCCTCATCTGCCTTTCAGCACCATCTGCCTCTGCTTTTCCAAACCAGGTGCCCTTCTATGGTTTTGGACTTCAAGTCCAGCCGGTCCCAGCCAGCATGACCAATGCTGAGGAATGCTGGGCATTGTGATCCGGAGGGCACCTGCTTGGGGAAGGCTGACAGCGCTTCTTGATGCACCCCGAGCTATGCCGACAAACAGGTCCCCGTGTTGTTCACTGCATTTCTCTTCCAGTGGTTTCCCCTCAGGCTGGGGAGGCACTAAAGTCCATGGCATCAAAAGAAAACAAAAAGGCTTCAGGTGTTGTTCTACCTAACTAACTGAAATTTTACCGTGAAAGAATTTAACTCAGGCCATCCCAAACTTTTCAAAAACGTAAACGCTACAGCCAGTGAGAAGTGCAAAGCATTTTGCATCAGTGGCCAGCTTAGGGTACCAAAATGAGAGTTTCCCAAGCCTGTGGCTGTAAAAGGACAGAGATGCCGCTCTTCAACTGAAGGGGAACGACCTGTTTGCTCCAGGAAACTGGCAATTACATACCTAAAGCCGGGCGCATTCCCTTGCAGATGTCCTATTTTGCATATGGATGGAAAAAGCCGGGGGCCAGCCGAGTCTCTCCCCCTCCGGAAAAGAGGCGGAGGGGTGAGTCTCGCCGAGCCGAGGGGAAGCGGCCCTTACCTGGCAGAACGCCTCCCGCTCCTGGGCTCCCTCGCCTTGTCCGGCCATCTCCCCGGGCGTTGGCAGCAGCGCAGCCGGTGAGTCGCGGCGCAGCACTTTCCCCTTTATAGACCTGCTCGGGAGGAAGGACGGCGCGAGTGTTGCAAGCGCTCCAGCCGCGTCTCCCCTGCGCAGCGTCGAGGCTGAGGTCACCCGCGGTGCTGGGGGGGGGGGGGGATGCGCTGGCGGCAGATTAACCCGGGTGCGGCGCGGGGGGGCGCGCATCCTTTGCTGGGAAAGGAGGGGCTGGAGGGGCGCGCACCCTTTGCTGGGAAAGGAGGGGCTGAGCTGGAAGCGCAGCTGTTCCAAGGAAGGCAGCTTCCTCGGGGCAGGGTGGCCTCTTCTGCACTGCCAGAAGGGAGGACTGCTCCGTACCCAAGGCACACGTTTACAGATGGTGGTTGTGATTTAAAGAGAAACCGAGGACTGATCCCCTACCCTGGATGGGGGTGACCCGGCGGCCTATGAGCCTGACTCGGTCAGCGGCTGATGCGCAGCTACTCGGAGCACTTTCTGCAGGGGGAGTCTGACTTTAGGCCAGATCGGGACTGTGCTGGCTTTGAAACAGAAGGTGCCTCCGAAGCAGCTGCCCTTTGTGCCTTGCCTGCGGGAAGCCCGCCTCTGGCACCCACCAGGTGGCCCGGGGTTCGTGGCTTGGCTGCCGGGCCATAAACCTGGGAGGGGCTCCAGCCCCGCTTGCCTGAGCGGCAGGCTCTGGGCACATGCGGTGTGGCCTTGCTGCCGGCGCCCCCTCCCCCCGGCTGTGAGAACAGCTCAAGGGGGGCTCAGCAGAACCACCGCCGGGCAGAGATGGCCATGCAGGCCAGAGGACTCGTGCCCGGGCTGGAGAGAGGGCAGCTTCCTGCCACCCGCCCTCCCGCTGCTGCTGGGGTGCAGAGGGAAGGGCGAGCCCCCTCCCAGCCCGGCACCCCCTTTAAAATGACTCCTCCTCTACATTTAGGCTGCTGCCAACGGAGGCTTCTGAAAAGCGGCGCAGCCGTGCAGTGGGAGAGCACACATGGGAGCGGCTCCCCATGTCCTCCCCTTTCTGCAGCCAGCCGCCACTTCAGGGCCGGCCCTGCCCAAGGGAGGCCAAGTGAGGCGGTGCTCGGGCAGCGGGCACGGTGTGCTCAGGGGGTGGCCGCCCCCTCTGCCGGGGGCCAGCGCTGAGCCTCCCTGCCTCATGCCAGGCGGCATGCCCCGCCGAGGGGGGGCAGCCCCGTCCCGGGGCCAGCGGCTGCTTTCGGTGGGCGGAGGGGAGAGCTGAGGCACCGTCGTGCCCGGGGGCAGCAAGCGACTCTGAGCGGACCCCCTGCGGCACCACCGTGCCGAAGCCCGAGGGCAGCGCGGAAGGGCCAGGCTGAGCAAGGCCAGCCTGCTGGCGCTGGCGCTGGCGTGCGCATAGGCGGGCGAGGGTCCCCCTCTGCCCACCTGCCGGCATCGCGCATGCTTCAGACTAAGTGCAGGCGTGAGAAAAATACCGAACGTGTGCATGCCCCTGCACCCGTTTGTGTGGTTTATTTATTTATTTAGGAAACTTCTATGCCGCCCCATTCGCCGAAGCCTCGGGGCGGCTCACAAACATAAATCAACTTCCTTAAAATAATATAAATTAACAGTATAAATTTGTGGGTTGTGGTTGTGGTTGCGGGGGGGGGGGGCTTGGGCCCTGAGCCCCATGCCTGCCGTGGGGGGGGGGGGCAGCACCTGGCTGGGCACAGCCCTTCGCGTGCTTGCCTGGGCCCAGCTCTGCCTTCAAGCTACACAAAGCCAGCCTGCCAGACTCACTTAGTCTTGCCAGAGCTTCCTGGGCACTCGCCGCCTGAGGTCCCCATATTGACATTTCCCAGCGCCTTTGTTCTGAACCGGATCTGAACCGGAACGCCTTTGGCTGCACCTGCGGCCCAAGCAGGCACCCCGCCAGAAGGCCCGAGGGACTGGCCGCTCAGCCAGGGCGCTTGGGGGGCAGCTTTCCATCCACTTCTGCTTCCAGCTCCTTGGCATGTTTTTTTCCAGGAGCGTTCTTTCTCTGCTTTGTATGTGCTCTGTTGCATAAGCTATTTATTTATTATTTATTTTATTTATTTATCGATTTATACCCTGCCTTTTTCCTACCAAGGGCTCAAGGCAGCTTACCTCATTCTCCTCCTCCATCTTATCCTCACAACAACCACCCTGTGAGGAAGGCTGGGCAGAGAGTCTGTGACTGGTCCAAAGCCACCCAGTGGGCTCCATGGCCGAGCGGGGACTCGAACCCAGGTCGCCCAAGTCCCAGCCCCGTGCTCTTCATCACCGGCCACTCTGGCTCTGGGTGGAGAGTAGAACATGCAGGGACTTTATGCCACCATTTCCAAATAATACTGGGCTTTGCTCAATCCGAGGCATTTTTGGAAAGGGGCAGAAATGGCTGCAAAAAACAGGAGAGGCCTGGAGGAGGAGGAGGAGGAGGAGGAGGAGGAGGAGGAGGAGGATCCTGTGCCTGAGTGCGCAACCAGGAGTGCCAGCCAGTTTCTGTAGGGGCCACAAGAGGTGGTCGGCTGCCACGACCAGGTGGAGAAGGCTGGTGGCTGCTGGCCAGAGCAGCGGAAGGGCCCCCCTCTCTCCCTCTGCAGGTGGTCTGCCGGGGAGCATCGCTGCCACGCGCTGCCTGTGAGCTGGAGACGAGGGGCAGGCCGGCCGGCTGGCCGGCCGGACCTCTGGCCGGTCCATCAGGGCTGACTGCGTGCTCATATGGCCATGAACCCAGCCTAAGAGAAGCCAGCAGCCGGCAGCTGCAAAGCTCAGTGTGCGACCCGAGGCCAGTCATGCACTCTCAGCCCAGCCTACCTCACAGGGTTGTTGTGAAGATAAAATGGAGACGAGGTGGATTATGTCAGCCACCCCAGTTCCTTGCAGGAAAAAGGAGCCATGTAACCCTGAAGTTGAATCCTTCTAGAGCATGTCATTCTAAAGACAGTCTAAAATTGGCAGAAACCAGTCTTAGTACTGATGGAACTTGCAGGAGTGCTTCAGTAAGCTCTGTGTGCAACTGTTCACAGTAAGAATAAGCAACATGCTGTGTCAGGAAGGGCAGCTTTGCTCCATGTGGCCTGTGCATCGGGGCCCAGAGGCAATGCGCAGAGCCATTGCCAGAGCCACGCCGTCCACCCATGCAGCTGGGAACCCCCGCTCAGCCGGCAGCAGCTCTGAAGGGCCCTCGGCAGAGCGACATGCTCCCCTCCTGGCTGCCCGTCGCTGGGGGCTGAGTCTGCTGAAGCTCCCCGGCGCAGCAGCTGGCTCTCAGGTACTGGGCTGCGGACAGCGGTCCCCTCCAGGCCCCTGGAGAGCTGCTGCTGACCTGGAGCAGGCTGGCTCGGCAGCCGAGGGGCCCTCCTTCCCCAGCCGGCCTGCCCTCCAGAGCACTGGCAGCGGCAGCCGCCTTGTAGCTGCACGGATGAGCAACCAGCAGTTGCTTCCTTCTCCTGCCTCAGCTTGGAACAAACACGCTTTTCCATGGCGGGGCAGCTTTCTGGCAACAAGGCAACCCAAACCACACCATGAACTTTGCTCTTCACAGGATCGGGCGCTTCTGCAGCTGCAAAGACTGGAAACCTACTTGCAAAACCCTTTTCCTTATATGAATTTGTGCATTTTTATAATCATATTTTTTCCTTTGAGAATGGAACGTATGCAGGGCAGGGCAGGGCAGGGGAGATACCAGTCCTACAGGGTCTGCTTGGTTTGTTAACCGAATGCCAAGGTCCACCATCTGCAGCTGCTGATAAGAAGTGTGCGTACAGATCTGCTTCTGCTTTACTACTGATGTGAGTTTCCAGCCATCTCACTCAGACTGTGGGAGAAATATCCACAACCTCAGATATGCAGATGATACCACTCTATTGGCAGAAAGTGAAGAGGAACGAAAGAGCCTCTTGATGCAGGTGAAGGAGGAGAGCGCAAAAGTTGGCTTGAAACTCAGCCTTAAGAAAACTAAGCTCATGGCATCCGGTCCTCTCACTTCCTGGCAAATAGATGGGGAAGAAATGGAGGTAGTGACAGATTTTATTTTCCTGGGCTCCAAGATCACCGCAGACAGGGACTGCAGCCAAGAAATTAAAAGACGCTCCTGGGGAGGAAAGCTATGGCAAATCTAGACAGCATACTAAAAAGCAGAGATATCATGCTGCCGACAAAAGTGCGTATAGTCAAGGCTATGGTTTTCCCAGTTGCAATGCATGGCTGTGAAAGCTGGACCATAAGGAAGGCTGAGCGCTGAAGGACTGAGGCCTTTGAATTGTGGTGCTGGAGGAGACTCCTGCGAGTCCTTTGGACCGCAAGGCGATCAAACCAGTCAGTCCTAGAGGAGATCAACCCTGACTGCTCTTTAGAAGGCCAGATGCTGAAGATGAAACTCAAGTACTTTGGCCACCTAATGAGAAGAAAGGACTCCCTGGAGAAGAGCCCGATGCCGGGAACAATGGATGGCGAAAGAAGGAGGGGGCGGCAGAGGATGAGGTGGCTGGATGGAGCCACTGGGGCAGTGGGTGTGAGCTTGAGTGGACTCCGGGGGAAGGTGGAGGGCGGGAAGGCCTGGAGGAGTGTTGTCCATCATGGGTCAGGCATGACTTTGCCATGGAACAACAACGGCATTTGGACCTAACTGTGCAAATCTGACACCCTTTTGACCGCCTTGCGCTGCTCCCCAGCCTGCCTGCTCCCTGACCAGAGGGAGACGTCCTGAGCCATCCGTCTGGCGCTGTTTTACTTGCTGCGTGCTCCTTTCTGCACCGGCCAACATGTATTCACTCGCACGGCTCGGGCACACGCTTCACCGAGCCTGGCTCTGCCCACCGAGCTGCTCATCAGCGCGTGGCAGCCGCGGGGGGGGGGGGAGCAGCCACGTGTGCGTGTGCGTGGCTCATTAAGTAGGTGCCCTTAAAAGCACATAATCAGCTCTGGATCTCATGTGACCGGCTGTGCATCTGCTCAGGCAGGGCCTTCCTCAGCAGTGAAGCAGAAAGGCTGTGGGGGGCAGGATGGTGAGGGGGCACACACAGTGCCCCCCAGGAAAGATGCGGCGGCTGGATCTCCCTGGCTGTGGCCCGGCCCTTGTCTCTTTCTCTTGCATTCACTCTGCCACGTACGTGACGCGAGGCACACAGCCCGGGAGATCTCCTGTCTTGTGCGCATGGAAAGAGTGGCGAGAAGAAAGAGGGTCAGCGCAGGGTGGCGGGGCAGCGACGTGCTGTTAATTCTGCCGAGCAGAGACCGCACCACTGCCAACGGCAGCGCAGAACATCAGTCCTCGTCCCAAAATGACCTCCTTCAGAGCCAGCGGCTGCTGGAGAGGCCTCATCTCTGCCCCACGAGATCAGCGGCTGGCACTCGCTCGTGGGGCGTGCACGTCCTGGGCTTGGTGGGTCCCGTGTGGGGCATTGTGGGGCACCCCCAAGCGCCGATGCCCAGTCTGCCTAGTGCACCGCTGCCCTGTGTGCTTGCGAAGGCACCACTGGCAACAGCCGCCAAGCGCCAGACCTGGCTAGAAAGGTGGGATGGGGGCGCCATCCTGGGGGGCCAGGCAACCGGAGTTTTAGTCCTCCCCATGCCATGCCCGCCACTCACTCTCAGCCTCGCCTGCTGCACAGGGTGATGGTTGTGAGGATGAAATGGATGGCGGAGGGCTTCATAGGCAACCTTGCGTTCCTTGCAAGAGGGCAAACCCAGGATCTGGGCACAATCAAATAACAATGCAAAGCCCGCGGGGCCGGCACAGATTGCCCACAGAATTTGGGCTCCAGCTGTGTCATAAATGCCAAGCAAGAATGAAAAATGCACGAAAACCAGGCCATGCCAGCGGGTGAGCACCCGCGTGTACAGCACCCGCAGGCACGTCGCCTTTGCTCAGCCCTACGGCGCATCCCAAAAACCCGGCGCACACGCTGCAGGCCAGATGAGCTGAGAAAGTGCTCCAAGTGCGAATCTCGGGTGCAGCAACCCTCGTAACCTGAAGGGGATTTTTAGGAGTTTTGAAGATGGAAGAGAAGGGAGCAGGCTTCGGGGATGCAGACAGGATGGATGCAGCTGCCTTGGAGGCACTAAAGCTCTTTCTCCTAGGTGAGCTGGAGGCCAGCGGGAGGAAAGGTGCCTTTCCCCGGCTCTTTAAGAGACCGTTCGAGTGCATGCAGGGCGCGGCCAGCAGGTGCCGCCCCCTGCCCAGGGCCTGCCCAGCCCAGTCGCGCTCACCATTTAGGGTGCCGCCTGTGTGGGGTCAGACAGAAAAGATGCGGGGCGTGTGGGACCTCTTTCACGCTTACCATGCAGGGGATGGCTGTGCTGAGGATATGCAGCTGCCCCTCAAGGGATCCCTGGGGTGGATCGCAGGGTTTCGGAGAGGGTGGATTTGACCTGGTCCTGAATGGTGCAACACTCCCTCTTAGGGATAAGGTCCGCAGCTTAGGTGTACTCCTCGACCCGGAGCTTTCTTTGGAAGCTCAGGTGACAGCGGTAGCGAGGAACGCCTTCCTTCAGCTTCGGCTGATTAATCAGCTGCGCCCCTACCTGGAATACGACTGCCTGGCGACAGTGACACACGCGCTGGTGACTTCCCGCCTAGACTTCTGTAACGCGCTTTACGTGGGGCTTCCCCTGAAGACAGTCCGAACACTTCAATTGGTGCAAAATAGAGCTGCCAGGTTGCTGACGGGGACGGGGCGTTATGCTCACATGACTCCAGTCCTCCATCAGCTTCACTGGCTTCCCATTGAAGCCCGGGCCCAATTCAAGGTGTTGATTATGACCTACAAAGCCCTAAACGGCTTGGGTCCTGGCTACCTGAATGAGCGCTTACGTCCGTATATGCCCGACCGCCCTTTGAGATCTGCGGGAGAGTCCCTTCTCCGGGAACCCTCCATGAAAGAAATTAGGAGAGTAAGTACCCGGAGGAGGGCTTTCTCTGCGGTGGCGCCCAACCTATGGAATTCACTCCCCAAAGAGGTCCGCCTGGCACCGTCGTTACTGGTTTTTCGGCGCCAGGTAAAGACCTTTTTATTTAAACATCATTTCAATTGTTAAAACATATGATCTGGCCTGGACAACTTCTTCTTCCTTCTCTTTCTCCTCCTATATTTTTATTTTATACTGATAATTTTAATTTTGTATTTGTAAATCAATGTATTTTTTGTATTGTTATATTTAATGGTAATTTATTATGTACTATTGTATTTCAATGTATTTTATCATGTTGTAAGCCGCCCCGAGGTTTCGGCAAGGGGCGGCATAGAAATGTTATAATAATAATAATAATAATAATAAAGGAAACCCAGGGGCAAGCAAAGATCTGCTCGGAAATGTTAGCGCTCCAAACCCGATGCATCTTTTCTGTGACATCCCATCCCCAGGAGAGGATGCAAGAGCACATGGTCATTTTGGGACAAGGCTGACCCCAGGGGAAAGGGAGGGGGAGAAGCACTGCAGCGGGACTAAGCCCAGCACTGCACCGAGCACCTGGCCTGCGTAGTCCCGCAGGGACTGGGTGCCTGCAAGACACGGCGGCCTGTTCAGGCGGAGAGGTGCACCGACGATCTAAAATGCTGTACCAGCAGCCCCAGACGCGGGGAGGCCTTCTCGCCATCTCCCTCCCTCTCTCTCTCCCTCCCCCCGCTGCCCTTTGCCTCTTTACCCCATGCCTGCTAAGCAGGGTTTTCATGCATCAGCTTCTGTACTCATACAATCTTGTCAGTATCACAGGATTCCGCTGAAAAGTCTGCAAACATCCAAGGGGTGGATTCTTCTGGACTAGCAACAGAAGAGATCAGGTCACATTGTCCATTTTGCAGGGTTTTGCTTCTCAGGGGCAACGGATGTATTTGGAGGCAATGCTCTGCTATGTGTGGAGGCAGAGAAAAACGGCTGCAGAGCACTGTTGGGAACTGGAATCAGCGCTGCTTGGTGCGAGTTGGTGCTGAGCACAGGAAGCTTCTGCTTAATCCGCTTAAGGCGTGGATAATAAGCGTGCACTTGAACATGTGCAGAATATATCTCTCGTCACTGAGTAACCACAGCAGCTGTGGAAACATCTTGGGTTCAGAGATGTGGCCTGCAAGTAAGAGCAAGGGTTCCAGGTAGTTGCAAGCCCCAGCACCTATCTGTTTAGAAATTTGAGAATCAGATCATAGCGTAAGCCTGGGTGGGAAGCAGCGAGAAGAAACTGGAAGCATGTCAGAAATGCGGTGACCAGGTGTGGGTCAGGAAATGCAGGACGGTGGCATCGGAGGCAAGCGTGTAACACAGCAGTGGCATGCACAGTCGCACCTGCAGGATGCCGTGAAGGCTGGCGCCGCGGGTTCCTTCAAAGGGACACGTTCCGGAGAAGGCTCCCGGCAGCTGCCGTCCAGGCAGCTCTGCGCCGGCCCCGCTTGCACGCGTCCTGCCGGCGAGCTTCGCAGGTGCGGCGGCTGCTTGGCCCCTGCGTTCGACGGACCCTCGCCTGGCCAGATGCTCTCTGCTTCTCGCATTAAGAAAACCCCAGGAAGTGTAATGGGAAGCAGGAGGGGGCAGAGCAAGGCGTCAGACTGGCCCGCACGGCTGCGCCTCCTGCAGTGCTCAGAGCAGGACTTCCAGCGGCTCTCCCACTGAGTCCTGCTGGGGCTGACGGGCCGGAAGCCACTGGGCCACGGATGGTCGAAGGGGGCTGGAGCTTCCCGCTAGGGGCTGCGTGGCAGGGGACAGCAGCAGGCGCCCGCCTCCAAGGTAGCCTGCAAGCCCTTTCCAGGGTCAGGGAGAGAAAGCTGGAGGGCTCTGGCCCCGCTGAGCCGGGTCCAAAGGCGGCTCACCGGCACTCGGCTCGCAGGGGCAGGATGGCCGAGCACGTCCAGGCCCTTGCGGAACGCCTCTCCTCGCGTATGTAATGATTATTGCGTGCCATAAACACACAGGTCCCACGGGGCGTGGGAGAAGGCCTCCTTGGTTTTGTTTGAGGGCAAGTGCGCCTTTGTTGCAATGGAGGCGTCAGGAAGAAGGGGGATTCACAGAGTTCCCCCAGCTCCATCCCCCAAACAGCCCGATTCCCCCACGGGCATTGCTGCTGACACTGCCCCCTCACCCGAACCATCCGCCAGTGGCCCCGTGAATCCCCACTCCCAGCCCAAGGCAGCCTGCAAAACACTGCTCGGTTTGCAGCCGAGGTCCGTCCCTGCGTCTCCTCACGCCCACCCCAATCGCAAGGCTGGCTTGCCCACGGAGGGCCTGCGCAGCCCTCGCTCAGCTGCCTCTCATCCTCAAATGCTCAGAACCCTCTCCCGTGGTGTGTTTTGCACAATTACAGCACAATTTGCATAACCAGCCCATTTGCACAACATGCAAATAAGATGGCCTGGCTTTCAGGAACAGGGGTGAGGCAACCCTCTGCTGAAGATGCCAGTCCACGCCTCGCAGCTTGCTCAGACGGATCACAAGAGCCCCCACGAGGGGCCGCACCCACCCCAGCCACCCTTCCGTGACCCCAGCGGTGCTGGCCACGCGGTCACTCGGCCGCACCGGGCCCCAGTGGGCGGCAGTCCCCAGCGAAGGAAGAGGAGCCGCTCTGGCTGTGTTGGGTGGCTTGCTCTTCCCTTCTGCTTGGCTCTAAACTCAGTAACTTGGGCATTTTGGGGTGAAGTAATAACAGTCTTTCCTGTTTTCTTCTCCCGCACTTGAGCAATTTTTCTCATGTCCAAAGCGGGGGGACGAGCGAGGGCCACTGCAGGCATTCCCTGGGCAACCGAGTGGGCCGCTCTCTCTCATGGCCTCTGCTACACGCTGTGGGGCCAGACCCATTTACCTCGAATGGGTCAGTATTCGACACTAGGGATTGCCAGGGGAGCCATCCAAATCAGACCTACAGCAGGAAAGGAAGGGCTAACCCTTCAGCTCCCCATCCCATGGTAGAGTCCTGATCTGGATCAGACTGGAGTTAAAGAGGATAGGAGCAGAGCGGAGCACGGCCGCTGGCTCCCAGTAAGCCTCGGTGTCTGGCTCGGCCTTGAGGCTCAGGGGAAGCTGAGTGCTTCCGCCTTCTCTCTCAAATCCCTTCCCCCTTCCCCATCTTCTCCGGGCTACAGGCCTTTCTCTTCCTTGCCCTGCCTCTTGTTCCTGCCATAGCCAAAGAAGGTCCTGGTGCTATTTTCAGCATGCAAGTCACACATTCAAGGCAGCAGGTTCCACTTTGGAGAGAGAACGTTATCATCAAGGCAAGGAAGGCTTTCTTGGACAGTCCTTTTTTTAGCCAAGCCAGGCTTCTGGCAGATGTTGGCACAGCCAAACCCCTGTGTTCTTTCAAGAGTACATCTCTGAAAGTTTTACCAGCTGTTTCCTGGAAGCACTGTCCTTGTTTGCAGAAGATCAGGGACCGTTCCTGGTGGCTCTGTCCAAAAGCTTCCTCAGATGAGTGGATTTCTGTGCAGGAGTTTCTGTGCCTTAGATGGAATCTTTCTCCCCTCCCTGTGCTGCTAAATCCATTCCTTCGTAACCCTGGGCACTCCTTTGGCTTAAAGCTAAGGCTTGGCATTGTCCTGATCAGTCTGCCCTGAGCAGAAACCCACCTGCTCCCCAGCATGTCCCGCTTCCAAAATAACCCCAAGCAAGAAAAGATCAGTTCCCCCCATTTCCAGACAAGCGTCCAGCCCATCAGTCTGCTAGGTGGCATGTGCGCATGTGCGCGCGCAAAGTGCGGTTCACCCTCGTTCCAGTGGAGGACCATCACACCGCACTTGAGTCAACCCTGCCCCCTCCGTGGGGAGGCACCGCAGGGCAGGAGAGGCAAAGGCAGGCAGCTCAGGGGCTGGTGCGTCAGTGGCGGCTCCAGGGTGGGACTCGGAAGCATCTGCAGAGGCTGCTGTGCTCCCTTCAGGCCCCCTCAGTGCAGAGAACATGGCACCAACCGGAAAGGCACCGGGCTGCCAACGCTTCAGCGTGTGCAAATGCACTCGCTTTCCCGGCCCCTCACTGGGCATGTGAAGAAGGACAGGCGTGGGGCGCCACGGAACCAGCCCCCGCAAGGCCGTGCCACCCTGCTCCCCCAGATTTTCTGCCACCTGAGGAAGGAGACAGCCACGCAGGGAAAGCACAGGGCAACGCAACGGGAGGCTGACGGATCCCTCGCACACAAGCGCAGGGCATCGTAAAGATGATCTCTTGCCAGCGCACAAACCTGCAAGGCAAGGTGTTTCCCCAGGAAGCTGCTGGCGTGGAGGAGTCTCCTCTGTCCTGCCGCAACCTTGAGAAACTGGCCACAAAGCAAAGCCTCAAAGATGCTACCAAGGTGTTAATTGCAGGGCGATTTCCTGTAACTTGATTAAGGTAAGGAGGTTAAACAGGTCAATTATGCGCCTACAGTACCTGGTGAGCACACATTTCCCAGTGGGGAAATCACTTTGCAATGGGAATGCCATGGACAAGGAAGCGCAAGGGAGAAAACGCTTGTCGGTTTGCATCGCTGAGAACACATTTGTTTCAGTGTTTCTCCTCCTGCAGACAGGAAAGCTGCTTCGCCTCCTTGAAGAAAAGCCAGGTCCTTGCAGGGGCGGCTGAACCCCAGAACAGAGGGTGAGAGTCACCCGAAGGGGGCGCTCTTGAGGAGACCCCCCCCCAACTAGATGGGAGCCATGCTGGATTCCCCACTCCTCATCCCAGCCCATGCAAACTGCTCCAGCAATCACACATTTTTGGCAGAAACAAAAGAAAGTGAGCCAAGTTGACACTAAGGAAAAAACCACAATATCTATATTAGCCTAATTGCTTTATTAGGCCAATCAAAAGATTTCACATATTGTGCAACATTTTGAATAATGTTTTTCTCCTCCTTATTCACTCCCTACCAACTTTTTTGTCAATTCTTTCCTGATGAAGGAAACTGGAGAACTGAAGTCATAACTGCACAATCCTGGCAGCTTTCTGTAGTTGCCTTACTAAAGCGATCGCACCGGTCCAGCTGCCGATGGTTTCTGAGTGCCCCTGCGCACAGCCAGGCGCGACTGCACATTCTGGTTTACATTTCTGGAACCAGGCAGCTGCAGTGCCCCTTGTCTCCGCCGTGGCCAGTCCCCCCGCCTGCCAGAGGAAGCGTCCAAGCTCGAGCTTGCCTTCCTCGCCCCTCAAACGGCCCCG
Organism: Varanus komodoensis; assembly: GCF_004798865.1. Classification (NCBI taxonomy): domain Eukaryota; kingdom Metazoa; phylum Chordata; class Lepidosauria; order Squamata; family Varanidae; genus Varanus; species Varanus komodoensis. The sequence goes on along the minus strand of NW_025336576.1, from coordinate 1,310,431 downwards.
GGGCTGCCCAGGTGTGCAGCAGCTGGGAGGCCTGGGGCCTGGGGCTCCAGGGAACACCCTGCACTGGGCGAGCTTCCCAAATGCCCTCGTGTTTTTCATATTTCTTGGCTGCAACCAAGCTATGTGAAATCTTTCACAATTCTGATTTCTTCATGATCAACAGAAAGTTCTGTCATTCTTCTGTGGAAACAATCTCTGTTTTCGTAATATTCGCTGCAGTCCTGCTTGGTGCCTCTTCCTTTCACTTTTACCAGAGTCCTGTCAAGTCATGGCTGCTTTCTGCCGGTAGAATAGCATCACCTGCACAGCTTAAATTAGCAACGTGCCTTCTGCCAGTTCTCACTCCTTCCCCGATCCTCATCCAGTTTTCCTTATGATACATTCTACGTACAGATTGGGATATAAAATACAGCATTTCTGACAGCTTTGCCCAAGGAAAACTATTCTGCTGCTCTGTATTCTGCCATCCATACTGGCTCCCTTTTCTGTTGGCTACAGCAATTGCCTCTTGGCCTTCTTCCATAGTAATACCTCCAGCTTCAGTCCACAGTTCTTCTTGCTCACAGTCGATTGAGTAATGCAAATCTCTTCTTTCTGTGGACATTGAATTCCTCAGGGATATTGCTGAAGTTGTCTTTTGGCACTATGCTGATGCTGGTGGTCTTTTTCAACGTTGATATTAAGAGTTCCTGGTCACTCCTGCAACCCACTCCTGGTCTTGTTTTGGCCATGAGAACCCAGTGTCTCCATCTCCTGCTTCCAATTACACAGTTCATTTGATTTCTGTACTGGCCGCCTGTGCATGTCTGACTAGTTGCTTGAAGTACGTGTAATAAACAGACGGTTGGCTTCACAGGGTTCTGCGTGTCCTTCTCCTAATTCAGTGCTTATTCCTAGGTCAAATTGTCCTACAATATTTGATTCTGCTTTGGTTCCTATTTTTGCATATTAATCACCCAGAATTATCAGCGTGTCTTATTTTGGTGTGTTATCGAAGTCTTTTTAAACATCTGCACAAAAGTTTCCAATTGCTTCTTTTTCAGACTACCTCTGCTTTTTCTCTCTCCGCAACCCACAGTTGCATCACAATGTTGAGAGACCCTGGTAGCATGAGCAGGGGTTAAACTGGGAAGTGACATGGGGATTACTTTCCCCTCCCCAGTGCCACTTTCCTGGCCCGATTCCCCTCCTCCTGTGGGAGCATTTAACAAAAGAAAAGGAGACCAGGAGACAAGACTGCCGATGGACCTCCCAGTCTTAGCTCTAATATACCTATTTTGCAGGTGAGCAATGTCGGGAAGGGATTGGCCAAGGCTGCTTCCAGATGGAGAGCTCCCAGGGGAAGGCACTGTGCCGCCTCTTCTTCCCTAACGGAGCGTCTGATGTAATGCCCGCAATGGGTGATGCGGCAGGGGGTTGACAAGCGGAGGCCGTGTCATCCGGCCCCCGCGAACTCCTGGGGGTGGGGGAGGCCGACCCAGCCCCAGGAGGAGCCCAGTGGGCCACTCTGGCGGGCGGGCGGGCGCTGCAGCTGCGCAGGCTGTGCCTTCAGGCCGCCCGGCACTCGGGGCCACGCGTCCCAAAGCAGCCGCATGTGGAGGCTCCGCTGCCGCGGAAGCTTTGAGGCTCCGAGGCGGAGGCAGCCGGCCGCGGGTGAGTCTAATGCACACGGGCAGGCCTCCGCCGGCGGGGTCGGCAGCTCACGTGCCTCGGCCGACGGCCGCAGCGTGCTCCGGGCCGGCATGAGGAGCCGCACGGCCGCCGCCGCCGCCCGAGCAGCTGCCTCCCTCCCTCCCTCGCACGCCCCCGCCCCCTGGGAGCCGCCGCTTGGCACAGGGCGAGGCGGGAGCGGAGTGGAAGCCGCACAGTGCCCTGCAGCGGGAGCAGAGGAAGGGCGAGGGCTGGCCGCCTCTCACGTGCGTGCGGTGGCCCCGCACCCCAGTGGGCCGCTGGGAGGGGCCGCCGAGCACACGGGGGGAGGCAGCCTGGCCTGGCAGCCCGGAATTCCCCGCATGTCCGTGCCTGCCTCCGTCCGGCCTGCCCTGCTCGCCTGGCCCCGCCGGTCAGGCGAAGCCCGTCGTGGCGTTTGGGGCAGGCAGGGCAGCCTTCTGCGAGCAGCCGGGAGCCCCGTGGGCATGGCGGAGCCGTCGCAGGCGCGGCACCCGGGTCGGGCGAGTTTCTTTCCCCACAGGGCCTGCGCAGCTTTCCGGTGGAAGCACTCCCAGTGCGGCTCTCACATGCACAGACCTACCCGGCTACTGTCCGCCTCCAGATCGGCTGCCGGACGTACGGAGCAGCTTCCCAGCAAAGCTGGTGTGTGAGTGAATCTCCGTGGCAGCCCATTCACACAAGCATGCCCTCTGTCATCCCTGTATAAGACTCCAAGAGAGATACACCCCATTGTGCAGGGAGTGATAGATTGGAGGGGGCCTTGGAGAGGTGGAGGGACAAGCCCTGCTGGAAAAGAGCAGGGCGGCTTCCGCAGGGGGAGGGCTTGTCTCGCTCACCTACTGGAGGTCTCTGAGACCATCAAGAAGCGTGTGGATGGGCGGTCTGGGGGACGTTGTTGACTTGGACTTCCAAACGGCTTGGGACGAAGTCCCTCACTGAAGGCTCCTGAGCAAACAAAGCCGTCGTGGAGTAACAGTTCCTGGTAGCTTTCCCTCCTGCTAATCTTGATAGCAACGCACTGCAGATCTCACTTTTAGTTGAACTAAATGTCTCTCTGGCGCAACTGTAGCTATTTGCTTTTCTTTTTAACTGCAGCCACAGCCACAAGTTTCAGTGGAACAGCAGCTGCGGCAGGGGCCGCCTGCACCCAGGCCCACGGATGCCCTGCCCTGCCCTGCCCTGCCCTGCCTCTTGCATAAGCAGCATTCAGAGCAGGGCACAGCATCTTCTAAGAAGAGTAAACTCGCACTTCCCCGGGCCAGAAAACATCCTTCTGCGCATGGCAGCATGAAGGTGTGTCTGGCTTGGGTTCACTGGAAAATGTGGGAAGGGCTTCCTCCACCCCAAGATCTACGGGCCATGTCATCCTCCTACTGCAGAAACAGAACGATGCCACCAGGAAACGGGCTCTTCTCTGGGGAAGTAGGCAAGGCCTCTCTGGGGAGGCAGGCAGGCAAGCTGCGCCTAGAGCCATGTCCACCTGCTTGTTCGAAGCAGCATTTCCATTGCCACCCTGTCCTCTTGGAGGCAGCTGCCGGCACCCTTTCTGCATTGCCAAACAGGTGTGTTGCTTTCTCTGCCTTGACCACTGCGAGTTTTAGTGCCTAATTTTGCAAGAGGCTGCCAGGAAATAACCCAGGCACCTCCACTCAGAGGTCAGTCTTGCTGTGTTCAGTGTGGATCGCTGCCGCCGCCGCCGCCGCCGCCGCCATCATACCTTGACTATTCCCAGTGATGAGACTTGAGAAATCTGATTTGCACAAAGCTGCACGTGTGTGAAAGCAGCGTTTCCAAAGCCAAAGGCAGACTTTCTTTGTGTCTGGATGATGCGCACCACGTGTTCGAGAAGATGCATCACTCCAGAGGAAAGAAAATGCCTTGGGGTGCCTTAAAGACCGATCAGTTTATGATGTCAGAAGTGTTCATTGTTTAATAACAAATAATAGACTTGTTCCTATACAAGGTTGCTTTTGCTGCAGCAAAGTCGCCCAGAAACTGGGTAAAACCTTGAATGAGACATGTGTGACGGAAGAGATACTGCGTCTTTTAAGAAGATGCTGTTGGCCACTGGTATTTTTAGAAGTACTTGCCTTAGAAAGGTTTCACTGGAAAGAAATGTTGTCCAGTTAATCAGAGATGCTTTTTAGGTGCTGACCTTTTAAATCAACTAATCTAATTCATCCATTTTCAGTGTAACCCTACCCATGTCTAGGCAAGAGTAAACCCCATCACGCTTGGTAGGATTTACCCCCAAGTAAGTGCATATTTAATTGCGGCCTCATCCAGGACAGCAGAAAAGGGAGAGCGAGAGCAGGTTCGACGGGTGTTTCGAGCCCTTTCCTCCCAGTGTGAATACGCGCAAAACCAGAAGTGAAACTGGAGCACTGGCGAAACCCGTGTGATCCATTCTGTGCCTGTTGCTTCCTTATTCACGGTGATTTATCGTTATTTCCCTGCCTGGCGTGGAAGAGCTCCCAGCCTGTGCCGACAGTGGCACACCCGCCTGCCCCCCCCCCCCCGTGCCCCAAAGGCTCATTATCTCCCTTCCTTAATTAACAGTAACCAAGAAACTATTTCCAGGGAAAGGTCCCCTGGGAGGAGCAGCTGCCAATTACGCCTGCAAGCCAAGGGAGGAGCAGCGTGGATGGCAGCCCTGCGTGGTCGCCCCCCTCCGCTCCTCGGCTCTGGGGGGGGGTGTGCAGCAGGGATGGGCCTTCCTGCGTCATTTGCCACTTGGGGGTCTGTGGCTGAGGTGGAAAGGGATTGCCAAGCATCTGACCTGCCCCCCCCCCCCACTGCTGCAGGGCTTGATTTGCCATGAGGAGCAGGTGCCATCCCCCCGAAGCTCCAGCCGGCTTCAGCATCCACGGGGGAAAGGGGGCGGCTAAAGGCACAGGGTGGGCCGGGCAGGGTTCCAGCAGCCCCGTCTGGCCAGGGCCAAGCCTCTTCCTGTCGGTCCAGGCAGGATTCCTCCCCCCTGCCACCCTCTCTCTCCCCCCCCCCCCCTTTTTGGGCTCTTCCTTAGCTTAAAAAAGTGAATGAGGATGGGAACTTGATGACTCTCTGAAGAAAAGTGAAAGCCCGCGGATCCTGTTGTGGTTTTGAAAGCACACTTTTTGCTGCCAGTGCAGGAAGCAGAGGGCCTTGGTGCTCTGGCCCTTCGCCGCGCAGGGCTCAGCAGGAGGGGGAGCCAGGGGCACCGTGTCCGCCGCGTGCCGCTGCCATGCCTGGGTGACCCCCATGATGGAGGCGGGTTCCGCAGAGGCTGCCTCCTCTGCCACTGCCTCCTCCACGCCGGTCTTGTCCATTCGTCTGTCCATTCCCCCCCACAAACCGCTGTGCCATGCAGCGCAGGGGCAAGGGGGTCCTCAGGAGCTGGAGGGGCAAGGGAGCGGGAGGTGGAGCCCCTGCAAGGGGAGCGGAGGCAACTACCTGCAAGCACCTGAGCCTTGCCCGCGTCTCCCATCTCGAGGACAGCACTTGTGGCCCAGCCTGTCCGGCCCTCCAAGGCTCCCTAGCTGCCGTTCCCACGACGGGTCGCCGCTGGCTGCCCTGGGGGAGGGCCGTGGAACCTCCAGAGGGCCACACGCTGCCCTCCTCCCCTTGGACTACCGGCTCTTACCTCAAGGCCGACTCAGGAACGCTTAAGGGTGGCCCCTTTGGCAGGCTCCACACCATGGGTGTCACCCCACGTGGAACGACCCGGTGCCGGTTAAAGGCTGTGGTACAGCGGACGCTGGAGGTTGCGGGAGGATCGGGCCCCACCAGTGGCCAGGCCACACCGTGTGAGAACCTCCAAGCGTCTGCTATCTGAGCGTGTCAAATGAAAGCAGGACTGGAGCGAGCGAGCGAGTGAGCACGAAGGAGATTGTCCTGCGGAGGCAGCGCAGGTCGGGGTCTGCTCCGCCCGGTGGTCCCTGGATGGCTGCAGGGAGGGCTTGTTTTCCGGCTCCAGGTGATTGTAACCGTGCAAATCTCAGACCAACTGGGGCAACGTTTCTCTCCATCCAGTAAGAACTCCAGACAGCAAGCCAGGCCCTTCTGATTCCTCTGTGCGCCAGCTGCCTCCACAGGGCGCTCCCGTTTCTTAGGGGTGCCGCTCAGGCGGCTTCCTCGCCAGGGACGAACACGTGCAGCTGCAGGGAGGGCCGCATCCGCACCTGCCACGTCCCCCGAGGGCGACGCGCGTGCCGACTGGCCTGCCGGGAAAGCGCAACTGAGCGAGAGCATCCAAGGGGCACCTTCGCTTGCTCGCTCGCCCCGAAACAAAGGCAGTTATATAAGCGGGCGGAAGAGCTGGGCACCATCCCCGCATTTCGTGACAGCTGCTGCCACCTAGCGGCGAACCTGTGGCAGAACACCCGGCACAAAGAGGGCTGGAGAGGCCTGGATTGCCAGCCGCGGACCCGGCTGTGGGAAATGGACCTGGACCGGGCCTGAAAGAAGCAACCCGCCTGCAGTGTGCCCCCCCAGTGCGCGCCCCCAGGGCCGCCCTGCCCTGCCGGGCGGGCTCACGGGGGCAGCTGGGCCCCCACAGCCCCAGCGCACTTTCCTGCACCCTTCCTGCCAGGAAGGGCTTCCCTGGAGGCCCTCACAGTTCCTCCTTTGGCTGTGGTGGGGGGAGCCCCTGCCAGCCCCGAGGGCCCCACAGAGACACACTGCGCTCCCCCCACCCGTGGCCCAGGCAACGGAGGGAATGTGCTGAATCAGTTTCCAAGGCGGCTGGATGCTCCGAGGATGCATTTCAGTGTTAAACTATCCCGAGACTATGGGAAAGGACCGTCTTAAAAAGTTTTCAATAAATGAATGCATGCATAAATAAATGCAGAGCCCCCCCCCCCCCCACCCTTCCCTTTGCTTGGGACCCGGGGGGAGGCCTCCCCCTCCCCCCCGGGGGGGAAATTGGGGGGGGGGTGTTCCCCAGCCCCTGGGGCAGTTTATAAAAGGGGGGGGGGGGGGCCCCGGGGGGGGGGGGGGGGGCGTTTGCTCCGCAAAGCAAAGGCACCAGCAGCCAATGCAGCTGCGCAGAGGCCACGTCTTGCATGCGGGGGGGGGGCAGTACAGCTTTCACTGGGCCTGTCGCGCCTCGCCTGGCTTCCCCGCCCCCCAAGATTAAAAAGAAGCGGGCAGGGGCGCAGGCGTGCAAGGTGGGCACGGCTGCAAGGAGGGCGGCTCCACAGACCCCCCCCCCCGCCTCCACCGTCCCTTCTCGGCGGCTGGGGCTGAGCACGTGCGGAGCGCGGCAGCACGTGGCCGGTGGCTCGCGAGGAGGCCCGCCGCGCTTCCGCAGGTGCAGCCGGGCCGGGCCGGGGCGGGGGGCGAGGAGCTGGGCGCCCCTTCTGGCCCGGTTGTGCCGCGAAGGCGCCGCAGGGGCCGGGCCGCCCGGAGTCGAGGGCGCGAGGCGCAGCGGGGAGGCGCGCAGCGGGGCAGGCTGCGCTGCGCGGCTGCGCTGCGCTGTGCTGCGCCGGCCCCGCCCCGCCCCGCC
>NW_025336576.1:1209775-1303175 GCF_004798865.1 Varanus komodoensis | reverse complement strand
GCTTCCACCTGGCGGGCGCCCGCTGGAAGGCCGGCGGATGCGGCGCAGCCGCGGGCCTCTCCGTTGTCCGCCCGGCCGATGCGGCGGCTGCGGGCTTGATCGCTGGGGACCCCACCGGCGCAGCCCCGGCGGCCGAGCGCTCCGAGGGGCTGGGCGCGGGGGCGGCGGGCTTCCGGGGCGCCCGCAAGCCCCGGCGCCCCCCCCTGGCGCGGCCCGCGGGACCGGGGCGGCGGGGGGTCCCCCGGCTGCGCAGCCGGCCCGCCTTTTGTCCTCGGCCTCGGCGAGCGCGCCGCCGCCGCCGCCGCCGCCCCGTGCGCAGCAGGGCCGCCCGCACCGCTTCCCCCGCGGCGCTGCTCGTTAATCCGAGCACGCTCCGCGCGTCCAGCCGGCGCCGCCTTGCGGAACAAGCCCGCCGCCCTCCCCGCGGGCCTTGCACCTGCCTCCCCGGCGGGCCTGGGCGGCGCCGTCGCTCCCGCGCGGGGCCCCGGCCCCTGGCGACCCCTGCCCGGGCTCCGGGGGCGCATCGCGACCCGCCTGCTCGCGCCTCCGCAGTGCTTCGTTTCCTGCCCGGGGGAGCCCGCGGGACGGAGGGGCTCGCTGCCCGCTTTGGCCGCTGCCTGCGGGGGGCTGCAGGAAAGGCACGACGAGAGGACCAGCGGCACTGGGTGGGGCGCGTCGCTTTGCACCTGCCCTCCTCTGCTCCCCCGCCGTAATTCCCGCACGGATTGTCGTCCTCCTCTGCATAGCTCCATGGCGCAGTTCAGAGCAGCAGAAACACAAAGGACAAGGCTCTGCCCCCTAGGAGCCTACAGGTAGGGTGCTCTTCGCATTGCATCAGGTGGTTCTGGCTATACCCAGCTGCTGCAGTTGTCTTGTTTTCCATGGAGGTGAGTTATTTTTCTGCCTCCTCCTCATGGTCCTAATGACCCCATTGCCCCCCAGCTGGCTGTGCGGTGAGAGGAAAAGGGGTGATGCTTGGAGACGCTGGTGCAGGAGGAAGGGCTTCCCGGGCCTTGCTGTGAACTGCCGTCCTGGGAAAACCAGGGCCCACGCGCGGCAGCCCTGGGCAGCTGCGGAAAGAGGCCCACCCCGTGCGGGGACGTGCTTGCGCCACGGCGCTCTTGGCCCTGCAGCTGGGCTGGGCGGGCGTCCGCAAGGGCCAGGAGGGGGAAAGCGAGCCCAGGCGGCGGCAGGGAACTCTGCTTTGTTTCACTCGTGCCTGCGGACAGAGGAGCTCAGGGAAGAGCCCCCTCTTAGGACCCCCACCCACCTTCCAGTGCTCCAACCAGCCCCTTCCAGCAAGCAGTTTCCCACTCTCGCAGAAGCCTCTCTCCTCCGCTGGAGGGGAGTAACGGAAAAATAGCTACCGGTAACGGCACGGTGTTTTTAAAATCGTGGCCTTGCTCTAGAAAATCCACGTGTGCTCAAAGCGGGTGCGCCAGGCGGCGATAGCACCCTGCTGCAAAGCAGGTGGGAGAACATCCGCGAGGAATAACATCACCGGGCACGGCCAAGTGCAGAGGCCTTGCTGGTGAGCCCCTGAGGTGTGCAGGCCTGGAAGCCCCGACGGTGTGGACTCGGCGGAGGAGAAACAGGATGGGAGACACGCCTGCAGAGGGACTTCTCGGCCATGGGGCTGAGCAGGAGGACCGGATCGGGGCCCTTCTGGGCTGGACCAGTTGCTGCCGACAGCCCTTCCACGCATCCCTCCCGGAAGCCCCGGGAAGCCGCCAGCGGGGTCGGGGGAAGAGTCCCTCTGCTGTGGGTGCAAGGCAGCAGGCCCTCAACCCGGGACTGCTTGGAGGGTGGGGGGCGTGGCCTTGCCTCCCAACCGGCCCCTCCATGGAGCCCACCTCCCTCCCTCCCTCCCTCCCTCTCTCCCTCCCTCTGGGCTCCTGCAGCCACATCCCATGCCCACAAGTTCCAGGACTGTGATTCCTCCCGCGTGGGGCTTTGTGCCTTGACGAATCTCCTGCCAGCCACTTCTACTGGACAACCCCAAATTCCAGTGGGGCTTCCCTCTCTTCTTCTCCACCCACGTGTTCCCGGCCAGGCGCAGTGGCAGATGCCGCAGGAGCCCTTGGATTTTCTGCACTCGGGGCCACCTTCAGGGAGGGGAAAAGACTGAGGCTCACCAGGCCTCCCAAAATGGGCAGATCCAGTCTCAAAATCGCTACTGGGGGAGGTGGCGCTGGCCGGTGTCCCCTGCAGATCCCCCTGCAGAAGCTGCCCCTGCTCTGCCACAGTCAGTTCTTTGGGGCAGGAGGGTCACGATCAAGCGTGCTTCCACTGAAGCGCAGACCTTCTCCCATCCTCGCTGTTCGCTTGCCTAAGCCAAGGAAATTTTATTTCCTCCTCCTCCTCCTGCCCACGTGCCTTTCAGAGTCATGCTGTTCCTTCCCTGTCATCGCTGCTCGCCTCCTCCGCTTGCCTCCAAGCCAGCGCCCTCCCCGCTGTGGGAGGCGTGGGGCCTGCAGGGAGGCTGACATGAAGCTGGGCCGAGGGCCACGGGCGGCCTCCATCCCACGCCTTGCGGATCGGCTCCGTCGTTTCCCCCCAAACCCTGCCAGCTTGCCTCGCCACCCCCAGCTTTCTGGCTTCCCCCTGCAAAGTGCTCTCTGCACCTTCCCCAACGTCGTTCTGCGAGGGGGCAACTCGAGCGATGCCCCGTCTCCCGCGTGTGGCCGCGCCTGGGCTTTGCAGGGCGCAGCAAGTCGGGCTTGCCAGCTGGGCAGCCGTGCTGCGTTTTCGGTCGCTCTGCTTTCGGCTGTGGCTGTCAGCACCGATGCCACGGACAGCGCAGCTCTCGCCTGCTCCGTGTATTCCCTGGAACAACCCGACCGTTCTCCTTAGTGAAACTGTGGGGTTTGCTGCCGGAGAAAGCTGCCAGTCGGGGGGGGGGGGGATTAAAAAGGGCTCGGCCCGGTCCTTGTGGGAGGAGGCCCTGCATGGCCACTGCCCTCAGTTCCATGTGCTCCCCCTTCCCTGGCGGCGGCCTGGCTGCCCTCGCCAGTTGCTCGGGCTGGGTGGGCAGAGGACTCGCTCCCCTCCGGCTGGAGGGATTCTGGGAACCACTGTTTGCCGCCAGGCTGGACTGGATGGACCTTGGCTCGATCCAGCAGGCTGTTCCATGTCGGTGGGCTCTGAAGGCTTGTCCTTCGTCCAAGCCGCCTGGGTGAGCTCAGGCCTCGGAGAAGCCGGGGATGCAGGGCGTGAGAGGCCCATGTCTGATGACACTTGGGGCATCTTCTGGTGTGTGCAAAACAAGACTTGGACTCTTTTTATTATTGGCTAGAGAAACGGGACTTTGCATAGATTTAAATAGGTTTTTTAAGTTACCATAAATGGAAAAAGAAGGGTGTGGGGGCTGACCCAGCGGGCTGGATGTTTTTGATGATGGATGTTGTTTGTAGTTTTCTTTCTGTTTTTTTAGGATGACAATTTTTCAAATAAAGCTTATTTTTAAAAAAACCCAAAACAAAACAAGAGGCCCCCCTAGGTGTGTGGCCAGGATGCTGGCTCCTGGCCTCTGTGGGCCTCGGGCAAGCAGCCACCGGCCATGGCTACCCCTCCTGCTCTGTCACCCACTGCCACCACGCCTCCCCGTCCCTTGGACGGCCGGGCAGGGATGGCACCTCTCCGCAGCTGCCTCCCAGGCCTGGCGAAGGGGTCCGGGGGCTGGAGCCACGCCGGGGGCACTGGCTGTGCGGCCCTGCTGGGAGAGCCCGCTGCGCTCCCGTTCCACGTGGCCCGGCTGCTTCCACGTTCGGGGGGCAGGCGTTCACTCTGCTCAGCATTATTGGCTGCACCCTCAACTTGCCGTCCCTTTGTCCCCGCTTCGGACGACAGCTTAGGACCGGCGAAAAAGGTCCGGAAAGTGCCGGGGAGTGGGAGGGGAGCCGGGCCATTTGGCTGAGCCCGTCAACTGCGATGGGAAGGCCAGGATGGCCCTCGCAAGAGCGCCCTGGGCCCGTGTGGTGCCAGGACGCCGGTCCTGCCTTCTGCTCATGGGGCTATGGGGGGGGGGGGCTGAGGCCTCTGGCTGGTTTAGTTGCTCCCGCAAAGCAACGTTGCCTGGGGCATTTCTAGCTTCCCTCCCCTGGACCAGTCCTTTGCTCTCCCTGCACTTCACACTTCCCTCTGAGTAAAGCAGGTTTTTTAAATCTCAAGAAGCTCTAACTGCCAAGCATCTCCTTGCTATTAAAAGCATTTAATTTGATGCCTGATGCGACTTAGAAATGCTGCATCTCTGTTTCCATGGTTATGTTTGGTTTCAAAATCCTGTGGATCCCAGAATGTGATAAACAAGTTTGCAGAATCGGCAGCCAGTCCATTGTCTCTGCTTGTTTTTAAGGTGTGGCTTTTTATCGTTTGCATGTCCTTCTTATCAAATAATAGATGGAGATTAAAAGGAGAGGTAGCGAGTCCTGCAGGGGTTGGCATGGTGCAAAGAAGGGACCCCACCCCTGGGTGCAAATGCTTCCTTGGGCTGGTGCCAGAGTTTTCCAAGGTTTGCAGGAAGAAGTCTGAGAACCCCAGGACTCCTCAGGTCATCCCTGATGGTGTCCTGTCTTCACCCCTGTCCCTCCCCTGCTTTCCCCTGGGAGTGCAGACAAGAGGGGGAACCTGCCAGTCTGCTGAGAGGCCAGCCGGTGACGAGGGTGCTGCCTGCGTGTCTGAGGCCGCTTCCACGTGCTGCTGTTGACTTACAAAGCTGTGACTGGAGACCACCCTGACTTCCCGTACAGGCTCCCGTCCCCTTCAGGTGGCCAGGATGAACCAGGCGGCCTTTTCTGCAGCAGCCCCCGAATTGTGGAACTTCCCACTAAAACAGCACTGCTTTGCAGGGCATAGGCTGGATTTGCATGTGGCTCCGTTTGCGTTAAAGAACGTTGCTCTTGTTTCATGTCCATGCCTCCTCACAGTCAAAGCGTTTTAGGTGGTTGGGGTTGTGATGCTATTGTTTCAGAGCGAAGGCCCTGGTGGATGGAAAAATCATTCAGAAAACAGTTTCAGTAAATAATAACACGTGCTTCCATGCCAGTATTCATTTGATTTTTTATTTATTTGTCTCCACAGTGCCAAGAAGCAGAACCGTCAGCTCTTGGGGCTGGAGAAAAGGTTGAACTTTGGTTAAAAATGTTTAAATGCTTTGTAATGTTTTTAGAAAGGAAAGGAGGGTTTGAGGGGCTGGGAAGTGGGGCATAGACTGCTTTTCTATCAGAGGATTATCACGACCCTTTGCTCAACAATTCCACAAAAGCCAATATTGTGGGTTTAGGCTGCTGTTTGTCCGTGCCTAAGTCCAGTTCAAGGAAGAGCCCTTCATGGCGGGGTGGCCACAAGGGGGACGTGTTTTGCCGCTGCTGCTCGCTGCAGGAATCCATATTCGTTTCAATAAGCTGGCTGCTTTCATGGATGTCGGGACTCCATAAAAGAATTCGTTCCGAGCCAAACCTAAAGCAGGAGCCATTCTAGCGCCTTTGCCTCAATCTCTCCCGTTGGCGTCACTGCAAAGACATTCCCCCACCGCTTCCCAGAATGCCTCCTGGCTTCGGGCAGAAGTGCCCCGTCCTCCTCCAGCCCAGCAGTCGGAGGAGCGTCCTGCTGAATTGCGAGAGGCAGCCAGGCTGCCTTTGATCGGCTTAAACAGGCCTATTGGCTCTGAGCACTAATGGTTCTGCCGGTCCATTTCCCACTCGCTCATTATTCTCTTGCATCTGAATAATGTCTGAACTTGCGCATCGGTGCGGAGCGGAAACTGAGGGGAGGGGAGTAATTGACATTTCTGCTTGGAGCAAGAAAACATTTCATGCTGCACTCGACATCCTCTGGAACCGGATCATTTCACTTGGCGTTTATGCTAAAGCCGTTCTCGTGTGATGGAGATGTTATCAAACCGCCAGCATGACGAAACTCCTCGTCTGGAGTTTGCGTTGGGAGTGGAGATTTTAACACACGCCGCACTCGGAGGGGGGATGCTTTCGGGGGGGGGGGGCTACGCAGAGGGAGTTTGCTGCCTCGCGACCCCAGAAGAGATCTGCTGAGGCAGACCGAGCCCTGGTGAGATCGGGGTGGCGGAGCCGCCCTGGGCCCCGGGTCAGTCTTGGCGGGTCTTGGCGAGGGAGGCTTGTTTCTCAGGTACGTGGGGACCGGATGGGCGAGGAGCGCAGGGCCCGGAGGAGCTGCTCTGTGTCGCCGCACGACGCAAGGCCGAGCTCCCCCGCGGGGTGAAGTGTGAAAGGGAGAGACTTCCCAGGTGAGGCGTTGACGAAAACGCACTAAGCGTGCGGCGACTCGGCCCCCAAGCACCTCTGGGCCTGAGGCCAAGGGCCAGCCTGGGAGGGCAAGCGCTGGGGCCGGGCCAGGGCTTGAGGTCACTCCCAGAGGGGCTTGCGTGGGGCGCGGGAAGAGCCCTCGGGCAGAAGGGCAGGAGTGGGCCCTGGCCATCGCCCCGCAGAGGAGTGGAGATGGCGGAGCACCCGGCATGTCACCCGGTGGGGAGGAGAGGTGGCTGGGAGCCCCACGGGGCCCCCCTCCTCACTGGCGACCTCGGGCAGCAGCCCCCGCCGTTTTCCTGGAGGAAAGGAAGGGCTGTGTGGCTTGGCAAGCCCAGCGCTGCCTGCATCCTCCCCGCCGCTCCTCGCGTGGTGCCTGGCGTGGCTCTGGCGGGGGGAGGAGGACAGGAGCCTGGGGGGTTGTCGGACTGGACTGGGCTGCCTCTGCGGGAGCAGGTGAAGAGGCGCTCCTTGAACGAGGAGAGGTGCAGCAGGGGTGCCTGCCCCCCTCCGTCCCCACAGCTCCCCCACAGACAGGCCCCCCGCCAGCCGTGCGGCCCACCCTGCGCTGCCGGTCTGCTTGTCACGGGGAGGTGTGCCTCTGCCTCTCTCGCGTGGAACTGGCATTTCAGAGCGGGTGCGCAGCTCCTCTCGGGAGCGGCTGCATCCGAGGAGGCTTGGGGACACGGCCTGGGCAGTTTGGGGGTCCTGAGGTGGGGGTTCCAGATGCTGCCCACCCAGCATGGGGCGCTCTCTTGCACACCTCCCAGTCGCTTTGGAGGGGCCGCTGCCACTTGGGGAGGCTGCATGCTCTCCTCCTGGCGCACCTCCCAGGCTTGCTGAGAATATAAAATGGGGGGGGGACAGGATAGAGCCCCCCCCAAGGGCGGCGGCTACTGAGCTCCAATGCGTGTTTTCTCCTCCGCCACAGCCCGGCCTAGCAAAGTGGCCGTCTGGGACCAGAGCAGGAGGCATCTGCTTGCATTTCAGGGCCGCCGTGCTCCTGGGGGCGCTTGGCCCATCCGTCTGTGATGGGCAACAAGCCGCTAAGCTGGGCACACACACTGCCCAAGCAGGGCCCCCGAGCACGCGCCATTTCAGCCACAGTGAGATCGGGACCTGGCATAGCTATGCTTTGAGGAGACCCACTGAAATTGGTGGGGCAAGAGAGTCTCGACTCGCTTGTCCCCCATTTATTTAAATCCACCCTGTTGCAATGAGCTCCATTAAAGCACCTGCAGTACCTGCCAATCTGGCTCGGGGCCCAGCTGGCACCTGTGACCAGCACCAGAAATGGCATCGTAGCTGCTTTCCCTCCTGCAGCCTTCTGTGCACCTGAAAGGGGCTTCAGAGTGGGACATTTGCTTGCTGGGTGGCGGGGGGGGGGGGCTGCTGGGCTTTGAAAGGCTGTGCATGAGAGGAGGTTCCCTCAGCCCCCCACCATTAAAATGGATGCAGGAGCCCCTTTCCCTTTGCCCCTGCCCCCCGGTCATGGGGGGGGTTGTCGTGCTGCAGAGCATGGGGGTGCTGACCCAGACCTTTGCCAAAGCTCCCCTGGCCGCGCCGGCGTTTCAGGAGGCGTCCGCCCTCCGAGTCACTCCTTGGCTTGCGCCTCAGAGAACACGGCCACATCAGGCGCTTTCATTGTTGGGGGCCAAAAGCTGGCTGCCTTTGCTGCAGCCGCAGCTGAGATAACGAGCAATCGGCCTTTGGCAAACCGGGGCAATAAATTGCTCTGGCCTGGAAATCGCGAGGCTGCTGTGTTTGCAGACTGGCCCGCCGGAACGCGTCGGCCCAGCAGAGTCCCTGAGGAGGGACGGAGGTCCGTCTCGTCTCCAAAGGCCTGAGGCACATCACGATGCCCAGAGATGCTCCCAGGCAGCACAGCCTGTGCGGCGGCCTCCAGGCCGTCTCGGCAGGAGCAGCGGGGCTGACGTGATCCTGGCTGCTTCCCGACTGACCCCCTGTGAACGTGCGGGAAGGCGCTTGGCCCTCCAGGGCTGGGGTGTCCCTTCTGGCTGCGCCTGCCACCCTGATTCGCTTTGTGGCCGAGGCGTCTCCCTTTGGGGGATGTCCCTGTTTGGTCTGAGGCAGTAGCAGGCCTGCCTTGAGTCAGGCGCTGGCGTAAACAATCAGGAATTTGTCAGATCGTGAAATCGTGCCATTCCTGCAATGCATGAAGATGAAGGGCCCTGACCAACCCAGAAGGCTACTCTGAGGTGCCTCAAGACACTGTTTTCCAGCCTTCTCCCATATTCCCAGAAAATTGCATGCAGTTTGCAGATCCAGCTTGGTGAAAATCTGAGCTTTGTTAAAGGGCTCCAAAAGTCCTGGGATGTGGGGAAGCGGGTATTTGCCGGCGTCCTCAGTGTGGTTCGGGGACCTAAAATCACACACAAGCACCATCTCACCCAGTTTTCTTAAGAAACAGACGCGGGGCACAATCTGGGAGGAGGAGTGATGAGTTAATTCATATCTAAAAGTCCTTGCAGAGCAGCCACTTCGCCCCTGCAGCACAGACTCCCCGGGAATTATGGTGGTGGCACATGCAAAAGGGGGCCGAGGGGGGAGGCTGCCTCCCCCCTCCGGTCCAAAGCATCTTTAATTTCTTGGCGTGTGGCAGAGAAGAGCAGGCCAGCCTTCCCAGGTGGGGAGGCACGGCCTCAGTCCATACAGTCGGATGCTTGGAGGGCAGTAGCTGCCCCCTGACGGCCGTACGCTTCCTGCGCGCGACAGAGCGAGGGTGCCTTTTGGGAGTGCAGGCTGGAGCATGCTGCTTGCTTCTGCCCGCTTGGGGCATCTGGCCAGCCCTGGAGGGGGAGCGGAATCCGGGCTGGAGGGCTCTGAGCTGGCACAGCAGGGCTCCGCCTCATGGTCGCTCTGTGCCAGCCTCCCCGGCGCCTGGAGCCGCCTGCAATGATGTGCCCGTGGTGCGACTGGATGCGAGGAAAAGGCTGCAAGAAGGGCGTCGAGTGGGGCCTCTCATTTTGCCCGGTTGTAAATGCCCCATCGGATGCGTCAGTTTCACTGCCGGACTGCGCCAGGCAGTCGCATGAAACGGGGGGGGGGGGTCTGCAGCTGCGCCCCCGACCCCTCCACACCTGGCTCCGGGGGCTTCCTTCAGCAGGCTTCAGCCTTGTGCCAGAACAGCTCTTGGCGAGCTGACGTCACCCCAGGGTGGTCTTTCCTCCTCCTCCAACATTAAAAACACGCGGAGTGCAAGTGGACAGTCACACAGCTGCCAGGGCGCTGCGGCGCCAAGCGGCTCATCGTGGCGTTTTGCGCATGTCGAGCGTGTTCTCTTCATTTGCAGTTACAACATTAATGCCTGGGAGGAAATACGCGGATAACGAGCAGGGTATTCAGTTTGCGCAGCGGCGGTTGTGATGTGTCTACCTGTAACGTGCAAGGAGCTGCCAACTTTCATAGGAGGGAAGATAGGAAAACTCCTCACCCTCCTGGGAGGGGGGCATTCAAGGCGCCGTTTTTTGCTGCTCGCCCTCCAGCAGGAGTGTTCCCAGCAGTCCCTGTGACTCCAAGGATCCGCCACTCGGGGTTCACATGGGAGCCAGAGCATTCCCCCGCCCCTCAAGAAGTGGGTCTGGTGTGACCCAGCCACCGCCTGCCTCCCTTGCAGCCTTGCAAAACAGCTTGACCCTCGCGGCTTGTTCGCCACTTCCCCCAAACGTGCTCGGGGTTTATCCATTGCCCCAGAGCTGATACTTGTGATGCATGTTGAAAATGGAACTTTCAGGCACCATCTTTGAGTGGTGCAGTGAAAATGAGATTTTTAGTGCCCGAGTGTAAAACAAAGTGCGCTTCCGAGGAGGTGCTGGTGTGGTTTAGGGAGTGATTCCAGAAAATTGTGCTGCTGTACCTTTAAGGGAGGTCTGGAGTCATTCTACTCATTTTACTGAAAGACACCCTGAGACACCAGTGGGGGACAGGGTGGGAGAGCTATTAATTAATTAATTAATTAGCAACACACTGTTTTGCTATTTATTTATTAAATTTATAGGCCACACCTGTAGCCCCGCTAGGGCTCTCTAGGTGGAGTGTGTCCCTTGCAACTCGAAGCAAACAGCTCAGTGGGCAGTGTTGTGGCGGCTTTCGTCTGCTGCGAATGTCTTGTGTTCAGTGGAATGGCTTTCTTTCGCCAGCCTGGTCCGCTTCGCTTAACCCTCGTTCTGATTAATCGAGCGCCGTATCAGGCAATCTGTGCAGATGAAAGGAGCAAATGAAAATGCTTTCGGGGACGCTGAGGTGCAAGCGCTTTGGTTAACAGGGCTGGTGAGCCCTTTGGCTCCTGGGCCTCGCCTGCTCATGTTAGCAGATCGTGTGCTGGAGAAACTGGGTTGCGTTGTGAGAACAGTGAGTCATGTGGGAAATGCGAGGTTAATCTGGGGAGTCTGGGTTCCACTGGGGAAGGACAGGTGTGTGTGTGTGGGGAGGGGTTCTGGCCCCAGGTGCACGTGTTCCCCTTGCACAGAGATGAAGGAAGGTTACGAATCCCTTTCAGCTCTGGGCTCTTCCAGCCCCTGCTTCCAGCCACTGGCTCACGCCTCCCTGTGCGGCAGCCCCCTGCGCCCGCTCCAGCCGCCGCCTGATGCCGGGACCAATGTGGGGAAGAGAAGCCGCTGCAGGGCAAGCGCAAGGCGAGGGATCAGCAGGGAGTGATGCCCGGAAGCGTGCTTTGCGCTGCAGAGGGCGGGCCTCCCTGGACCTGGGGCTCCTGCGTGACTCTCTCGCGAGTCGGTTGGCGCAGCAGTGCTGTTGCCTCCGAAAGCGGGGAAGGCCAGGGAGCAGCTTCTCATTTTGGGAGGCAGAAGGGACAGCTTGAGGGGCAGCAGCTGTCTTCTGGCAGACCCTCAGATCCAGAAAACGTCCCAAAATTGTACTTTGGTGCTTGAATGTTCTTGGATTACTTTCTTAGTGTTTGAAACTCTGCTGAGTAGCATTTTATGTCTGTGCTTCATGTCTGCTGATATTCGGTTGCGATATTTGGGAGGACAGACAACGGAAGGATCTGAATGTTGCACTACCGAAAAGTGCAGATTCTGTCAGGCGCACAGATGTTCACGCATCTTTGTTCCAGCTCTGACCGCATGGGCTGCTGTGTGTGGGGTGCGCACGCGTGTGCGTAATGCTGGCAGCTCCCGCCATGGGATCGCCAGTGTTTCCAGGCACGTGTGCTGACCGAGGGGGTAAGTCTCCAGTTCCGAACTGAGCTGGGGAGCGGCCTTCCCGGTCCAGGCACAAGGAGCCGCTTTGGCCATTGCAGAGCGCAGGAGGCTGCCACGCAGCAGTTGGGACTCGGCCCCCGTGGCCAAGAGCTTGTGGCGCTGGCGGGCTGTGGCAACGGCGGGGAGGACGGGAGGGCACCGATTCATGCGGACAGGCAGGAACTGTCCAAAGTACTCCGCTGGCTTCTCCCACCACAATCTCTGGTGAGGAAAACGCCCGTGTTTGGATCTGAGGCAGCGATGGAGCATTGCCGGCCACTGGCCCAAGGGGAGGGAGGCGAAAGGGAGAGACCTGCGTGCATCTGCTTCTGCCTTCTGGGTGCAGTGGCATCATCTCAGCATCGTCTCTGGTCAGCCTCGTTTTTCAAGCTTTCAAAGGCTCCAGGCGTGTTTGAGCAGAGGAGATGTGCAGCAGGAGGCACGGATTGCTCTGCCGTACCACCTCCGGCATTAAAAGGTGGTACGTCGTCGATTGAGAGTCCCAGCTTGCAAATTCTTAGGGAGAGTTCAGCCCAAGGAGTTGGTCCGCTTCCAAGCCAACAGCATCTCAGGGGTAAATGTCGCTTTCAGCTGCCCCCACACCAAAAGCACAAGGGGTTCCACACAGGTATCTCCTGGCTGCTGGTTAAATCCGTTGCAGGCTGAAGCTCATCCGAAGAGATGGGAACAGCCAGGATTCACTGGGGTTCTGCTTGGGCCGCTGGCTTGAAGGTTCACGGGGTCCACGGGCACAGGCACGGAGGAGAGGCCGCCGCTGTGGCAATGCTTGCTTTGCTCCTCCTCCCTTCTCCTTTCGCTTTGCAGACAAAGGCAGAACAGATGGGCTGAGGCGTCTTGGTGAATTTTTAATAGCGATCTGGCAAGCTACGTGGGGAAAACACCATTCCAGCCTTTCTATATATGGAAGGCATTTATTATGGGTGGGAACCCATTAAATCAGGTTATTCTCTGAAATACGCCTGGGTATTTATCAGCGGGCAGGTATTAGGTCTTTTCAGGGGCATGCCACTTGCCCGCAAGCCAGCCCCCACCTGTGTTTCCCCCGTAAAACCATGCACGCTGCTTTGCGCACTTCCCGTCGATGGTTCCACGGGCAGGCTGGGTCTGCGCCTGGCAGTCAAGCGCGGAGAGGCTGCCAGGGAGCGTGCCTGGAAGTTGCCGTCCCTTGTGCTTGCAGATGTGTTTGCTTGCTTAGGGCTGAGATGAGAAGCCTTCCAACGAGGCTTTTGTCGTGAAAGCGCTTTGCCTTATTTGCAGAAGCTTATGGGGGCGCAGGCAAAATCACGCCCAGCTGGAAGCCTTCCTGGGGTTTCCCACCACTTTGTCTACCTTCCTGTCTTGCCACAGAAAAGCCATTGAGGAAGCAAAGGCAGGATGGCTACCCAGAGTCTTCTGATGGGCAGCCCCGGGAGCCCTCGGTCTGGACGCCCCCACAAGGGCGCGCCCTGACTGTGGTTGCCAGGAGAAAGCCCAGCGAGGGAGACGCGGCTGCGAGGACGTTGTGTCCAGGCTGGGGTAACGCGTGCGGAGGGGAGCTGGCAGTGCCGAGGAAGACGAGGTGGGCCTTCGCCCTGAGGCAGAGTTGCCTCTCCGTGCGACGAGGAGGGGCTTGTGCAAGGAGTGGCCCTCCTTTTGGGCAGAGCGGTAGGCACGCCCACTCTGTGGGGCTCAATTTATGAAGAAAAAATGCTTACCTGTTAGCAACATTTGTGCCCCAGCTCCCCATCCACAATGCTGATGGCAGCGGACATGTTAAATCGCAAAATACAAAGTAACCGGAGAAGCAGAGCGAGAGAAAGGATTCCAGAGTGAATTGCGCCAGGGAGTGGATGCAACAGCTCAGCAGGGCTGCTGGCCGGGAAGCTCGGGCATGAAGCCCGGAGGTCCTCTAGGAAGGGGCGGGGCCTCCCAGCCAGGTGTGGCCCAGATGTTGGCTGGACGTGGTGGACGCTTCCCCCAGAGAAGCGCGTGCCCGGGAGAGCTCACGCAGCTGGCCTGGTCCCTCGAGCAAGGCGACGCAGAGGCCCTTGAGCGGCTACGGAAAGGAGGGCGTGCCTCTGCCCTGTCTGGGCTAAGCTCTCAGGCTCTCCAGTCTCCTGGTTGGTGTGAGGAAGGGCTCGTCCAGCAGCCGGCTGTGTGGAAAACTTTGGTGTGGCTGGAAGGGCTCGGCCCTGCCCCACGGGGCCGAGAGCGTCACACTGCGCCGATCGAGTCTCCGAGGGAGAGGGCGGCCGCCTGCCTTCCGCCTGGGTGGAAACTGGGCGTATGAAGGGTCTTCCTGAAAGTGCGGGGCTGGGGAGCGGTTGCCCTGCCCGTGCCAGAATGCCAGGCCCTTCCACTGACAGATGGAACTGGCAGCCTGTTAGGCGGCAGAGGGGCTGGGCTTGCTTTGCTCTCTGATCCTGCCTGTGACTTGCCATCCAAGCCAGCCGCCTCTCGTGTGGGAAGGCTCCCCGCTGCTTGCTTCTGGACGGCGCGCTTGCCCAGCCGTGCAGTTGACTTGCCACTGGACAGATGGACAGTGCTGACCCCCCCGGGCCACACACTTGCGGCCTTGTTTCCCTGCGCCACACCCTGTGCCCAGAACACCGCCTGCGTTGCTCCCACGGTGGGCCTGTGCAGCCGGGGAGTTCAGGCGTGCTGCAGCTGGTCTCACCATCATCGGCCGGGCATTTGCTCAGTCGCAGGTCGCAGCTGTTCTAGACAGAGGAGATGGAGGAGAAGAGGAGATGGTTGTGGAGAACTACCCGATCAGACCGTGTCCTCCGCCGAGTTTGTTTTGCAGCACAAAGTCCCTGCACGTTTGCTGCTCTGACAGCGCTGTTCCTGTGACCCACATAGCGTCTTTGTTCGGCTCATCTCAACTGCCACTTAAGGACTCGGAGACTGTCGACTTGCAACAGAGCTGGGAAGGAGAAGACGAGCGAGCGGGCGCATCCGTTTGTGCAAGGTTTTGAGACCAGATTGGGAAAATCCATGGAGCCTTGGAAACACGCTTCTTGTCCCCAGCAGCTGAGCAGTTTTGGGACCCGGACTTGAGGGGCTGATGTGCCTTTGGATGGCAACATGTCTGACTTCACTGCAGCATGTGGTTAGCCAGCCCCGCTGCCTTTGGGGGGGCCCCTGGGCTTCTTCCCCAAAGTGCTGCTGAGAAGGTGCTGCCGCTGAAATCCCACCAACGCCGGCAGGAAAGGGCAGGAGCCTGCTGGGGAGGGGGCGCGGAGCCTGGGAGGACAAGCCGCGTTTTTGCCAGAGGCCTAAGATCCCCGGGCAGAGCTAGGAGAAGCCAGGGATGCAGGGGAGGAGGGCCTGTGCTGTGAATTAGGGGCAGGCTGCCTGGAACTGCGTGCTCCCTGTGGAGGGCAGCACTCGTGGGACCCGCCAGGTGGGCTTTGTTTTAGCAGCCCTGCAGGCGGGGACTCGTTTGGATACGGCTTTTGTGTGACAGAGGAAAGCCAGAAGGCCTGGCTGAGCGATCTCCCTGGAGATCCCGATCAACCCATGTTCCCCAGTGACTGAGGGAAGACTACAGCACCAGTGATCCCCTTCTCCATGGATCTGGATGGCCAGCCGCCATGACTTCTGGTGCATTTTAGAGATGAGGCCACTGAGCAAGCTGAGAAATCATACTGCAAGTTCACCAGGCAGGACATTCCCAACAATCAGAATAGCTGTGTGTTTGATTTAACATGGCCGTTGGACATGGCTGCCTCCCGTCAAGTTTACCGGGAGTGTTTTTCTCACCGCTGCAAAACTAAAGTGTGTGTATAGTTAATTCCCTGCACTTTTCTCTGCCCCAGGTGATTTCAAGGCCTCAGTTAAGAGTGTGCGCTCCTGAAATCACTAGGGCTTACTTCTGAGTAAACGTCGGCGTGGATCAAATGAGGTGGCACCTCTCTGTAGATTGTGGCGGGGGAGGTGGGAAGCAAAATGCCAGTTTCGTACATTTGGAAAGGGGCCTGGGAGGTTCCCCTGCCAGCCAAACTTTCCTCCTCAGTCGACTAATTAGAAAGACGGCGATCGTTAGAAGACTGCAGCTTTTCTCTCCCAGAAAAAAGGAGCGCACGGAAGCCCTGCACTCGGTCGGGGCCAGCTCCAGCCAGGCCAGGCACAGGGCACATACAGAAATGAAGAGAGACGCATGATTGATGCACCATTTAATTGTATTTATTGGCTCCACTCGCTTGTTTGGCAATTTAGTTAATCTGCTCTGAGGCCTGGCTAAAGCGGTCCCAGATGGCAGTGGTGTCCGGTCCCTCTGGAGAAGCACCCGGCCAAAAGGCATGGCGGAATCCGGAGAGGCCGCCTCCCAAGAAGACCGACTCGGGAAAGGATGGATTCTTTCTCTCTTCCAGCTGCCCCTTCACCCGCTGCAGCTCAAGCTGCGCCCGCCCTGATTCCCGCAGGCTTCCCCCAGCTCCAAGGCCCGCACTCAGCTGCCCCCAAACTGGTACTCTCCCAATATTTGGCCCTTACGGCAGGGGCAGTCCCACTTTGGAACGGCTGCTTTTGCTCTGAATCCAGTGCAGACCAAACCTCTTTGGCTACTCAATCAACGGATCCATTCGTTTTGTAAAAAATGTGCCTGAAACCACATTATGATCCCTTCCGAGGAAGCTGAGCACCAGAAACCGCTCACTGTTCCCATGGCGAGGCAGCAACCAGGGTGTGCTTTAAAGCTGTGTGAGCCGCTGCTCATCCTGCCCCAGCCCCTTTGCTGATCAGCCTGCCATGTCCGCTACGGCTCCAGATGGGCCGGGGTGCCATGGTGGACCTTGCTCTCCGTGCCGCACCCGCACAGTCCACTGCGTCTTGACGGAGGGGAACGCTGAACTGCTGCAGCTCACAGTTTCGCGTCTTGTGGCCGTCATTTGAGCAGCTTCACCCCAACAGCAGAAGAAACCAAGAAATCCTAGGATGCCGCTTCCAGATGGCACCTCACAGCCATGTCTGCTGGACCTGCACCACTTCACCTAGAGGACTGCTCCTCCTGATGAGTCTCCCAGAAGTCTGTGCTGGTTCCTGGGGTGCAGGGAGAATGTCTGTCTCGCAGCTGAAGGAAAACGGACCTCCAGAAGTGACCTGGAAAGGCGGCTGTCGGAAACGTGCGTTGTGTTGTGAGCAATCTCCTCATCCCCGTCATTGTCTCCCGTGCGGGGCTCCCATCTGCGCATTTCTGGTGGCTTTTAAGCGTGGCGCAGAAGTCTGCGGATGTGGCGTCCTGCCTCTGGGCCCTTTGAGGATGGCGCAGCAGCCTGTGGCCTCCGTCAGCAAGACCCCACCGCCTGGCAACGCTCAGCCAGGCTGAGTGGCGCCCACCAGGGACTGCCTTGGAGAAGTGACTCCTGCTGGGCCCCAGTGGCCGTGAGCCGGGGCCAGGCGGGGCCGGCTGGGCCTGAACGCCGGCCGGGGGCCTCTCCCAGGGGCCAGGCGCTGAGGCCAGTGCGTGGAAGCTCTGCCAGCTTAGGCAAGCGGGGTTGTGCCTTATTTCTGGAGAGTCTGCAGTAACCCGGGCCGGAAGGGGGTGGCTGCCAAGGCTTGTGGGTAGACCGGCCGGCCGGAGGCACACTTCCCGGCCGGGCACGAGTGCTCCTCCAGAGTCAGTGCTGGTCCCTTGGTGCGTGCTGGTGCACACATGCACAGCACATGCAGCTCGCCAGAGCCGAGCAAGATCCACTCTGAGCGGAAGAAAGACGGGGCGGCTTTGGAGATGCCATGCGGGCGGCTGCGCCAGACCCACCGTCTTCAATCCGGCGCATCACGTCAGGTGAACGTTTCTCTTGCCATGCTGAGATGCCAGCTTTTTACTGTCAAGAGGGCAGGGTGGAAGCCCCGTAGACTGTGTGTGAGCTTCTAGAAAGCAGCTAGAGAATTCGGAGGACTGTGTGCGGTTTAGATCCCCTGTGGATCTGTGTCCGGGTGAAGGTGCACTTTAGACATGGTAAAAATCCATGAAGTCAGGCCTCCGTCCAGCAGCTCAAAAGGCAGAAGGTTTTCCTAGCTTCCAGCATCCTTTAATCTCACCCAGAACTTTATTTTTAGGTGGATGGTACATCTGGGTAGCTAGGCAACTGGAATGATGCCGGTTTCTTTTTTTCCTTTGAGTGGGAAGCAAGCGGAAGGGATTCTGTTCTGCACGTGTCGAGAGAACTTGCAGCCCCAGTCCTGCCGCCGTCCTGCGGCCTTGAGCTCTGGGAATGCACAGGAGAAGCAGGTGTGGGGCAGCACAGCCCAGAATCCCCAGGCCGGGTTGAGCGGCTGCTGCAACCCCAGGGGGGGGCAGTGCACGCCTTGGGAACAGCCTGGGAGCCAGGCTGGGGAGCGACGCCCTGGCGGAATAGCGGGCCCAGAGCCTCCCGGAGCGGTGCGGCTTCCTTGTGGGCTTGCCTCCACTTGTGGCCCGGCTCTGGCCATCTGGCCCGCACGCGTCCCAGGGCTGTGCTGGGCTTCGGATCCCGTAAGCAGGACTCTCCTTCCGTAAATACCCGCCCCAAGGGCTGTGGGAGGAGGCTGCGAAAGAGGGCTGGTGCGCACGGCCTCGCCCAGAGGTGCTGCCATGGCACCGGCACCTGCCCAGGGTCTTTTCCGGTTGCAGGCGAGCCCTTCCTGTTTTCTTCTTTTTTAAAACAAATTTTATTATTTTCTCTATAAATCCAAAACTAAAAACAGTTATTCAGGACATCAGATATACTGGGTCGACATCACGCTCTCTTTTTTTTCACATTTAAGAACTATATTCACTTCTACGCATAGTCCCGTTTCTCTAACCCATGATAGAAAATACTCCAAGTTTGATAGAATTTCGTATCTTCCTTCTCCTTCAAAGACAAAGTCAATCTCCACGCAGTCCAAGATCTTTCTTAAAATCAGCTCTTCAGTAGGTGGCTCTTCACTTCTCCAGTGCTGAGCAAATGCAATCCTCGCTGCAGTAGTTGTAGGTAAAGTCAAGTATATAGCTTGTTTATCAAGATTATCAGGAACAATACCTTACAGAAAGACTTCAGGTTTAAATGTTAACAGTTTATGCAGCATTTCCTCAAGCCGCTTGTGTATTTTAACCCAATATTTTTTTGCCTTAGCACATGTCCACCACAAATGATAGAAAGTATCAGGTTTGTGTTTACATTTCCAACATCTATTTGACATATTTGGGAACATTTTTGCTAATCTATTTGGTGATATACCATCTGTAAAACATTTTATAAAGGTTTTCATTATATGAAGATGCTAGAATTATCTTACTATTTCTTTCCCACAGCTTTTGCCATTTCTGTAACTCAATATTATATCCAAAGTTTTGTGCCCATGTTATCATAGTCTCTTTAACTTGTTCATCAACCATTTTCATATCTAAAAGAAAGTTATACAACCTTTTAACCATTTTTTCATCTGATTTTGAAATCATTTGATCAGATGCTATTAATTCCTTATAAAAACCATACATTCTGTAATCTTTAGTATATCTCGATTGTATTTGAATCTTATGCCACCAAGAGAGATCAGTACCATGTTCCTGTAATTCTTGATTCAGCTTCAGTTTTCCATAATTATCTAAAATATTGTCATGTCTCACAATCTTATTAAAATTCAAAGCATTCTGGTACGCAAGAGCTTCCACAGGGAAGAGCCATCTCGGCAACTTAGTACAGAGTTTTGTCTTTAGTTTCTCCCAAACTGGCATCAATGAATTTCTAACATAATGACATAAAAGTAACCATATAGCTTACATTTTTCATGCCACATATAGGCATGCCATCCCATTTGTAAATCATGTCCTTCCAGATATAAAATGCTCTTTTTTCTTAGAGTTATCCATTCTTTTAGCCACGTTAAAGCACAAGCTTGATGGTATAGCATCCAGCCGGGCAGACCAAGGCCCCCATTCCCTTTGGCTTCCTGAAGCATTTCTAATTTAATCCTTGATTCCTTCTTCTGCCATAGCAGGCGAGCCTTTTCTGCTCCCCCAGGCATTTCGCGCTCTTCACTGGCGGCGGGCTGCGTGTGTGGATTGTTGCCCGGCTGCTGGGTTTTGCTTTGGGTTCATACCGCAATTTGGGATTTCTGGAAGTATTCCGTCCTGTTTTACCAGCTCAGAGGCACTGAGGTCGGGGCCTCGGCGCTGCGTCCCCTTCACCGCCCCCACCCGGGGCTGTTGTAGGGGCAGCTTGCCCACAGGTTGTGGCAGTCTCTGGGCTGAGGCGACCGGCTGCACCGTAGCACGCGTCTGGGGGACTGGCTGTTGTGCGTGGGGAGTGGAAGCCCCTCTAGGACCCGTTCCCATGGGTGCCCCCTGCCAAGGGCAGCTCATTCTAGGCCTGGACTGTGCCCCGAAGGGACTCCAAATTGCATGCCCTCCACTGGTTCCCCAGTGCACATGCAGAAGAGGGTGTTTGGAGAGGCCCCCCCTTTGCTGCAAGAGGCTCACCTCCCCCACCCTGCACCCCACAGCCAGCTGACTTGCTAGGGCACCGTCTGCAGCTCCTGCTCGGCCCCTGGGTGCTCGGGAAGGCACAAAAGCACACCCCCCCTTAGGGAAAAGGAGCTTTGGCAGCCTTCGGGACGAAGGAGAAGCTCTGACTGTCTAATGGGATTCTTTTTGCCTGGGACGAGCATGGCCAAATTAAACCCCCAAAGGGAAGCTCTGGCCGCTGCGGGGAGCCCCTCTGGGGTGCGGCTGGGGTGCCTTGAGAGGCTGTCCAAAAGGAGATCCCAGTCTCTCTCGGTGGGGGGGGGGGATTGGGGCCGGCAAGCCAAAAGGGGCTCACTGGCATGGTGGGGGTGGGGGCAGCCTGGACCTTCCCTGATGCCCCCGCGGAGGGGCTCCCAGGCAGAGGGAGGGGCTGGCCACCTCCATGCGCACTGAGGGCCGTTTGCACCCCCCGTGCTGCGTGCTTCCGGGGGGGGGGAAGCATGATGTGGGGGACAGAAGGAGAACCAGGGGGGTGGCATGTGCTGGCCATGCGCCTTCCCACTGCGGGGGCGGCCCCGGTTCCTGGCCTCAGCCCAAGTCCAGCTGCCCGCCGCTGCAAGTGTGCATTTCTCACCGTGGGGAGCAGGAGGGGCCGGAGCGCTGGCCCTGCGGTTGGTTGGTTGGTTCCTTCCAAGCAGCGCTGCAATGGCTCTGCTGTGACTCGGCCTGCACCCGCCCCTCTCCCTCTGATCCCGGATTTGCATGAAATCCCCCAAGGGCCACAGAGAGGCATCTTCTGGCATTAATTGCCAAACTCCTGAGCCGAGCGGGGGGGGGGGGGGGGGGGGGTTGGACGAGGAGCCGCACTGTCTGGAAGGGACTTCTCCCAGGACCGCAGGCGTGGCGCGCCCAGGGAGGAAGCTCCGACGGGCGAGCGCTTGGTTTCCGACGCTGACCCCAGGCGCAGCTTTCCCCAGGCTGGCACCCTGCAGATGTTGTGGACTACAGATCCTACCATCCTGAGCTAGATCTGCACTCGGTGCAAAGAAGATGCGTAGGTTCTCGCGGAGGGATGTGAGGCGCAGCTTTGGGGCTGATGTGAGGAGCGGCTTGTGACCCCCCAGCCCAGGCCCCTCAGGGGACCCAGGCGGCGCATGCGCAGCCATGCTGGCGGCCCCTGCTGTGGCTGCAGCCTGCAGTTAGCCGCGTGTGCGCGGGCAGGAACTGGAGGAGGCCTCCCTGGCTGGGGGGCTTCTTGGCGTGTTTTGGCACAGGCGCTGGCTGAGCTGAGCTGGGCGGGGAGCACACGCTGCCCACGGCCAGGAGACGGGCAGGGCAGAATCCCCCCCCCCCCGGCCTTGCGCTTTCCCCCAGAGGCGTGCATGGCGTCCAGGCATCACTTCCTCAGTCACGCTGGGGAGGCAGGCAGTGGGAAGCGTCCCTTAAGGGGGGGTGCTCTCCACGCGGCCTGTGTGGGTGGCGCAGAACCCCCTGCTCCGGGCGCCCGCTGCGTGACATGCACTCCCGGGCGGCGCTGGGGGGCTGCACTGACCCCTGCTCCCTTTCCCGCACAGCAGGACCCCGGTTGGAAAATGAGCGGCGAGGCCGTTCCAGGGGAGGCCTCCTCCCCAGCCACACAGAGCCCGCACTACTTCGACCGCTTCTCCGAGGACGACCCCGAGTACCTGCGCGTCAGGAACATGGCCGCCGACCTGCGCCAGGACTTCAACCTGATGGAGCAGAAGAAGAGGGTCACCATGATCCTGCACAGCCCGGTGAGCCGCCCCGCCGGCATGGCGTGGGGCCTGGGCGGGGGCAGCGCCATCTCCTCAGTGGCAGGCAGGCAGGGAGGGCTGTCGCGGGTGGCAGAGTCCCCTGCATGTGCGGAAAGTCCTGGGCTCAGCACTTCGCATCAGAGGGCAGCACGGAGCCTCTCGCTCCTGGCACGGGGTTCCCGCAGCAGGCCGGCCGGCAGCCTCTGGCTTCATGCTTGTGGATTCATTGACTGATGGGTTGATCCATTACATTTGTATGCCTCCCATGGCCCATTGGGCTCCCTGGACTGCCCACAGCAAGACAAGGTGCAAGATACAGTAATGGAATTAAAACTATGCAATAGCAAAAATATAAAATCGATGCAAACGCAATACTTTGCGCATAGCAAATGCAAATTCCGATACAAGATCAACAGTGGAGCGACACAAAATCAAGCCACGTTACTTGATACAATAATGTTCATAACGTGTGGACGTGCGTTCCAGAACAGGGCAGGCTGAAGGTGGAGATCTTCCGGGCCGCCTCCAACACTCAGCCACGGAGCATCTGCTGATTCACAGTTGTTAAAAATAACAGCCACGAACTGGCTCGTCGCTAAATAATTTAGGGAGCGTTTCCTGACATTAGGCTGCCAAAACCAAGATCATTTGCGGGGAAACCAGGAATGCTCCATTCCCCGACCCAGAGGGAGATTTTTGCGTGGGTGGGGCGGGGCTGATGGGTCCCCTCCAAGCCAGGAAGGGGGTCCGCCTGCCCCTCGGAGACCAGCAGGCGCCCTGGCATCGCTGCACTAATTGGCTTTTGCGGGAGGACAGAGGTTCCCAGATGCAGCCACAAACTCCTCAACAAGTTCCCACTGAGCTGTTCCACGCCGGCATCTCGCTCAGGACTCCCTTTGCCCAAGGAAGAGCCCCTTCCAGGCCTCCCGGGAGGCTGAGGAGCCCTGCTCATGGCTTCTAGTGACTGAAATGAATGAACCGGCCAGGCACCGGCCAGGCGTTCCCAAACGTGTTGCTTGCAAAGGTGCCTCCCGTGCCGCATGCTTCTAGTGTGCAGAGCGAAGCCCGCATTCATGTGTGCATGCAGCACAGGCAGGGCAGATCCCGCGAGCGTGAATGTTCTCAGGTGGACCGGCCTCCTCTGGGAGGAGCCCGAGTGGGCCAGCGGCCGCGAAGCGGAGCTGGCCCGCAGCGCGTGCTCTTGCATCGCCATGGAGGCACACGCGGCCCCCACGTGGATCTCCGGCCTGCCCCATCCCCCTCCTGCTCTTGAGCAGCCGCAGCAGCCAGGCACAGAGCGGGGGGCCATCCGCCCGCAGCCAGTGGGGACAGGATGGGATGCCTCCGGGTGAGGGTGCGTTTCTCCTGTTTCAGTCTTTCAGGGAGGAGCTGGAGACCCTGATCCAGGAGCAGACAAAGAAGGGGAACAACTCCAACATCTGGGCCCTCCGGCAGATCGCGGACTTCGTGGCCAGTACCACCTGCTCGGCCCTCCCCACCTCGCCCCTGAGTATGTTGGCGCCTGCTGAAGGGGCCCTCCCCGGCGTGGCCAGGCCAGGGCGCCCACGCGCTCCCCGCTTGCCTGCCCCCTTCCTGGCCTCCACCCGAGGGCACCACCGCCCCCCAACTTCCCTGTGTGGGGCGGGCCCCCTTTACATGTTGCGCCGGTGGCGCCCTCTCTCTCTGCAGCCACGCCAGCCACCACGCTCCTGCTCGCACCACATGGTTCCCGGCCACCCCGCTCGCTCCCTAGTCCCTCGGTGTGCGGGGAGCCTGGCGGCGGCGGCGGGTCTTCCTCTCGCCCACGGCATTTGCACAAGCCAGGCCCAGGCGCTTGCCGCCTCCGCGCTGGCTCCAAGCGATGCAGTCACGCTGAAGGATGCGCCGAAGCGCCGGCGGGGCCAGGGGCCGGGCCGGGGCCAGGCCAAGCAGCCCTGTGTCCTGTGCTCGGACGGCTGCATCCGCCCCATGCAGCCACCCGAAGCCCTGGCCAGGAACGCTCCCGCCGCCTCCGCTGGGCTCTGGCCTGGTGCTGCGCCCGCTCAGCCGGCCCTGGGAGGGAGCGGGTGGGGGAGTCGCATCCCAGGGCTCCCTCCCCAGCTCACCGGCTCAGGTACTGCTGGGACCCAGCGTGGCTGCCCCACGCCAGGCGCGAGAGCCGGTGGCTGCCCCAGGCCACGGAATGCCTCGGGGGCGCAGGGCCCGGGCTCCCCAGCCCCGCCCCCTCCACATCCCACCAGGGCCGGGAAGCTGCCGGCCTGCGCTGCATGCCTCCTGCGGACAGGTGGCCGTGGGGTGTGTGCGGACCCGGTCCCCTCGGCTGGGGGAGGGCACAGGCCCGGTGATGGGGTGGCGGCAAGCGGGGAGGGCTGCCGCGCTGCCGCCGCCTTCCGCGAGGGCAGGGGGGCCAGGGCCAGCCAGGGGTGCCCCCACACACCGCCGCTCCCAGGCAAAGGAGAGGGTGACGCTTGGATGCTGGGAGCCTGAGTGAGGAGGGGGGCGCACAGAAGCCTTTGCTGGCTGGGAGTGCAAACGGAGGAACTCTGTCCATGTGCAAAGCGCACGAAGCCTGCCTCTTGTCCTTGTCAGAGGATGAAGCAGCTGGGGCAGGAGAGCTTGCTTGCTCGTTTCATTTTGCACGGCCGGATTGCGGGGGCTCTCTGGGTGGCTAAGGAAAGCTAGAAACACACAAACAACCAACTGTGAAGAGAGAACAAGGACACCCCAGCACTGCGGCTGGATAGGCACAGTGGCGTGGCCGCAGCTCAGGATAACGTGCACCATTAGCACTAAAGTTAAAAAGTTAATCTATTAAAATGCTGGGAAAACAAGCAGGTTTTCACCTGGGGCTGAAAGGAAGGGAAAGTGAGCCAAAAGGCGAGCAGGAGAGGAGTGGGAAACAGCCGGCTGCTTTCTCCCGCCACTGGTTCCTGCTTGAACCTGCCACCTCCAAAAGCGGCTTGGATGTTTTTCAAAACGGCCAAATAAATCATCAGTGGCATTTCTTCTCCGGTTTGGCACACCATTACTGGCCTCGAAGCAATGCTCTGTGTCAACCAGCCCTCTTCGTCAGGCTCCCAGAGGTTTGCAAAGGGGGCAGCCATCCGTGAAAAGTCCGGACTGGCCCTTGTGGCGGGCCGGGCTGCGGGAAGGGCGGCGGGCAGGCCGGGGCCCGTGAGCAGGGTGGGTGGCCGGCCCGGCCCGGCCCGGCCCGGCCCTCTGTCCGAGCACCTGCCTCGCTCGCCCGCAGACGTCTCCGCCGTGACGCCCATCAATGACCTCCACGCCACCGACTCGGCCTCGCTGGCCAAGGGGGAGCGGCTCATGCGCTGCAAGGTGGCCAGCGTCTACCGACTGCTGGAGCTCTACGGCTGGGCACAGCTGAGCGGCAGCCACGTCACGGTGAGCGCCCCTCCCACACCCTCGCCTTGCCTGGCTGCTGGAGCGCCTGCGCGGAGCCCAGCCGGGCGTCGGGAGCGTTTCAGCCCGTTTGGGCCCCTTGGGCTCCCCTGAAGGCCGATCTGGCTGCACCCGCGGCGGCAGGGGAAGGCTCCTCGGCAGGGCGGTGGGGCTTCCCCGGGGCTCCTGGGCGGCGGTGGCCCTGTGCCCCACTGCGGGCATCTCCTCGGTGATTCTTGGAGGGTGGCGTGACGCCGGCCATCCCTCGAGAACCACCGGAAGAGTCACGTGGGACCTGACCGAAGCGCTGTCTCTTGGCATTCGCTCCTGCCGAGGTGCCAGCCGCCCTGGGCTCCGAGCGACCCTCGCGGGGCACGGCGGCCCAGCTCTGCTGCTCGGGGGTTGCCCCAGCTGCCCAGGACGGCGCCGCTGAGCTCACGGGCTGGAGCCATCACGGTGGGCGGGAGCGCAGCCCGCCATGGCTGCCGTGAGTCACCAGTCGCAGCGGGTCTTCAGCGGGCCGGGTCTGATGGGCGGTACAGATGGGTGAGGGGTGGGCGCATCCGTGCAGGGCAGGTGAGCGCGGAGACGTGGCTTCCCAGTGGTGGCACGGCGAGGGCTGCGTTGTGCCGGGGAGGGCTGGCTCGGCAGCCGGCACCTTCCTCCTGGCATGCCCTTTCCCGGCCTCCTCCCTGAGGAGGGGAGGCACGGCATGTCCATCTCCCTCTCGTGCAGCTCCGAGTCAGCAAGGAGCAGGATCACTTCCTGGTCTGCCCCTCGGGCCTCTCCTGCCACGAGGTGACGGCCTCCAGCCTGGTGAGTACCCAGGGCTCTTGGTGTGCAGGGAGACCCCTGTGCCTCATGTGGAGGCCTCTCTCCCGAGGAAATCCCAGGGCTCGCGGTACTGTCCGGTTGCTTGTGCTGCCGCGGAGGGGCGTTTGCACAGCGAACATGCCCCTGTCTGGTGCAGGGCTTGCATCTGGGTTACAAATGTTACTGAAGCCTTTCGCAGTGCTCACAAGCATTTTGTCTAGCAAGCTGCATCTCAGATTAGGCAGCACACCCCTTTTAGGGACTCGCACAGAGATGCAGCAGGCAGTGCATCTGGGGACGGGTTCTACTGCTACCTGATCCTTTCCTGAGTGGAAGCAGGCAAGCTTGGAGGAGTGACTGTGAGATGTGCAAAGTCTTTGCTGGGGACAGGCAATTTCACGGGGTCAGTGAGTCACAGCAGGGGCAGTTAGCAGCAGACAAGCCACGTGCAGCGACTCATACAGAGAAGCGGCAGGCGAGACTCCTGTGTGGGGCCTTCAGTGTCAGGAATGCGTCTTGGCCCGCTTGCGGAGGGATGGCCTGCCCCTGCAGCTCCAGGCACTGTGCATGGAGGGGGCACTGCCCCACGAGCCCCCCAGTGGCTCCACCCCCCCGCCGTGCTTCTGCAGCACCTCTCTTCCTTTGCCTGCAGATTAAGGTGAACATCCTGGGGGAGGTGGTGGAGCAGGGCAGCACCAGCTTCCCCATGGACGCGTGTGGATTCAGCCTGCACTCGGCCATCTACGCAGCTCGGCCCGACGTGCGGTGCATCGTCCATCTCCGCACCTCGGCCACGGCCGCGGTAAGCAACGCCACCTGCTTGGCCAGCAGAGCCGCGGGGACTGTGGGTCGAGCTCCCTCCCAGGCACCTCGGGGGGGGGGGGGGCTGAGGCTGCTTATTCACAGAGAAGCAGCCAGCCTGGGGCCAGGCGGGGGTTGGAGTTAGGGTGAGCTCTGCTGTTCTCGTTTTTATTTTCGTTTCTAGTTTCCAGACTAGGCAAAGCACCATCCTACAGAGGGTTTCCACCTGCCGAAAGACCAGGGTATCGCGGCAAAGACTGCTGTGAAGCTCCCCTGACTCCACTCTTGCGAGTGGCACTAAATTCCCCCCTCGGAAGAAGGACGAGTACCGCCCTTGTTGATATTGGCACATCGCTCCCAATATCGGCTGGTCTAACCGGACCCGCTTGGCATTTGCTCCCCTCGCGGATGTACTGTCCCAGCAGCTGCCACCTTTCCAGGATGACGAGTTCTGTGTAACTCGACCGGATGGTGCGGTTGCAGCCTTGCTTTTAGCCGCTTGATGCTCGGCCTCCTTGGCTGGAATCCTCCTGCGGAATATCGGAGCGAGGAATGGCGAGGAGGCTGGGCTGAGTCTCTCTGTCTCCCCGTCAGGTGTCTGCAATGCGGCTCGGCCTCTTGCCGATCTCCCACGACGCGCTGCTGGCCGGGGACATGGTGCACTTCGATTTCAACGGCGAGATGGAGGAGGAGGCGGACAGGATCGAGCTGCAGAAGTGCCTGGGACCCACCTGCAAGGTGAGGCCTGGGAGACGCTGCGCGAGCCGGGGGGCATCGCGGCCGGCCCTCCGCAGCCCTTTGCGCAGCAGCGGCTGGGGCCGCCTTGGCATCCGGCCCTCCGAAGGGGGCTGGAGCAGCCGAGGGGCGGCGTTCCCTCAACCGGGAGCAGGAGGAGGATGCAGGGCTGCGAGGTGCTTGGGTCAGCCCGCTGTGCAGTCGTGCCAGGCCCTTTTTCTGCCCTTCTCCCCCGCTGCTTCGCTTGGCAGGTTCTGGTGCTGAGGAACCACGGCCTGGTGGCCCTGGGAGACACCGTGGAGGAGGCATTCTACAAGGTCTTCCACCTCCAGGCAGCCTGTGAAGTCCAGGTGGGTCCCAGAGCAAGGTGGGGGCGGCAGCCTCCAGCCTTGGTCCTCGTCACGGTCCACTCATCATGAAGTCCCTCGAGATAATCGAGCCTAACGAAACAAATAAGCACACATTTATCTATCAGATTTATATCCTGCTCTTTTTTCCTTTGAAGGAACTCGAGGCAGCTTACACAATCCTCCTCCTCCTCTCAGTCTTATGCTCACAACAACAACCCTGTGAGGTGGGCTGGGAGTGGCCCAGAGTCACCTAGTTGGCTCCATGGCTGAGCAAGGACCAGACCCGGCTCCGGGTGAACTTAGGAATGGCCTGCCCTTGCTGCTGGGGGGGGGGGGGTAAGATGGAGTGCCCAGGAGGAGGGGGCAGCAAGCTGCTGTGCGTTCTTTAAAAAAGAAAAGGGCAGGATATGAACCTAACAGAATAAATTGTGACCATCAAGACCAGAGCAGCTGAGCATTTGCTAGAGAAGAGGACCAGAGTAGCGCCTGCCGCCCGTCCTGCATATTGGTCATCACTGGCCAAACGGTCTGTGGAGTCCCCGAAGCGGCACCCACAACCGGCCGGAGGGGCCTCTGCGCAGGGGGGCGGCGAGGGGCTCGCACCCTCCTCCACGCCGTCCCCCAGTGCGTGAGGACGGCAGAGGGCGGGCAGCCGGGCGGGCCCCGCGCTCCCCCGCCCCTCCTCCAGACCACGCTTTGCCCGCAGATCTCGGCCTTGTCTGGGGCCGGGGGGGCCGAGAACCTCATCGTGCTGGAGCGGGAGAAGCACCGGCCCCACGAGGCGGGCTCGGTGCGGTGGGCCGGCAGCACCTTTGGACCCATGCAGAAGAGCCGCCTGGGAGAGCACGAGTTCGAGGCCCTCATGCGGATGCTGGACAACCTGGTAGGTGGGCGCGGGCCGCCTCGCGGGGCCCCCGGCCGTGGAGGGGCGCGCCTTGATGGTGGAACGCCACGCGGAGGGGCGCCGGGGCGGGGGCTCAGCTTGGTCAGATTTGTTCCTGGTATTTCTGCCACGGCTAACAATGGATAGATGCAACTGTAGAACTTCAAGCTGCAATAGAACCCCTTTTCTCTCTCAAAAAAAGGTTGAGCCAGAATGTTGGCGAGCACCCTGAGCTGCCAGCGCCCCCATCGTCCAATGTGTCGTTGAGTCGCGAAGTCGCGTCCGACCCATCGCGACCCCACGGACAACACTCCCCCAGGCCTTCCCGCCCTCCACCTTCCCCCGGAGCCCACCCAACCCCACACCCACTTCCCCAGTGACTCCATCCAGCCACCTCCTCCTCTGCCGTCCCCTCCTTCTCTTGCGTCAATTGTTCCCAGCATCGGGCTCTTCTCCAGGGAGTCCTTCCTTCTCATTCGGTGGCCAGAGTACTTGAGTTTCATCTTCAGGATCTGGCCTTCTAGAGAGCAGTCAGGGTTGATCTCCTCTAGGACTGACCGGTTTGATCGCCTTGCGGTCCAAGGGACTCGCAGGAGTCTCCTCCAGCACCACCATTCAAAGGCCTCAGTCCTTCGGCGCTCAGCCTTCCTTATGGTCCAGCTTTCACAGCCAATTGACCAGTACTGGATGCATAAATCAGATTCACTAAGATTGCATTTGGCAGACTGTCGGGACTGGGAATGGGATTGATTTTAAAATTTGTATAGGGCACACAACGACTGAGGGCAAAAGAAGGGGAGGCAGAGACTGAAGTGGCTGAATGGGTCCCTGGGGAGGTGGGTGTGCGCTCGGGTGGACTCTGGGGGATGGTGGAGGGCAGGAGAGCCTGAAGGAATGTTGTCCATGGGGTTGCGGTGGGTCAGGCACGACTTTGCAACTGAACAACATAGGAGGGACACGGACACACACACATACATCGACGGCTGTGAGGACTGGACACTTGAGAAGGGATGAATGAGAGCCAGGATTTCCGGGACTTGAAATCGCTGCCCTGATCCTGCGGTGTGCCCGTGGGAGCCGCACGGCTGTGTACACGCTCAAGGGGAACCTTTCTCCCAACAGGGCTACCGGACGGGCTATGCGTACCGCTACCCGTTTGTGCAGGAGAAGGCCAAGCACAAGAGCGAAGTGGAGATTCCCGCGACCGTCACGGCATTTGTCTTTGAGGAGGAGGCGGGCCCCCCCCTGACGCTCCGCCAGCACGCCCAGAAGCAGCAGAAGGAGAAGACCCGCTGGCTGAACACGCCGAACACCTACCTGCGCGTCAACGTCGCCGAGGAGAGCCAGGGCGGCGCGGGCGGCCAGCGAACCAAAACCACGGTGAGGGCCGTGCCGCGCCTCTCCTCGCACACCCTCCCGACGCGCGCCGAGGCCTCGGGGCGTGCGGGCTCCGTGGCTGCACCAGGGGGGACGGTCCCCCTACCCGGCAGCGTGACCCGCGCGTGGCGCCTCCTTGCGAGCCTGCCCTTTGCATCATGGTGGATCCCGGCAGCCCCTGCAGTCAGCCTCAGAATCGCAGTTTAATTGCTGCTTTTGCAACCTTTAAAAGAGGCACGCTTATGGGGGCTTGAGTGGGGTCGGACCGCTTGGCGTTTCCCGCACACCTGGTTGCCGTACCGGGCTCTGAGTTGGCTGGGGCAGGAAGCAAGGTGCAGAGGTAAAGGGCGGAAACGGGAAATCCTCCCGCCGCCACGGCAGAGGAGTCCGCTTTAGCTGCTGTGCGTTCCTCCCGAGGGCACGGGCTGCGGAGGGGGCCCCCGCCTGGGAGCGGGGCCACGTGGCCCGAGCAGCACCGTGCATGGCTCGAGCGGGCAGTGTGCGGACTCTTCGCCCACGCCTGCACAAGTGCGGTTCCACAGCTGAGGCCCCCAACGCCCCCTTACTTATTTGTTTAGAACTTTTTAGACTATCCCTTGCCAAAGTCTCAGGACGGTTTAATAGCGAGACGAAAAATAAAAGAAAGCACAGCATTGTAATCAATTTCTGACAATAAAACCCATATTAAAATAACAGCCAGACCTTAAAATATTGGGATCCTTGGACTGGACCCTTGTTCAGGATTTTGTCCACCAAATGGACAAAGGATTCCCCACATTTCTCGCTGGCTTAACACCGAAGCCCCTTTGCCCCTGGCAGGCATGTCATGATCGGAGCTGGGTGGAGCCAGGGGTCAGACTAGATGGCCCAGGAGACCCCTTCTGACTTGCTCGGTTTCTCTGTTTCTTCTCATTTCCTGTTTTTCCTTCCTGTGGCACAGTGGATGAAAGCTGATGAGGTGGAGAAATCCAGCAGTGGAATGCCGATCCGAATTGAAAACCCCAACCAGTTTGTGCCTCTCTATACGGACCCCCAGGAAGTTCTGGAAATGAGGAACAAGGTACAGTGCCCCCCCCCCGTGCCCCCCAGCTTCTTTCAGCAGCCCTCCCTTGGGAAGCTTCCCCTCTCCATGGCTGCATAGCTGCAGGAGGGAGGGCTGGGGCAGAGGGGTGGACTGGGGGGCCCATGTCCCAGTCCTGCTCAGCTGTGAGAGCCACACCGTTGGCCCGGCCCACCTCCCAGGAGTGTTGTGTGCTGCGTGGAGCCCCTTGGAGGAAAGGCGAGGCAGAAAGACAACCAGAGCTGATGCTCGAAAGCCAATTCCTGGTGAGAGGGACCCTTTTGTGAAGCCGGGGAGGAGTCCCCCCCACCCCATGGGGGCCTGAGAGGGCACTAAGAACTATTTTAGTTTAACTCTTAAAATAACTAATTCTATTAATTTAAGGTTTGCCCGATTGCATATACTGTGCTTTATTTTGATTCTTTATTATAATATTTTAACCTCATTGTTTTATGAATGCTGTTGACATGTTTATTGTAACAGCCACCCAGACAACGTAATGCCAACGGATGGCTTTTATGCAGATTTGCTAAATGAACAAGCAAGTAGTTTTGGGAACAGGTAGCTCCCCTTGGAAGGTGCTGGCCCGGCCTCCAGAGCAGACCGCGTCCTCCCTCTTCCTTCCCTCTTTGCAGATTCGAGAGCAAAACCGCCAAGACGTGAAGTCGGCGGGACCCCAGTCCCAGCTGCTGGCCAGTGTGATAGCCGAGAAGAGCAGAAGCCCGGTACGTGTCACCCTGGGGCCTTGGGGGAGGCCCGGCCGGAGACCCCGGAGCTGCCTGGGGCCCCACACCAGCTGGCCCCCTCCCCACTCCCTCAGCTTCACAGGGCTGTCGGGAGCACCAGCGTGGGGAGACCCCACGGCTGCCGAATGGGCCGCGAGCGGGGCGGGCGCAAGCGCTTGTCCCGGAGGGGCTGAGCTCTGCAGGAGCGTGCTTCTGTCGTGACCCCCTGCCCCTCTGCAGTCGGCTGAGAGCCGCTTGGCGGACGGCGAGCCGAAGGACGGGTTCTGCACGGAGGGCTCCCCCGAGCCGGAGACGCCCAACCCCTTCAGCCAGCTGACAGACCAGGAGCTGGAGGAGTACAGGAAGGAGGTGGAGAGCAAGAAGCTGGGCCTTGACGGTACACGCCTGGCCTGCTTGCCACGCTGCCAGTGCTGCGGAGGCCCGGAAGGGGGCGGCTGCAGCACGAGGCTGGTGGACGGGGTGGGGGCCCCCTTTCTTTCCGGGAGCAGCCCTGGGGCGGGTCCGCAGACACCCCACGTGCCCGGCCCCCGCACCTGCTCCCACCCCACTTCACCTTGACCTGTGATGCCGCACCCCTCCCTCGCTCTTCCAGGGGAGAAGGACGCCGGCCTGGAGGAAGAAGCGATGTCTCCTGCCGAAACCGGGGCCACCCCCACGGAAGAGAGTCCCTCGAAGCCCGGGATAATGAGCCCGCCCTTGTCACCCTCCAAGTCTTCGGAAGGTAAGGGGCACAGGTGGGGCCTCCACGGATCCCAGGCTCAAGGCGCCGCCGCCTCCCCCAAATCCCTGCCGGTAACCCGCTGCCCAAGGAGGAAGGAGAGCTCCTGGAACTGGAGGAGAGGCCTTTGCGGAAGGGCTTGCCACGGGGGGCGGCCACCGTGGTCCACGCAGCCTCTGGTCCGTGGGCCCCGAAGGCTGCGCAGCGAGGCCAAGCACCGGAGGCCGCCTTCCCCCTCCGCCTGCCTGCAGGCTTTCTGCCGAGATGAGACATCCGTCCGGCTGGCTCCCCCGGGGGAGAGCACTGGGCCAGTCGGGCCAAGCCGGGCTCTTCCTGTGGACGCCGCCGAGCACACGGCCAGTGCCGGGGGGCGGCCAGACCGCCGTGGCTTCCCGTGGCCGTGTGGCCGGGAGAATGCGCAGGCAGACCCCAGGCATGGGGGCAGCTGTGGCGGTCCGGAGGCTGCCTTGGATCCCTCGGGGGGCGGCACCCTGCCCCACGGCAGCCCCCCCAACCGAGGAGCCCTGTGCCAGCCTTCTCAGCGACCGTGCCACCGCTGCACCCGCGGCCGGCGTCGTTTCCCACAGAATCACCGGGAGGCCAGGTGGGAGCCACGGCCTTGGCCTGGGCGAGCAGACACTTCCTGACGCATCGCCTTCGCATCCCGCTCTTCTCTCGCGTGAGGACCTGGTGGGCTGAGCCGGCCCCCTTTTTCCCACATGAGAATCTGCGTGCCAGGCGGGGCTGCGCTGGGCGGCTGCCCCACCATCCCCCAGTGGGGGCTCCCCCAGGCCCCCCCCACGCCCCCCACCCCACCACGCTGGCTCTCCGTGGCTGCCGCCCCAAAGGAGGGGAAGCGCAAGCGAGGCCGAGGGAGCTGCCGGTGGGAGGAGAGGAGCCGCTGGGCGGCACGCGGTTCCCCGTGACCGCCCAGCGACCGCGCCTGGAAAATTCCCGCTGGGGCGATTGCGGGGCGCGTGTCGCATCGGGGCCGGGTTCCCTGCCCCCAGACCCAGCAGGGTCGGGTGCAGCTGGCTCCGTGGGGGAGAAGGGGGTGCCCGAGGCCCAGTGTGGCTGCTGAGGTGGGGCGACGTGGCGTGTGTGTGTTTGCTGTCGTCTCGTTGCGCCTCATTGTGTCTGGCATGTCTGTCTCCACAACATCTCCTTTCTCTTTCCATGTGTTGCTTTCATCCAAGGAGTTACCTCCGATTCTGAATACTTGTCACTTTAGTAAGTATAGAGAGGCCATTTTCTCCCTCTTCAGCTACCCCGTGCGGGGGGAGGAACACTGTGGACTAGCGCCATTTCAGGGCCGAGTGAGTCTTCCAGGCAGCCTCCTGTCCTTGTTGCAGCTGCATGACGTGGGCACGAGAGGAACTCCATCCCGGAGCTCTTGTGCGCTGCACTTCCTGGTGGAGTGTCGGCTGCACACGCGGAACCACTGCAGAATCCCAGTTTTACACATCCCGGAGGGACTGGCGGGGGGCTCAGCAGGGAGCCCTGGAGAGCGGCTGCCAAGAGAGACAGTGGCTCCTGGCCTCGCGGGTGCTTTCGCCTCGGAGTCCTCTCGGTGTTGCCGAGGCTTCGGCAGAAGCCAAATTGCAGCAGAAGCCCCCAGGGTAGTGTGACAAGACGTGGCAACCGCCTCGCCCAAGGCCGGGGCTGCCCCGATGGAAGCCGCCTCCCTGGCGACGTAATTTTAACCTGTCCTGCCACCGACTCCGGTGCAGGACGGGGAGATCAGCAAGGAGCAGACGATCCGCTGCCCCAGGAATAGCCTCCCGCCGCTGCCCTGGGGCCAGCGGCTTCCCCCTGGCTGGCAAAGAGCCCCGGCTGCTGCCGTCCTTTCATGGGCCGTGCTCCTTCGGGTCTTTCCACGGGGCTCTTTCGCTGCGGAAAGGAACGACTGCTACTGCGAGTCCTAGGAACAGCATCACCGATAGGATAGGTGCCCGCGCTGGTGCATCACCAGGCTAAGCGGCAAAGCTAGGAGTCAGGGAAGCTCTGGCTGGGCTCTCATCTGCTGGAGGCTCTCGGGATGCTTCCCTGCCAGGGTTGCAGCACCGCTCTCACCTCGAGGGCACATTCCATCCTGGAGGAGGGTGGGGGGCAGTTGC
This sequence comes from Varanus komodoensis, assembly GCF_004798865.1. Lineage (NCBI taxonomy): Eukaryota > Metazoa > Chordata > Lepidosauria > Squamata > Varanidae > Varanus > Varanus komodoensis. Next base: position 1,268,470 of record NW_025336576.1, on the reverse strand, counting down.
AGCCGTGGGTGGGCCAGAAGGGACGGGGCAAATGCCCCCGATACCAGGCTGGTTTCAGCTAACACTCTTCCTGCCCAGGAAGTGCTTCAGCCTTTCAGAATGGAGAAAAAACCACCGGGCTGTTGGGAAACCACTGAACGGTGGGTGCGGGGAAAGGGTGGCCCTCGGGGGAACCTCGGAAGGCTGGACTGTGCCCCCCGGGGGCTGAGCGTGGCCTGCACGCCTGAGGTCCTGCACCCTGCTTTAGGTAAGCTGCCCACCTTGGCCCTGCCTCGCCTCTGCCATAACACTAGCCTGCCCTCCAGCTTTGAACCCCGAGGGCTCTGCTGCAAGGTAGGTGCGGCTCCTTCCACCGAATCCATCCTGGCTCTCCACCCTCTGGATGGCGTGCTTTGTGACCCACATGCTTTCTGTTACGTTTTCATCCCACTGTGCCTCCAGGGAGCTTGGGTGCAGGGAGCCACAGGCTCTCCCTGCACAGCAACTCCGTGAACAGTGCCACTGAATAACCCTGGCCTCAGCCAGGCTTGGCCCCTGGCCCCTCTGCGCATGCTCGGCACTCCGACGGCTCTAGCACATCAGCCCCAGCAAAGGCCAAGACTCGGTGCTGGCAAACCTTCATGCCTCCTGCCTTTTTCTCTCGGAAAGGTGTCTCCAAGACTGAGGGCGGCCAGGTGCCCCCCGAGCCTTCCGCCGCCGAGGACGAGAAGGCCGAGCGCGAAGCAGTGATCATGAACGGGAAAGACGACGATCAAACCATCGAGGATCTCCTCAGCAAAGGGATCAGCCAGATGAGCACCAACGTGGACCCCGAGCCCCCCAAGGACAAAACCGAGTCGGTCACCAGCGGGCCGGTGTCCCCTGAGGGCTCACCCTCCAAGTCACCTTCCAAGAAGAAGAAGAAATTCCGCGCTCCCTCCTTCCTGAAGAAGAGCAAGAAGAAGGAGAAAGCCGAGTCCTGAGGGCCGCCGGCCTGCCCCCCGCTGCGCCTTCCGCCCCTCCTTGCACGCCTTCGTTGCTCCCGCCCCGCAGCCACACCGACACGGGGGCCACGGACCAAGCGCGCCTCTTTGCAGCGGACAAGGCCGGATGGAAGGGTGGGGGGCCCTGGCGCAGCTCGCCTCCAGGAAGCCGCTTGTGTGACGTTCCAGGGAAAGGCTGGGGAGACCTTCCTGGGAATGTGCAAACGCCGCCTCTTCCACCGGGGCCCCCCATCAAGGGATGCAGAGAGCTGTGGCAGGGCACAGGATGTCCAGGGATGGGCAGCCAGCCGTCCCTCCGCGCCCACCTCTGCAGAGGAGTCTGTCTCGCCGCATGGACGCTCAAGCCCCTGAACCCGTGGCCAAATGTTTCCAGGGCCGCCTGAGGCTCCCAGGGGGCCACTGTCGGAAATAATTTTGTAATTTTGCAGAGCGTTGGTGCCTGACTCAGGCCAGCGGCCGACGGAAGGGGATGCAGGACTGCATTTTCTGTTCCGATTGCCGCCCTTCGTTGCTGACAGAAATGGCTCCAAACTTCCAAAGCTTTTGCAGCTGGGATTTCCTAGAGGAGAATCAAAGTTGGGCACCTGTGGATCGCCTTTCTGGGCAAAGGGTGGCACAGACGCCTCGGGGGGCGGGGGGGCTGTGACCAGCACCTGCCGCATCCACAGGCACTGAGCCGGGGCTCCGGCAGGGACCCCAAGCGTAGCAGATCACGCTGCGACTCGCAGGCAGCAGGAGCAAGAGGAGCGCGATCCACCAAGAGCCCTCCTCGGCCATCTCACTGCGATGGGCAAGGTCATCGCGGCGGGGCTTGCGCGAGAGGCGTTCCCAGAGGGCTGCCCCACACGTCCATTCGCGCTCACGGCACCGTTTGCGTCTTCTGACTCAAGCACCCACATCTCTGGGGCAGCCCACGCCCTGCGTCCTCTCCCCAATTCACTCTTCCCCTCTCTTCGGGAAGCACCTGTCAATTCTGAAACGTGACCAAGTTCATTGTCCCCTGGCCCCCTGTGCACACGCGTGTGCGTGCACACACACACACACACAGACACAGACATTTTTGCTCAGCAGTAGAGCAGTTCTTGTGCTGTCCGGCGCTTGATGCTTTGACCCCCAGGGAAACAGGGCTGGAGAGCCACTGTGATCGCATCTGCTTGGGGCCACATGGATCCAAGACCTGGCCCAGCGCTCGGGCAGAGCCACACTCTCCCGCGCTTGCCTTCCGAGAACCAGAGCCCGCCTGCCGGATTCCTGCCACCCGCTGCCCTTAGAGGCAGAATCCCCCCTGTCCGCGCCCAGCCCTCGCTGCAAGAGAAGCGCATGGCTCCGCATGCACCAAAGGCGGATGGCAGCCGGGGAAAGGCCAAAGCGTCCGCTCTGCCCTGCATTTCAGATTTAACTCCGCGTCGGTCACGTAAGTGCTGCTCCACTAGTCTAGAATGGTAGAACCCGCACACTGCCAGCAAGATTAATGAATAATCCTCACACTCGGAAGCAAAGCTGGCAGAAGTAATCGTTCACTTTCTGCACTGTTCAGGATTATTGTCACACCTGAGGTGTTTCCACAAGTGATGATAACATTTGCTGTAACTGCATTGCTTGAAAGAGCTCCGATGGGAACGCGCATCCCCCAGAGGAATGCCTTCTCCGTGGCATGGATATCAAGAGGCCGTGCAATGAAAAGCTGGAGGGGTTTTAGCCTGCATGTCACAGGAGCTTGGCTGGGACATTGGACTTGCTTTCCTTTGCACGATGGCTTGGTGGCCTCTGGGGAAAAGAGGTTGTCGGGGGAGGACGCCCTCCGAGGTCCTCCGTGGACCCCAACCCAAGCTCCAGATGCAGGCTAGCGCTGCCAGGCGGTCCCGATCATGTTTACTGTACTTGGGAACCTGCAAGGGAAGGGAGAGGCGGGCGAGGGCAACTCAGGGCTGCCTGAAGGCCAGGGAGGGCTGCAACGCTCCCATCACTTCCCTAACCCCGATGATCGCATCTGTACTTGTGTGTAGCTTTAGGCTTGACCAGCGCTGTGGCCAGACTAAAGGACACCATTGCACAAGGGGTTTTCCTTGTAAATAGCAGCTGTGGAGGCCCCAATCCACATCAGGCCCTGAGCGGGAGGGGGCTTTAGCCACCGGCTCCCTTCTGTGGTCCCAGCCAAGGACCTGTTTGCTTGCTCCCGTGTGGATGAAATTCCCTGCAGGACGGAGAGCCTTTTTGTTATATCGGCAAGAATCAGCCAGAGTTCTCCAAAAAGAAGGCGCCGCCTAGCGGGACGTAGCTCCAACCCTACACCATTTACTTGGGAGTAAGCCCCCACTGGACACTTGCCTCTGAGCAGAAGTGTGTAGGATTGCGATCCTCAGACCAGCCGCTGCCCCGGCCTGGCCGAGGTCGGCTCTCCATCTCCCTGATTGCCATCGCTTTCTCTCACTGGCCAGGGGGCCTCAGTATAACCTTTTGGACCCCCCAGATCCTGAAGCCACCTGCTTGGTTGTGCCAGGTGGCGGAGCTCCAAGGAGCCGCGGAGCCGGAAGCAGGGTAGAGCGCCCTCTTTTGCAGAGTGCCGATGAAACACAACTAGGCACTGCTCCGATCGCTCTAATTTTGGATTGGGAAATGGAGTGCTCCATTCCTTCTGCATTCTGACCATTCACAGCACACATTAAAGTTGGGGGGGGGGGGGCATGCTGCACACGCGGGGCCCACTCGGATGCCAATCTCCCTTTCAGAAACACGGGAAATACTTTCTTAGTAGCGAGCAGAATTCCTCCAAAGGAAGCAGGAGCCCCTTTCCTGCAAAAGCTGGGCCAGCCGCCACCATGTGATTCCCTGTGCCTGCCCCCAGCAGCCGCCTTGGTGCTGCGCTAGTTTCCCACGAGCCCCCTGGTTTCCTGCAGTAAAGAGGTGGCACACGGCTTGCCCCCCAGGCCTCTCCCTCCAAGGCACAGTCCGCGCCTGCACGTGCTTGGGTCTTTTGGGCCTCGAAATCGGCATCGCCCGACGCGAAGTGCTGGAGGTTCGGCTCAAAGGCACACCGTTGCCCCTCATGCACGGGGCAGGCACGCCCATCCCGGAGCTGCTCCAGACGCCCTGAAATGCCCGAGGACTGCGTGCCCGCGGAGGTGCAGCTCCGGTCTCCGTGTCTCTGCACAGCGGTGGACACCCTCCCAGGGTGGACACGCTGGGAGGGTGTCCTCTTCTCCCACCTGCACGTCCGTGCAGATGCACGCGGGCGGGAGGGCTGCCCGTGCAATCACTGGTGCTTTGCTTAGAACAACTTCCTTTTGTAACCAGGACCAAATTCCTCCTCTTTCTCTGTGGGAGACAGAGGAGGAGAGAGAATTGATATTTTCAGACATGCTATTTATTTTTTTAAAAGCAGAGTAAGGGGCTGGAGAAGTCCAGCATCTCTGTGTCATGGTGCTTCCACAGAGCAGCTAATTCTGCTAAACAATATTTATTCTGCACATGTGGTTTCCGCCTCCCAAAGATGATCCCCTGGGGGACTTTGGGGGCTTTGTGTCACTGGCCCGTCTGAACACCTCATGCTCTAGACCACATTCCTCCAGAGTCCCTGCAATCCCAGCCAACCCGCTGGCTCCACAGACGGCGCGATTTATTTGATCAGTGAAGGGGGCTCCAAAGGCAGGACCCCTGTGCTGCAGAACGGGGTGGCGGCGGATGGTACCTGGCCAGCAGCTCCCCCACAGTCACCGCTCGGTATTTCTGCCACGACCGCAAACATGCTGTTAAAAAGACTGCCTGCCTGCCTGACTTTGCGATGCACCCTGAACGTTCCCAGGAACGGACTTGGCAGCCTTGCCGAGAACCTGCTCTCGGCCTCAACTGGAATAGCCTTGCTAAGCAGAGGCAGCTGAGGCGACGCGTACGAGACGTGGTGGGTGGGCCCTCCCCGTGGCACGCGGCACGCGGCACGCGGCACGCAGGGCAGCGCTTGGCGCTTGCTGCGGGCCGGAGATGGAGCGTGTGCTCTGCCTGCAGAATGGCCCAGCCACCAGGCACAGCGTCTGCAGGGCAGAACCTGCAGAGCCCATAGCCCACGGGTGCAGGTACTATGGAGCAAGAGGGGTGGCAGACGGGCCTGGAGTCCGAGTCCAGCCAAGGCTGCTGCTTGGGTCCCTCTGAAGTGAAAGGGGAGCTGGGTCGCCTCTTGACCATTAATCAGCGTGACTGCATGGCATTCCTATCCCACCGTTTTCCCTCTCGTGAGGAACCCACAGCCGCGGCCATAGCACCCCGACCAGATCTGCCCCTCCAGCATTGGCTTCCGGGCTTGTCTTTACAACTCTGACCTTGAGAGAGGTTTACTTTATACCTTCACCCTCATGCATCTCTGATCGAATCCTTATTCTTTGCAGAAGCAGATGCCCATCAAAACTGGAGGTCGGCTGAGGCTCTGGCTGAAGGGGGAAGTGGAAGTTTAGGTGCTGCCCGGGAGGGTCAGCCCCTCTGGGAACTTCGGGGAGCAGCTCAGTCAGGCCCAGCATGGCTGGAGCAGAAGGGCCCCCTGAAGCTGGACTCTCCCCATTTCCCGAGCCTTTGGGGAAGGTGAACGGGCTGCTCTCGGACGTGCACCGGTAGTGATGTGGGAGTGCACTGGCCCAGAGCGCGTCTGGGCCCACCGCCCCTGTGCACGCAGCCCTGCTTTCCGTGCACTGGAAAGCAGCGGTCTTGGCCCACTGCAGCCAGTACGGGCCGTCCGAGTCCCGCGGTCTCTGAAAGAGGATGTCACACAGCCACACACACTTGCTCGTGCCAAGTCTTTTTTTGCTGCTGCTCAGCAAAAGGTTCTCAAAACTGCTCACCTTTGACCGACGAAGCAAGGAGGTCGCCACACGCAATCTGCTCGCGCCAGGCACTCACGCAGCACTAGAGGAAGGGGCAAGGCGCTACACAGGGGATGCCCATGGCCCGCCCCTGCAGGTGCTGAGGGAAAGGCACTCTGTGCTTGCTCAGAGTTTCTCTTGCTCTATGCACTGCTTTAAAGAAGGGCCACGGCCTTGCAAAGAGCGATTGTCAGCGTGTGCCGTTTGCTGTGAAGCGAGGAGGAGGCCTGGCACAGGCAGCCGCCAGCCAAAGGCGTTTAGCAGAGAGAGCAGCACGGGGCCAGAAAGTGGCAGTACAGACATTACGGGGGCCAAGAAGCACCCCCCCCCCATAGCCACGGCCAGGCGGGGGCAGCTGCGAGAAAATGGAAGCAGGTGTGCTTCTGTTTCCCCACAGTGGCTTCTAGCTCTTGGCCACCAAATGGTGAAATTGCAGCAGACAACCCCTAAGGAAAGAACCTAGTGAGAAAGCAACCCCAAAGCCTGCCGGCTTGCTGAGGAGGCCCCAGCCAGGGGAGGGCTCTCCATTGTGCTGCCTGCCCCATCTCGAACGTGCCTTGAATGTTTTCTGGCTAGGCTGTGAGCACTATTTGAAACAAACAAGCGCTCTGCGGTCAAAGACCCTCCACGCCCCTCTTGTTCTGCCTTAGGATGCTTGGAAGGCAATCCCTTCCGTTAGCGGGGATCAAAGGCCCCTCTCCTCACCCTGCAATGATGCAATATTAACTTGGTGGTGATTCATTTGTGCGTTATTCAAGTGTGGCCCTCTGCAGAAGCACTTATTCCATGCAAGGCATCATAAGCAAGCATGCAATTACTGTGAAACTGCTGCTGCACTTTTGAGGCTGCTCCGCAAGCAGCACGTGCTCATGGCTTTCCCTTGGGTGAACCCATGGCGGAAGCAGGATGGAGCGGATCATCCCTTCCAGCGGCCAGGGGTGGAGGGGCGATCTGTTACTGACCTCCTTGCGGCCCGGGAGGGAGGCAGCCGGCAGTCCAGGCCAAATCTGCCTTCCCAGGAGGTGTGCCTAGTGGCTAAGCAGGGGCCAGAAGGGACTCCCTTACAAGGAAAGGAGGCAACGCGAGGGCCTCTTAGCTTAGGTGTGGCACTCGACACACCATGTGGCACACACAGATAAGGAGAAGTCTCTCTCACTTTCATACCATTAGGATTCAGCAGCCCCCTCTCATGAAACTGAATGGTGGGAGCATCAGGAGATATGAGGGAGGCCTTCTTCACAAAGCACGTTAAATTGTGTGACTCGTGACCGCAAGGTGTGCTGAGGGTTACCAGCATGGACAGCTGCAGGAGGGTCTTCGACGAATGCATGGAGGGGGGAGCTGTCTGTGCCTGCCTGCATGTTATCTGCAGTATAAGAAGCAGCATTCTGTTCTTTGAATAGCAGTTCCTGGAGATGTCCTACTCCCATCTTCCTGCGTGTAGGAACAGAATGCTGGACTGGGCCTTTGGCACTTCCGAGGTACCGTCCTACTTGTACGGAGGCGTGTGTGTGTGTAGGGGGGCATTCTCTCAAAACTCAGCCTTCCCAGTTGGGAAGCTCAGACTCTGACCCGGACAGAGAAGACGAACAAGCGACATTTGTCAGATAGCTGCTGAGAATGAAACTGCTTTGGGTTTGGAGGCGTGTGGGGGGGAAGACCCTGAAGAACTGGGAGGGTGTCGGGAAGCAGGCTGTGAACTGTGAGCCAGCATCAAGCCAAGCAAGAGTAGCACTAACATCCAGCCATTTGGTCCACAAGTGGCATGAACCTCCCTGAGGATGGAGCCAAACCTTTTGGGAAGGGGCGGGGCTTCTGCTTGGAATTAACTCTTTGCATGGGCCAGAGCTATTCCCACAAATGGGGAATGTCTGTCACGCTTCACATCTACGAAGTGCAGGTGGAGAATACAGCTTTGGGTAATGCCAACTGTCTCAACAGAGCTACAGGTAGGGAGACTTCGCTGGCCACCCCAAATGGATTCCCATCTCTGTCAGTAAAGCAGCACCGCAGCTTTGATGAAGACAGGCCTTGCCCTTGGACTGCCCGGCTCAGCTTCTCGGGACATCATGTTGCATGTCTCAGAAAATCCCAGTACGCTGCCCGAAGTAATAGCCTGGATGGTGGCCGACGCTGGTCCTCCAGGGGAAGGCCTTGCTGAGCCAAGCTCGTGATCCCTTGGGACGCAGGGGGAAGTGTGGAACCGCCAGCCCCAGCATTTAGTGACCCGCAACACGCTCCAGGCCAGGCGGGAGGTAACGGCATGCCGCAGGTTTCCTACTCGCCCAGCTCAGCGAGAAGCAAGTGTGACAAGCGCTCTGTGTATTGGTTGGGCTGCTCAAACGTAAATGTCTTGTGTCTGACAATCGTAGCTTCAAAGTGCTATTTAATGTTGCCCTCTGTAAATAAAGCCCCCGTGCCGGGCCTTTGACTGATATTGTGAAGTCTCCCTTTGAGGTTTTGATGTAAATAATCGCGCTCTGCAATGTATGGCTCTTCTCTCTCTGCATTACTACACAAAAGCCTATATTTTTCTTTCCGTCTGTTGCCACTTTTTGAGCACACGAGACTGGCAATTTGTTTCTTGATGGTTTGTCTTCCTTTGCAATTTTATATTGTCCTTTTTGTATTGTATTTTGGGTTTTACATCTTTGAATACTTGCTGTCTTCAAAAGAATTTGGGGGTCAGCAGCTGAGCCTTTCCAAACAGTGCCGTTTTGCCATTGTGCTAACGCTGCATGTCACCTACAGACGACATAGGAGTTCTTCTTGACCTAATGGACCTGATCCAGGAGGGAGACGGCAACCGTCGCTGGTGGCAGAGGTCTAGGCCAAGCAAGACTGCTAATGTGCAGAACTAAGTCTCCTTAAACAGCTTCTGTCTCTTTGATTGCCCTGAAACAAGCAAAAATAGCAGATGCAAATAAACTCTCACCAGAACACTGAAACTGTGTTGGAAGTCTGTTTGTACAATGAGCCAGTACAAGGGCTTGTAGAGCAGGGGTTCTGCAAAGCTCAGCCATCGGGACCAGGCAGTTGTTGTTAGTCGAGAAGTCGCATCCGACCCATCGCGACCCCATGGACAGCACTCCTCCAGGCCTTCCTGCCCTCCACCATCCCCCGGAGTCCACTCAAGCTCACACCCACTGCCCCAGTGACTCCATCCAGCCACCTCATCCTCTGCCGTCCCCTCCTTTTGCCATCTATTGTTCCCAGCATCAGGCTCTTCTCCAAGGAGTCCTTCCTTCTCATTAGGTGGCCAAAGTACTTGAGTTTCATCTTCAGGATCTGGCCTTCTAAAGCGCAGTCAGGGTTGATCTCCTCTAGGACTGGCCGGTTTGATCGCCTTGCAGTCCAAGGGACTCGAGGAGTCTCCTCCAGCACCACAGTTCAAAGGCCTCAGTTCTTCGGCGCGCAGCCTTCCTTATGGTCCAGCTTTTGCAGCCATACATTGCAACTGGGAAAACCATAGCCCTGACTATACGCACTTTTGTTGGCAGGGTGATGTCTCTGCTTTTTAGTATGCTGTCTAGATTTGCCATAGCTTTCCTCCCCAGGAGCAAGCGTCTTTTAATTTCTTGGCTGCAGTTCCCGTCTGCGGTGATCTTGGAGCCCAGGAAAATGAAATCTGTCACTACCTCCATTTCTTCCCATCTATTTGCCAGGAAGTGAGAGGACCGGATGCCATAATCTTAGTTTTCTTAATGTTGAGTTTCAAGCAGTTAGACTGCTTCAAAGCCGGCACTAGGGTTGGACTCCCGGCCTGTGACCGCCTCCATTCTTACTGGGGTGTTTGAAAGGGGCTTCACGAACAGACCAGCTAACAGGTAGGACGAGCATCGGTTCCACAGGCGTGCTCCATCTGAACAAAGCTTGCATTTTTCCAGTTTGCTGTCCTTGATGATATATTCCATGAAGGATGCAGGAGGAGCGATGCTAGGCCAAACGGAAGGCCTCTGGTCTAGCAGATGCCCCAGCGGGAGAGACCGCAAGCAGGGCTGAGGCGGGTGGTGCAAAGGCCTGCCTGGGTCTGCCGCTGGAAGGGACCCAAAGCCATCATGACTAGCGGCCGCTGATGGCCCTGCAGTGCATCCAGTGCAGAGCGGGAGTAGCCACAGCGCCCCCCCCCGCCCTGCATTTCCATTAGGCAGCCATCTTCTATTGTCCAGCTAGAGCAGGGGTCCTCAAACTTTTTCAACAGGGCGCCAGTTGAAAGGTTCCAGCAATGGGCATCGGCCGCCAAGGCGGTGCTGGCAGGGGGCGCGGGGCGGGGGAGGGGCGCGCACCTGGAGAGCCTTTTCTCCGAGCGAGTCCAGAACGACCTCCGTGCGAGCAAGCCACTGCCTTGCCACGCGTGCCGAGTCCAAAACCTCCATGGCGGGCCCGATCAATGGACCGTAGCTTGAGGACCCGTGAGCTCGAGTGTCCTGGAGGAGGAGGAAAGGTGGTGGGAGCAGCTTCGGGACAGCCAACTGCTCTCCCCCCACTCCGGCGGGCAGCCAGTGCGGCCCTTTCCATGCCAGCTGCAATGGGGCCAGGAGCGGGAGGGGGCATTGCACCAATTCCCGAATTCCAGGTGAGAGCAACCTCCGACCTTGCAGGTGGGAATCTAAAGGATCCTGTGCCCACCCTTCTCCAGACAATGTCCACCAAGAGACCATCCTTCCCTTCCCTTCTGTGAATCTAATTCCCTTTTAGAGTCCGTAAAAGTTGGGTGAGCTACCCCCCCCGACCCCGCTGTCAAGAGTTCCCCCCCTTGCAGCCTCTGGGGCTTGACTGGCCAAGTGTGCTCCCTAAAGAGCCAAACTGCACTGGATTTAGCACACGTGACCCAAGACTCTGGGGAAAAGAACGTCTTTATTAGACTACAGTAAAACCACATACCCCTTCATGGATCACGGCCTGGTCGTGGCAAAGGGGCTTGCGCAGCGCAATGAAGCTCTGAGCTGTGCCGTGCAGGGCCACCCAAGACGGACAGGTCGCAGCAGAGAGCTCTGACAAAACGTGATCCCCTGGAGAAGGAAATGGCAGCCCACTCCAGTACCCTTGCCGTGAAAACCCCCGGGACGGTACCAAAAGGCCAAAAGATATGACGCCGGAAGATGAGCCCCTCAGGTCGGAAGGTGTCCAATGTGCTACTGGGGACGCGCAGAGGGCTAGTACTCGTAGTGCCAGAAAGAAGGAAGCGACTGGGTCAAAGCCGAAGGGACACTCAGTTGCGGATGTATCTGGTGGTGAAAGGAGAGTCCGATGCTGCGAAGATCTATACTCCACAGGAACCCGGAGTGTAAGATCCATGAATCACGGCAAGCTGGGTGTGGTCAAACAAGAGATGACAAGCCTGAACATGGACATCGTAGGAATCAGTGAACTACAATGGACAGGAGTGGGTGAATTTAGTTCAGATGACCATCAGGTGTACTATTGCAGGAAAGAATCCCTCAGAAGAAATGGAGTAGCCTTCATAGTCAATAAAAGGGTAGGAGAAGCAGTACTGGGATTCAGTCTCCACAATGACAGAATGATCTCAGTTCGAATCCAGGGCAAGCCATTCAACATCACTGTAGTCCAAGTCTTTGCCCCAACCACTGGTGCTGACGAGGCTGAAGCTGACCGGTTCTGTGAAGGCCTACAACACCTTCTAGTATTAACACCAAAAAGGGATGTCCTTATCATCATGCGGGATTGCAATGCGGAAGTAGGAAGCCGAAAGATAACCGGGATAACAGGCAGGTTTGGCCTTGGAGTACAAAATGAAGCACAGGCTGGTAGAATTTTGTCAAGAGAATACGATGGCCACAGCAAACCAGCAACCCAAGAGACGACTCTACACATGGGCATCACCAGACAGTCAACACAGAAATCAGACTGACAATGTGCTGTGCAGCCAAGGATGAGACCGCGCACCACACGCCCCGCCACCGGTTTTATTTTGCGACTCGATGCCCAGGCCCTGCGCAGAGGCCGCGGCCTGGCGCAGACTGCCGGCCCGCCTGCGCTCCGACCCCGGGCGGGCAGGACATCGCTCCGCGGGCGGCCGAGCCATTTCCCCGCCGCCCGCGAGGCCCGCGAGCCCGGCAGAGAAGCAGCCGCCAGGCCCCGCCCCCCTCCGCTCCGCTTGGCACCGCCCTCGCCCGGCCCGGGCGCGCGCCTGCGCAGACGAGCCCCGCCCGCCCCGCCCCGCATGGCGATTGGCAGCGCGCTGGCCCAATCGCAGGCCGCGTGTGCCCGGCCGGAGCCCGAGCGGGACGGGCCGCCGCGCCGCGCCGCGCCGCGCCGGAAGGCCCATGCCGCTCGCCGGAAGCGCCGTGGGAGCGGCCGGGATGGGCCGCAGCCGGTCCAGGTCGCCTCCGCGGAGGGGTGAGTCAGTCGGGGCGTCGCGGTCGGCCGCTCTCCGCAGCCGGGTCCCCTGCGCCGCAGTTCCGCCCCGCCTCCCGGGCAGCCTCCGGCCCTTGTCCCGGGCCGCTGCGGCCGGCTGGCGCTCACGCAGCGGGCGGGCGGGCGGGCGGGCGGGGCGGCTGCTCCAGCCCGGCGCCCCCCGGGAGGGGCGCTTCACCAGCGGCCGAGAAGGGCTCGCGCGGCTGCGCGGCCAGGGCGCGACTAGACGTCGATGCTTCGATGAGCGGCCCGCTGGAAGGCTCCGGGGAGAAACGGCGCCCTGTGGGGCGGAAGCGAGGGGGGCATGGGCGTGCGTCTGAGCCCGCGGCGCTCCGGGTGCGGCTGCAGAGAAGAGTCCGCCCGCGAGCGGCCCCTTAAGTGCGGCCCAGCCTGGTCATGCTTTTGCCCCGCAGAACGCCGGCGGTCCAGATCCACCTCCCGGGAGAGGGAGAGGCGGCGGCGGGAGCGGTCGAGGTCTCGGGAGAGGGACCGGAGGAGAAGTCGCTCCCGCTCGCCGCACAGGCGGCGGTCCAGGTGAGAAGCCTCAGCTGGGGGCGCTGGTTATTCCGAAAGTTGCTCTTGTTGTCGGCGGTATTTGTGAGAACTGAGCGTGTCTTTGGCCCTTGCCAATGGCAAGGAAACACTGACCGGTGATGATTACTTCGCTCTGTTCAACTTACCCTCCGCCAGCTCCACAGCCTGCAAGAATGCACAAGTGACTTGATTGCTTTCCCTGAGGAAACGGTCAGCATTGTATGAAGGCTCTCTTGGGATTCCCTGGAAGCTGTTTCATTTTGAAAGAGGAGATGGAAGGGAGGGGCCTTTGCCTATGGGATGGACGAGAAAGCAGCATCTAGCACTAGCAGTGAAGCTCTTTATGCCCCTTCCTTCTTGTGGCACTTTTAGCCCTCTTCACTGTTTCTCTTGCTAGCTCCTGCAATAATTTTGTTGTGCTTGGCGAAAAGGAGAGATATCTATTAAAAACTAGGGGAGAAAGGTTTGTGGGCAGCTATGAACGCCTATAAAAGCAGGGCGAACCTATGTCCCTTGGGCAGAATTTTAGGCTTTTTCTGTTCTTGAAACCCCATAGGATTTCACCTGTCTTCCCTATAGACAGCTTCTCTTCCCTATTCCTATGCCTCTCCGACCCTGTCATCTGTACTAAATCCTAATTGTGTGCTAGATAGCAACCCCTTGAGTACCTTGTGTTGATGAGCTGTTGGTTAGTAAATGCTAGCTGTCTATTGTAGTGGGTAGGGTATTAATCTCCCCTAAGCAAGGCTCAGATCCCTGCTATGCCGTGATGGATGGCATAACTTTGGGCCAATCTCTTATTGTTCCGTCTAAACTAACTCAAGGATACTGTGAGAATAAAATGAGGTAACCAAGCACATGGCCAGCCTATCATTCCTGCATAAGAACTGAATATTGTGGCTGCAGGTATTTACCCCTCTCCTCCCTCCTGTTACATCCTTAAATAGGAGGAAGAACCACCAAATACGTGTGGCTTTTAATGAGGAGAAGGTGGGAAGGTTTCCAACACAAAGAAATGTACTCCTAGGGTGGGACTGCTGTTGGTTTGCATCTTGCTTTTAATCCCAGCTCCCATTATCATACAAATATGCATGTGCCTCTTGTTGCATGCATCTCATAAGCTGAGAAGTGACCATCATAAAAATAAGACTTGCACTAATCTCTAGATCTCCACGGCGACATAGATCCAGTTCCTCTTCCCCTTCCCGACAGAAAGAAAGGCGAGATGAAGAAAAGAAAGAAAACAAAGACACTAAAAGCAAAGAGCGTCAGATCACAGGTAATAAAATTGCAATCAAATTGTCTAATTGCAATCAAAACTGGGAAATAATTTGCCTCCACTGTGCATTCTGGATTATATGGACCCTCTTTGGGCACATCTGTCATCATGAGAAGGGTTTTGTCCTTGGGCAGAGTGTATTTGGTAGTGTTCTGGTCTGATCGCACACATCTTCCTCTTACTGAAAGCCAAGAGATAACCGTTGCATCTGGATGACACAACTACCCACCCGATGACCAAGCTATGCAGTGTGGCTTCATGGAGCAGCTCACAGTTTGCCCGGTAAATGATTTGCCTCACTGCGAGCTGCCCCCTTTCTTCCCCTTCTCAGAGGACTCAGCAGTAAGACACACCTTGACCTCCCCTCCATGGCAAGTGCAGCCTTTTTGTGGTTGCCGCAGCTTTGTTTTCATTTCACCCTTTTTTTCAGAGGTTGCTTTTCCCAGTTTCCAAAATGGTAGGCCCTTTGACGTTCCTGAGCAGGACATTCAGGTGGCTGTCACTGCTTCACCATGAGGGGCTTTTTATGCCCAAAATTTGTGCAAAGTGCTCTGTGACAATGATCTCACTGTGGGTGTTGGGAGTTCAGAGTCACGAAGATGCAGCGCTCAGATTCTCCTGTGTGTGTGGCCCTACTTCGTCAGTGCCCTGAATGTTGTCTTCTGTCAAAAGTAGAGGCGATACCAGCCATGGATGGACAAAATCCATCCAGGCCTTCACCCTCCTTCAGTGCAGTCTTACCACAGGCAGAACCATAATAGGTACACACCAGCAGTCCTTCACGGTAAATACCCCAGCTTACACTCACAGGGCAGGGTTTGCACACGACAAAACCCATATAAGAACATAAGACAGGCAAGGTCCATCCAGCCCAACATTTTGCACATGGAGTGCCTGCCCCGGGATCCCTGTGAGCCCGACAGGAGTGGAACAGCATCCTCCCCAGCAACAGGTGTACAGAGGCACACGGCCTGACAGTGGTGGCAGCAGAGCCATGAGGATGGGGGGCCATGGAGAGCCTTCTCCACAGATGTCACCCATCTCCTGTCAAGGCACTGCAGAACACAGCAGTGAAGTCATGGCTTGAATCCGCGCTGTGTGCGGGCTTCCCCCACCAGGCAGGCTCGCAACGAAGCGTTTCCCCTGGCCGCTCACTCTGCAGTGGCCGGCCCTGCGTCCCGCATGGGTGCGGTGTGCAGGCCCGCCCAGTGCATGGGCCTGGAAGTGTGCTCTGCCCCATCCACGGTCCCCGCTCACTTTCCATCTGCAAGCGCAGCAGGATCTTTTGGGTCGCCACCGCCACTTTTCATCCCCTGCCATGTCGTGGTTTCTTTTTCCAGAAGAGGATCTAGAGGGCAAGACTGAAGAAGAAATTGAAATGATGAAAACGATGGGATTTGCAGCATTCGACACAACAAAGGCAAGTGGCAGAAGCTCAGGGCCAGGGACCACACGGAGCCACCAAGGGCCTCCCTCAGCCCTCTGGGGCTCCCTGGGAAGCCATGCCCCCCCCCCAGCACTGTCCTGCTCCCCCAGCGACTATTTCTGGCCATTTCCCAGGCTTTCATGCAGCCTCCCCCCTCCCCCACATTAAAAAAGCTTACGTGTCTCCTAAAGCTTAGCTACCAATAATGACATTTTTAAGAGAACATAATGCAGGTATTTGGGCCCTGCCCCTCTTGCCTTTGGCCTGCTCACTACTGAAAGACATCCCTGAGAACATCCCCAAAACGTAATTCAGCCCTCGAACTGGAAGAGGCTTCCCCACCTCACTGGAAATTGATCGCCGCACCTACTTTCTGCCCACAATTCATAAGCAGGCACTGTCTGCAGAGTTCTGCAGGACTCTGCTGCAGCTCTGCAGACACACAGAAAACCTGTACGAAGTGGTGGTGGGTGAAATCTATTTCTGGGTGCTGCAGATAAAGGAGAGAATTGCTCCCCCCCCCCCCCCTCTCCCTTACCCAAATAGAGGAGCAACTTAGCATCCAAGCTGCTGCCTTTTTCTACCCCTAGGCTGGGTACCACTGTATCTATTGTTGTCTAAAGATGATTTTGGCTTTCTCCTTGTCTTGCAGGGAAAGAAAGTGGATGGCTCTGTGAATGCTTATGCTATAAATGTATCACAGAAGAGGAAATACAGGTTAGCTTTTTACCCTCTTGGACAGGCAGGGCTGTAAACTTGGCAATTTTCTCATCCCCCCGCCCCATGCCAGGCAGCAGATGACTTCACACAGCATTACTCACTTCATAGGAATATGTGCAGAGAAAGCTTTGAGTTCCTTCCTATCCCCCCCCCTTTTTTTTTAAAGAAGGTGGGGGAAAGAAGCTAAAGAACAGATTCCCTTGTGTGGAAGGAACTGGAGTAATTGAGAGGGAGTGCAGTGTTCCCCAAGGGAACCACAAAGGGTTAATATTGTGAGAGAGCAGAAAGTTGTTAAGGTCAGTCTGGTATTTCTGCCCTTTTTGGATTAATGTGTGCGCATATGTCTGTCCCAGTCTGAGTTCCCTGTCATTTGGGGTGCTTGATCTACTATCCTTACAAGGGTGGACTGCACATGTCCAGGATTCCAGCCAGGCCGCTTTCTAGGATATGCCATTCCCCTAGTCTTACCTCCCTTACCCAGTACGCAGTCAGCATTGTATGGAAGAATCTCCTCACTGCCAGAGCAGTACGACAATAGAACCTATTACATGGGAAGTTGTAGGCTCTTCCTCACTAGAGACATTCAGGAAGTGTCTAGACAGTCATTGGACCAGGATGGTGTAACTTAGCATCCTGCAACAGCAGGGGGTTGGACCCGATGGCCTTCTGGCCATTTCTAACTCTGTGATCCTGTGAGTGTGACTGCTGAGCACCCTCAGTCCTCATTGGACGTTTGAAAAGGCTGTTACCTCCTTTTGAGTTTCTCTTTTTACAAAATTATACACAATTGTGCCTTTTCCAAGGCTTAAGATTGCCAGGAGAAATATCAACAACCTCAAATATGCAGATGATACCACTCTAATGGCAGAAAGTGGAACTAAAGAGCCTCTTGATGTGGGTGAAGGAGGAGAGCGCAAAAGTTGGCTTGAAACTCAACATTAAGAAAACTAAGCTCATGGCATCCGGTCCTCTCACTTCCTGGCAAATAGATAGTAAAGAAATGGAAGTAGTGACAGATTTTATTTTCCTGGGCTCCAAGATCACCGCAGACGGGGACTGCAGCCAAGAAATTAAAAGACGCCTGCTCCTGGGGAGGAAAGCTATGGCAAATCTAGACAGCATACTAAAAAGCAGAGGCATCACCCTGCCAACAAAAGTGCATATAGTCAGGGCTATGGTTTTCCCAGTTGCAGTGTATGGCTGTGAAAGCTGGACCATAAGGAAGGCTGAGCGCCAAAGGAATGAGGCCTTTGAATGGTGGTGCTGGAGGAGACTCCTGCGAGTCCCTTGGACTGCGGGGCGATCAAACCGATCAGTCCTAGAGGAGATCAACCCTGACTGCTCTTTAGAAGACCAGACAGTGAAGCTGAAACTCAAGTACTCTGGCCACCTAATGAGAAGGAAGGACTCCCTGGAGAAGAGCCTGATGCTGGGAACAATTGAGGGCAAAAGAAGGAGGGGACGGCAGAGGATGAGGTTGCTGGATGGTGTAACTGAAGCAGTCGGCGTGAGCTTAGGTGGACTCCGGGGGATGGTGGAGGGCAGGAAGGCCTGGAGGAATGTTGTCCAGGGGGTTGCGATGGGTCGGACGCGACTTCGCGACTGGCAACAACAAGATAAATTTCAGAAGGACTGGATGGGTGTCAGGATAAGGTTCAGGGGCTTCAGAATATTGTATCGCTAATACTTGCTTTCTGTTACTACAGGCAGTACATGAACAGAAAAGGTGGATTCAACAGACCTCTGGATTTTATTGCCTGATAGCAGCATTGGCAGCATGTGAATGAAGACTCTGCTCTAGCTCCTTAACTGGCCTAGGCCAGGTGTTGCTGTCGAGACATCTTCCCGTGCAGAACGGGTCCTGTGCATTGCTGAGTCCATGAAAGTGACATTATCTCATAGGGTGAGATGGTTGTATGTTTTTCTGTTGTTTTTTTTAAACATAAAGTTATTTTCTTTTGTGTGGTTGTGTTTCAGTTTTGTAGGTTTTTGCTTTTAAAATAGAAAAAAGCCATTTGTCTCATTGAACACACTTGGACTAGGACACTTCTGTGAAATTTAAGGCAGCAAAATTATATGCGTTGCTGAAATAGGGATATAGCTATTAAGGGTTTTTTTTTTTTTCTGAGCATGTGAGACAACTGTTACCCAGCCCATCAACATTTAACCAAAACACCTCCTCTCCTTCTGTATTCCAAAATCATGTCGTGAGATTTTGATGGATTTTTCTGCCTCTTGTTTCTGTCCAGCAGAGGGCCTCTAAACAAATGTGTAAATATAATACAATTCTGATTTGTCAGTTTACATGGGATTCTTGTAGCAGTTGAGTTTTTCCAGTAGTTCTTTGAGAAAGAAATTAGTATCTGTGCATGTACTGTGCGTTACTTTGCATACTGATCTGTTGCTTTTTAGTGCAGCTATGTTTTTTTCCTGGTGTGAAATGGCTGTAATCGTAATTTTGCCGGAAAGCTTGCTGTATGATGGGAATGTTGAGCCCTTTCAGCCCGAGGGCTGAATGCACTTTTGAAGAATGGTGGATTGATTGATTAACATTAATTGGTGGATTAGGTGGAAGGTAGAAGAATCAATGTCAGCAGTATCAGCATATTTACCTTCAGTGCCTGCTGCCTTTTAGAGGTAAAAAAACTGGTATAAAAATTGGGACGCTACCAAAGCCATGCTGCCTTGCAGCATCAGAGGCCTGCTGCACCCCAGCTGCTGAGGGACATGGGCGGGAGGGCGCAGTCGCACATGCGTGCTGCTTGGAGGTGGGGGATGCGCCAGAGGACGCTGGGATGAGGGCAGCGCTGGGTGTGATGGGCTGGTTCACGGCCTGCTGTGTTGGCCTGACTAAGACCTGTGTTAAGACCACGTTTTCCTACCACCCAAAGTCTCTGAGAGTCCATCCCTTCCCACTAACAGGTAAAGCTATTAAACTTAAGTTGACCGTTTTGGCACGAGCGCCCATGTTAAAATTATCTCCAGCGCTGTTCTGCACATACCTGCTTCCTCACCTTTGGTTCCGCATGAGCCGTGGAACCTGCGTGGCCACCTGAGCATGGGAGGCAGGCTGGCTCATGGCCGAGCACTGTATTTAGGGGCAGCCCCCGCCACTGTCCCTGCTGGGCCTGAGGGCAAGCTCGGTGCAAATGCCCAGCCTCGCCTGCCTGTTGCTGTGCCTGCCATCTGTTGTTGTGGCTAGTTGCGAAGTCACGTCCGACCCATCGCGACCCCATGGACAACACTCCTCCAGGCCTTCCTGCCCTCCACCTTCCCCCGGAGTCCACCCAAGCGCACACCCACTGCCCCAGTGACCCCATCCAGCCACCTCATCCTCTGCCGTCCCCTCCTCCGTTTGCCATCCATTGTTCCCAGCACTGGGCTCTTCTCCAGGGAGTCCTCATTCGGTGGCCAAAGTACTTGAGCTTCATCTTCAGGATCTGGCCTTCTAAAGAGCAGTCAGGGTTGATCTCCTCTAGGACTGGCCGGTTTGATCGCCATGCGGTCCAAGGGACTTGCAGGAGTCTCCTCCAGCACCACCATTCAAAGGCCTCAATCCTTCGTCGCGCAGCCTTCCTTATGGTCCACCTTTCACAGCAATGCATTGCAACTGGGAACACCGTGGCCTTGACACTGTGCGCTTTTGTCGGCAGAGTGATGCCTCCGCTTTTCAGTCCGCTGTCTAGACTTGCCACAGCTTTCCTGCCCGGGAGCAAGCGTCGTTTAATTCCTCGGCTGCAGTCCCCGTCTGCCTGCCATCTTCCTTGATCAAGGGCTCCGGTGCACCGGGAAGCATCGCTCCCGGGCGGGGCTCGGAACGCCGGCCGGGCACCGCTGCCGCCGCCCTCCCGGGGCCAGGAGGCCGGCCCTGGCGCGCTCGACGGGCGCTGCAGGGCTTCCTCCGCCCTGGCCGGGACCCCTTCCCGCCCGGAGCGGTAGAAGCGCGTGGCCGCGGGCGGGCGGAGCGCGAAGAGCCACGCAGTAAGAAAGGGGCGGGCCGCAGAGGGGCGGGCCAATGGGGCCCGCTGGAGAAACCACGGGTCGGCCCTATCAGAAAGCTGCCTGGGCGTGGGTGTGAGAGCCCGGGCCAATGGGGCACGCGCGGAGCCGAAGGGGTGGTCCCTTCCACCGCTTTCCCAATAAGACCCAGCGATACGGAGAGGCGGAGTTCGTCGGCAGCCCAGCCAACCGAAAGACTAAAAGCTCGGGAGAGACGAAGGGTGGGCTAACGAACAAAGGCGGCCAATGAGGAGGGATCACCTCGTGCGGGGCGGGCCTTGTTGCTGTTTTCGCCTTTCCGCGGGCAAATCAGGCCGCGCCGGGGGCGGCAACGTGCCTTCGGTGGCCAATCCGCGGCGCCCGCTGGGGGCAGTGGGTTGGGCTGCGGTCGGCGGGGAGGGCTTGGTTGCGTCGAGTCTGTCAGGCTGAGGTGGGGTAAACACACTCGCGCGGCGGCCGCTGGAGGAGGAGGCGGCGGCGGCGGCGGCGGCTGTGGCTGTTGTGGCGGCGGCCGTGCGGCGCGGCGAAGCGAGGCTCCGGGCCAGGGTCGAAGCGGCCGGCGGGCCTGACGCAGGCGGAGCGGGCAAAATGGCGGCTGCCGCCCAGGTGTGCGAGAACATCCAGATGCTGCTGGAGGCGGCCGAGTTCCTGGAGCGCCGGGAGCGAGGTAGGCCGCCCGCCCGCCCGGTGCCCGCGGCTCCGCGGGCGCCTCTGCCGGGGCGCAGCGCCCGGCCCCGCCACCTCTCGGCCGCCCTCGCGTCGCCGGCCGCCGGAGTGCGGACGTGGCTCGCCTCGTCCGGTCCCTCCTCGGCCCCGGTGCGCACGCCCGGCCCGGCCCTGCCCGCGGCCGGTTCCCGAAAGCCGAGGGCTGCCGAGGACACAGGCCCCGCAAAGCCCGGCGCGCGAGTGGCCGCGCCGCCGCGCCTCTCTCTCCGGCTCGCTCGGCCTGCTGCTCCCCGCGAGGCCCGGGCCCGCCCGGCCTCCCCTGCCGTGAAAGAGCCTCGCCGCGCGGCTTTTGTTCTCCGCCCGCGGCCCGGGCGAGCGGCAGCGGGGTCCCCGCGCCTGGGAGGCGGGGGTGGCGCTGCCGCTCGCCCCGGAGCAGCCCCCGAGCGGCGCGTCCTCCGCCTGTCCGCCGAGGCACGGCCGGCCAGCGATTCGCCGGAGCATCGCTGCATCATCCGCTTTCCCCCACCGGTTCGGGGGCTCACCGGCCCCGTAGGAGTCTCCCGCGCTGGGCGAGGGTGTCTTGCCCCCGGCGTGAGACCCTGTTCGTCCAGCGACGGCATGAATCGGAGCGCCCCGGATCTCGAAGCACCCCGCCCGCACGCTTTTGGTAATCCTCGTGGAAGCCTTGCGGGAAAGTGCGGAGCGTATTGCCGTGTTCCACATGAGGCCGCTGAAACAAAGAGGATGTGGACTTGCCTGAGGCAGCGCAGCTGAAAGGCGGTTTGGAAGTGGGGCTTGCTCAGGACCTGTAAAATGATCCCGCCGGTAGAAATGTTTAGGAGAGCCTGCCTTGTCTCTCTGGGTCACATCATTCAGCTACCTCTCCCAATGCATTTATGGCAGATTTATTTTTTTGCAAGGTTTGATAATAGAATGAATGGTATTTTTTTTCCCTAGAAGCCGAGCATGGCTATGCTTCCATGCTACCTTACAGCATCAAGGATAGAGATGTCCTAAAACGAAGAAACAAGTCCAAGAAAAACAGCAGTAGTAGCAGGTAATAGAACACAGGACGCTGTGCCTCTGTTGCCCTGCTTCTGCGGGGTCAGCCATGGAAAATGGCCATTTCTGGGGCGATTATAACAGTAGCCCCACCCTAAGCACACTGGTCTTCATTGACTGGTCAGTTGCTATGGCTCATTCTGTGGTGTCAGAATTCTCCTGCTCATTAGGTTCCTTGTACAATATAGTTTTGCTTTCATTTCTTGTCAGTTATACATTGTTCTTGTAAATGGTTATGGTTGAAATGTTAGAATTAACTATCTTATCAAAAATATTTTGGGAAAGCATTTTAATCCTTCTGATGATACTTGATTGAAGCTCTTTAAGCTTCAGTGTAAGGATTTTGAGGTGCATGTCTCAAAAAAGGCACCTGATCATTCCAAATACTCCCATTAATTTATTAGAAATGTGTCATAGCTATTATCAGCATACTTTAACACATACTTAGATTGCTGGAAGCTAGTTTTTAAAAGATATTTAGAGGAGATTGGCTTTAAAATGGGGTTTCGTTGCTTGTGCCTTATCTAAAGCCAAGAAAAACTGGAAGCACATTAAAGCTGTAGGTGTAAACATAGCTTTACCGAAGAGTAAATCTTCTTGACAAACTGGGATTTATTTTGGTGTAACCATGTGTGGGATCCTCTTGCACAAGATCCGCCAGCATGTGCGGGTCTGCTTTTTTGCAGAAGTTCTTTCTGCCTATTTCACAAAACAATTTGTTTTGAATAGATTGTTTGTATCACCCTTTCAAAACCAGCTTGCAGGCTGTATTCTGAGCATTTTATATCCTGCTTTTCTGCTGTAATGATGAAGGTGACTTTCAGGCTGTTAAAGCAGCAACAGACTTATGTAAACATCAAAGTAAAACTGAAAGTGATAGCAGATAAAATAACCTGAAGGTAAGATTCAGTATACTCATTCCCCAACTTGCCAGGCCCCGTAGTAGTTAAATAAAGTGCGTTGCTTTTTACAGCTCTTCTAGATCATTGCTGATCACTTTTCCTTTTACTTAAAGCAGGGTTGGACAAGTTTTTTTTTCCTGTCTCCTTTGTGGCTTATCTGTTGGCATAGTGAACGGGACCAGAGCCAAAAGTGGATGGGTCGCCTCTTCCCTCTTTCTGTCACTTGTTCTCTTTTTCTGCCGGCCCCTTTTCACATACCCACAGAGCAGACGACCAGGGAAAGAATAGATTTACTAAGGTTCTGAATTTGAAATTAGGTTGAGGGCTCCAGTTTGTTCATCCCAACTTAAAGTGTTCGATCTTCTTTACTCAAATTAATATGCTAATTTTTTGAATAGAGGTTTTTTTTTAATAGAATAAAGTTACTGAGAAATTGTAAACTGTCTGCCCATTCACGAATAAGAAATTCTAGTGACTTGTTTTGGTTCTGCCATGGTTCTCCATGAATACATTGCATCTACAGTGTATTGGAGACTCTGCTGATTTCACATAAAATAAAAAATGTGTAAGGACTAGGGTAAAAGTATTCTAGGAAATTGTTGGTTTAGGACACAGTCCAGCTCCACTGACTGAGGGGTGCTTAGGCACCTTTTTCTGTCTAAACATGCATAAGATTTTTGCCCCCAGTGTATGTTCTGGGAAGCTGTCAGATTTTGAAGAATCCTGATCTCGCTAGATTCACATTGTGCTTATGTGTGTATTACTTGCAAAGCAGGTGATTACAAAACATTCAGATTATTTTGCCTCATCTTCAGATAAAAGAAAAGATGTATCCAGATCCAAATGCTTCTGTAGTACCTGATATGAGGAATCGCAGATCTGGGGTTGTGCAGGAACTGTGGTTCTTAACAGCTGCTTTGTAGCCAGCAGTTTCCTTGATTTTTTTCTAATGGTGAACAATTACTAGGTCCTGTATTTGTAATCTTTATTGCAGCATGTTAATTTGGCGACTGCCAGTGAAAATGGTTAACTAATCTGTCTCTCTCCCTCTCCCCTCTCCCCCCTTAAGATCAACACACAATGAAATGGAGAAAAACAGGTGAGCTTTCAAAAAGTCATTGTAAATTATAATTAATCCCGTGTCCTTAAATTTCTGAGGGTCTTGCTGAAGTGAATTAAAGTGGTGGTTTTAGCTCAAGAGTTAGGTTTGGGGAAGCTGGTTTTTCTGGGTGGAGACTTCCAGTATGCAGAATTACACATGCTTGTATGTGGCAACGGCGGCTAAATGGAAAGCTTCATATTAATGCAACATCTAGTTTCTGTTGCAGGCTGGACCCAGTCCACAGGGTATCACTCATTGGTATGAGTTTTCTCCTGCCCAGAAAATGACGTTCTTCAGCCGTAGTTGGAATAGGTTTGACTATCAGCTCAAAGCCAAACCTGGATAACCAGCATGTGCTATGGAAATATGCACTCTGCTACTAAGGACTGTCTAGGGAATGAAGGCCCCAGAGTTTCTGAGGGAAAATTTAGCACGGTGTATAAGAATACTAGGATTGCACCTCAACAGTTTTACTCCTTGGTCTTCAGGAGGAGGTTAATATCCAGGTGCTGTTTGCTTAGTTCATTCCAACCACACGTCCCAGTAAGTTTTGTACTAATGCCACGATGCTGCAGGGGGTCTTTATTTTCCTGCTGGCATACTGCACTTCAACAGGCTTGCATCCCAGGGAGTAGTTCACAGTTTGCCCATTGTCATTCCCTTTGAGTACATTTCTCTGACTATGAAAAGAATGTGGGGGG
Source organism: Varanus komodoensis (assembly GCF_004798865.1). NCBI lineage: Eukaryota > Metazoa > Chordata > Lepidosauria > Squamata > Varanidae > Varanus > Varanus komodoensis. The sequence goes on along the minus strand of NW_025336576.1, from coordinate 1,243,871 downwards.
TATTGATTCATAACAGCTTTAATTTGTCCAAGGTAGCCCATTGGACCTGGCCAGGGTAAGGGTTAGCTTGACTATTTTAACTCCAGTTTGACATTCCTGTGTGTAATTTCTCCTCTTGATTGGGTTGGCACAGAGACAGAGCAACTGGGAGACTGCTGTTGGGTTTTAACTAGGTTTATGCTGGTCCGTTTTCAGGAAGCATCCAAAGTGTTTACTGAGGGCTGCTGTGCTGGATGGAATACCTGGGTTGTGGGTATTTATCATGGGTTTATCACACCATGGGTATAAATGCTTGCATTTCTGTTGACATTGCTTGAGGCTGGAATGTAAGATTAATGTAGATCTTTATGGAGAGATGGCCCTTGGCTTGACCTGTTCTGAGGCTTTTTAATAGTCTTGTTAAACACTGAGGAGTTGGCAGGATATATTTTGTAGAGATCAGGACTTAATTTTGGGATATTGCAGGTTATGAGAATATAGAGCTACTTCAGTTCATAGGAGCTAAAGTAAACAGTGGCTACTAATCTTGATGGCCATATCCCACTATTGGAGGTCGTGTGCTTTTGAATGCTGTATTCTGGGGCACATGAGTGTGAAGGTGCTGTTACTTTCAAGTCCTTCTCATAGGTTTCCCATAGGCTGGCTGGCTGGCTGGGGTGGACAGGCCTTTAGTCTGATCCCCTACATCTGTCTATTTCTTCTTTTCCCTTTATTTCTTTAAAGTGTCCTGTAGGCATCAGTATGATCTTTCTGCAGTTAATTTTGCTCTTAATATTTTCCTATAGTCCAGCAAATAGATACACTTCTGGTTGTACTCCATTTCACATTCATGTTCAATATCAAAGTTTGCCTGTGTTTGAAATCTGACAATGCTATTGTAGAGTTCGTTAGTTGTTGTTTTTTTAAACTTAGATTGCAAGTTTTAATTGTGCAACTAAGGTAACCAGTCAGTTATAGCAGATTTTAATTGATGCAGCCAGGGATTTCAAATAGTGAATGAGCTTGTCAGCCAGTTATTATTTCTCTTAGCTAGCAGGAATGTATTAAAAGTGCCTCTGGACACAGGCAGAATGCTGCTTACAGAGGAAATGCAGCCTGCACACCTTCCTCCAAATTAAAAGTATTTACAGGACAGATGATACATGGTCACAAACCAGAACCCTGCCCTCACTTTTTTGGTTTATTTCTTTAAATGTGTAAGCAAGTTTGTTTTATGCAGCTAAAGAACCATCTCCATTACCAGCCCACCCTTCAGTCTTGATAGTTTCTGCTTCCTGGCCATCACAAAATAATTTCTTCACGTGATGCCCAACTTTCTTTTCCTGTTAGATAGCTCTCTCTTTTGCACTCTACCGAGGGCTTTACATTCATTCCAGTACAGACCTGTTTTCACTACCTGGATGAAAAAGGCCTGCAAACATTCTTCTTTTCACCGTGGTCCACTCCAGGTTTTTCTGCCAATCTCTCTCTTTTATCATAGAAACAGCGCGAGTCTGGGCCATCTAGTCTGACCCCAGGCTCCAGCAGGCTCCGCTCACAACATGCCCACCATGTGCATGTCCAGCCCATCTTTGAACACCCACACTGATGGGGCCTCACCCACCTCCCAGGGAAGCCCATTCCACATCCTCGGGGTCCTGACTGTCAGGAAGTGCTTCCTGGCATCCAAACGAAACCTTGGCTCCCTGAGCTTTGCTCTGTTGGAGCGCATCCTGCCCTCCTCCACAGGGGAGAACAGGTCTCTGCCCCCCTCCGTGTGACACTCCCTCACATCCCTGTATGTCGCCAACAGATCCCCTCCGAGTCTCCTCTTCTCTAGGCTGAAGAGACCCAGTTCCCTCAGTCTAGCCTCATATGGCATCCCCTGCAAACCGGCCACCAACCTTGTGGCCCTACGCTGCACTGACTCCAACCTGGCTATATCAGTGCTTTACTTCACAAGTGTTCTTCAACAGCACCTTCATTTGCTTTTAATTAGCCTCAGGCAAGCTGGGGGTTGGCTTGAGATGGGATAAAACTTCTTTTTGAGACAAGAGCAGTGCTGAAGTGGAAGATCCGGAGTGGGGGAGCTTTAAAAGGCACATGCAGGAGTAATTAGTAGCATGGCAAAATGTGCAGCAAGTTCCCCCTCCGTTTTTCAAACTGGGCACAACACCAGTACAGATACAGGCAGGGGCTTGGGTGGCAGGTGGACAGTGCCCAGTAGGGGAAACACCATTTCTTAAAGGGCTGATAGTCGGACTTTCCTTCCTAGTGGTGATTCCCAGGCTTAAATTCATTGTTTCTGTGGTGACTGGCAACCTGTTTGTGGTCACCTGCATGTTGTTGTAGGTTAAAGGCAAACTTGTCACATTTTTCCAGGTTGTATTTACTTCTAGTGTGTTCCTTGCATAAAGAATAAAACAACGTATTTAATGCTGGATCTTCTTGCTAGCAATACGGGGTAACTTTTGTTGAATTGTCATTTAGCATATCGATATCTCAAGGACATGGCAAAGTTTTATTAACTAGCCAATTATTTAAATGCAATTTAGTTTAACCAGCCATGATAAAACTAAATGGAAATGAGGCTTAAATGTGATATTAAAGTTAACTTTAGGATATACCTGCAAATTCCTATCTGTTCTGATTTAAAATATTGCTAGTAAACCTGGTGCTTGAAACTGACATGAAAGGAATCACTCTCCGTGGAGAAGGCCACTGTTCCATGGTGAAGTTTTTGCCTACACAAGGTCCCCAGTTCAGTCCCTCACACCCCTAGTTAAGAGGGTCTCCAGGAGCAGGGCTGGGAAGGAATCTGGGTCTGAAATCTTACAGAGCAGCTTCTGGCCAGAAGGGACAGAAGAAGTCTAGGTGGACCAATGGTCTGTCTTGAACATGGCAGTGTTTTGCAGTAGTGCCTACAGGAAATTACAGCAGCTGACAAAGAGAGGATTACCGCCACTTTGGCTTGAGGTTCTGAGTGCCAGCAGCTTTTCCTTAAGAAAGACTTAAGGACCTTTGAAACTGGGGGGACATTTCTCAAAGCTGGGAAGCCATCGATGCTCAGGCAGCAGAGTCATCTGGGCTGGGTTTAGCACCTGGGCCTGAGGTGCTGTGCCCTACTATGGCTGAAAGGCTGGAGCTTCCTCTGAAACAAACTTTGCTGCATGACTAGACAAGGTAGAGCTAATGCAGGATTTTAATTAAAATACGAGTGCATCCACTAGTATTTAATTATAGTAGCTTATGGCTTCTTTGTGCTCTTATTTTGAGATGAGACTTATAGCCTGATGGCATCTGTTATGCCAAACTGGATTTAGAACAGTTTGCATTTTCTGAATTGTTCATCTTTCAAAAATCACTGTAAACAAAATGGACCGAGACAGTTATGTAATTCTTTCCCATCTCATTTCCGAGCTTCGTATTGATCTGTTCCTTAGTAGTATAATTCAGCAATGTCCATGATAACTGTTTCCATTCTTGTTGATCTTGCAGTCTTAACATATATAAATCTTGATTAACAGACGTGCTCATCTGCGTTTGTGTCTGGAGAAGCTTAAAGGGCTGGTGCCCCTGGGACCAGAATCCAGTAGACATACAACACTGAGTTTACTAACGAAAGCTAAATTGCACATAAAGGTAAATAAAAAATGTGAAATATGCACTCTAAAATGTTGCCTTCAGATAGGTAACAGGAATATAATGGGCATTACAAGCTTGAGTTTCCCAAATAACATTTTTGATACGAATTGTGAAGATGAAGGAAGGACAAATCGTTGTTGTAATACTTGGATTTTTGTGCTGCCACATTGAAAGCATGCACGCTGGCATTAAAGCTTGGCAGGCACTTGAAGCCGATTGGGACAGGGAGGTGGCAACAATGATGCAAGCAGGCTTTGAGGAAGTCTTCATACTGCTTGGATAAAAGTATTTGACAGCTTTCAGAGGTGAAGCAAGCTGAGATAGCTGGTAGCATGGCTGCAGAATGGACAATATCTAAAGCTGTTTAGCTCCCCTTAAGTTTCAATATCCTGAAAAGCTCAGCTAATTTTTCAGTTTGACATGACACCCAAGGGCCAAATGTTGCCTCCTTTCTTCACCAGAAACTTGAAGACTATGACAGAAAAGCTGTACACCAAATAGATCAGTTGCAGCGAGAACAGCGGCACCTGAAAAGGCAGCTGGAGAAGCTGGGCATTGAGCGAATAAGAATGGACAGTATAGGGTCAACAGTTTCTTCTGAACGCTCAGATTCAGACAGAGGTAAGTCGTGGTGTTGCGCAGTTCCAGATATGAGGCACTCTTCTGGGAAGCAAGGCTGACCGATTTACCAAGTGACACTGCCTTTCTGTTTCAGAAGAAATTGATGTGGATGTGGAAAGCACAGACTATCTAACAGGTGACCTAGACTGGAGCAGCAGCAGCCCAAGTGATTCAGATGAAAGAGGAAGCTTGCAGAGCGTCTGCAGCGATGAGGGCTACTCAAGTGCTGGCATTAAGAGAATAAAGCTGCAGAAGAATCTTAAGGCCTGTCTCAGCCTATAAGGAGCCAGTAGCTTTTCTTCATCCATTGCTGTTTCCCTTGTTGGATCCTACTAGGTAGTATGTCGGACTGTCCCACGATTCTCTTGCACGTAAACTTCTTGTACCACCAACGTTACCAAAATCTGCTTGCCTCAGTCTGAAAACAGTGCGTAGGGTTGGGGGTTACAAGCTACTCTCTGGAGCACACGCCGGCTGGCATCCACTAGCTTCTCTTTTCCGTCAGTAAACTCATCTCTGTGAGACTGAACATTCCAAATTCCTAGCACCCAGACTGTGGTTGCAGTAACAGCAGCGTACACTTTTGCCTCTGCTGCAGTTGCTTCACATTCTAGAGAAACCCTATTTGCTTTGAGGTGGGAAAATGGGAGATCAGGCCCGCCTAGCCGCTGTTCCTCAAAGGTGGCTTCTGTCAAAGACATTCTGTTTTCCTGTCCTTTAGAAAAGCTGGAAATTGGCATTGACAGGCTTACAACACATTGTAAGTTTCTGTTCGGGAATTATGCAGTGGAACTTAGCAAAAACTGTTCAGAAGTTATTCTGGAGTTTCCCAAGTCCTTGCAATTGTGACATAGCCATCTCTGAGGCGTCCCTGCCAATGCAGAGTCACGGCTCCCTTTGGATTTAACATGCTGAGCTAGCCTTCTCAGTAGGTCCCATGGGGCTAGGTTTGCGGCAGGTGACCAGCAGATTAAAATGAAGTTTAGCAGAAAAATACTAGGAGTAGAATTGTGCTGGAGACTTTTAAGGGGGAAGGGGTTCTCACTTTTAGCTGATGGCCCCGCTAGGACGCCTTCACTCAAACACTTCTCTCTGCCTTTGTGTCAAAAGACCAAATATTTCTCCTGTGTGATCTTCATTATGATGTCTTTGCATTTACGGCTGCATTTAGCCTTTGTTCCTAGCAGCTTTTCTAGCTGCTAAGTCCTGCTTCTTGTCTCTGGGACAATTTTTCTACCTCAGAGAGATGAACAAAGCTGATCTCAATCCCTTTAGCACAAAAGAATTATGCCTCATTTATATGCTTGGTTCTAGTCCAATCTGTTTACTTAAAAATTCAGCAATAACTGAGTGACAAAGTTAGCAGTGCTAGCTTTGAGTTAATGACTGGGGAGACTGCATTGAAGTAAATCTGTGGTGCCCTCCTGGCAGTGGAGCACTGCCTTGCCCGTTTAAGTTTTTTTTGATAGCCTCAGAAAGTGACTTCTGTGGGGAATTTGGGTTTTTGACCGTCAGACTTTACTCTTTTTGCCCCCTTTTCACAGCCTCGGGTATTCCACATCAGCAGGATTCTTCACTTAAGCTGTACAGAGCACACGCAAATGTACATAACATGTGGTCTATAAATAGTATTTATTCGTTTTTATATATAAACTTAACGTAATATTCTTATGTTTTTGTGCTTTTATAGATGTTTAGAAAACTTTGTACGTCATGGTCTACCACGGAGATTTCCACAGAGATTTCTTTCTTTTTGTTTTGAGCCCTCTTGGCCAACTCCTCACCACGTTTAAGATGTCGCTTTTCCCATGCACAGTTGGCAGTCCCCCACTCTGAGAGGACACCCAAGAGCCAGTTGAGCAGCTTCAGGTCACTTCACTCTGAAAGGGCTACACAAATTACTTAGCTTCAAAATAGGGTTCACGCTTGCTTGCAGGCCATGGCCCGAGCTGCCAAAACCCATTAGGACGCTGTCAAAGTTGAAAACAAACAACACAAAATGATTTTTTTTCCAAGAAGCTTGACACTATCTCTAGATAAATCTTCTAGATGGGAAGTGGGGCTAGTGGATTGCTAAAGATCTCCAAAGCTATTTCCTTTGAGTGTGCTGTCCTTCAAAATAAAATGCAGCTGGATGTCCAGCAGTCTTGCACTGAACGCCTCCTTTTCAGAGGCCACCCTGCATTTGCGAGCTGGCTTTGAGTCCAAGCAGAAAAACGTTCAGAGAGTTCGCTCCCAACCTGTAAACTTTAAAGGAGTTGAGTAGCTGCACTTTTAGGTCCTTCGTTCCGACATGTTTTTGCCTGAGACCTTTGAGCTTCTATATTTGCTGATGAGTTGCATAAAACTATCTCACGTATTCAACTCTGTTGCCATCTTAAGGTTCAAAGTAACTTCAGATTTTGGGGGCATTTTGGTGGAGTACTTTAAATTACAAATTTGTGTACTTTCCTTTAGAAGTAATAAGTCTTAAGGATTCAATCTACTATGTTTTTAATTGATGTGCCTTTTATGAGTTAATTGTAAGTGGGCACAGTCCACTTCTGAGTTCTCCGGAGTATCACCTGTCTTCCCCTCCCCGCCCCCAGTCCCCAGAATATCTAAATGAACGGAAGTGGCAGGCCCATCTGTGGTTCTGTGTAGCTGCTTTCATTTTGGTGAACCTTAGGCAGGAGAAATTCTTGGTGAATTGTGCCCAGCTTCTTTTTTTAGTAAAATACTGTGGAATTTTGTTTTATTTTATTGTCCCTATTGTGAACCAGTAATTGATCTTTGCACTGTCTGGATGTGGTCCTTGGATGGTACAGATATAGTAAATTTTACAAGTAATGCACTAATATCAAAAACTAACCTAAAAAGGTTTGTAGTGTTTCAGAAAAATCTAGACAAATAACGTAAATTGTCCTGTGGGCTCCAGGGATACCTTCTAAAATCTTGGCTACGACTTGTCTTGGCAGCTCCAGACTTCTGTGGACCTCGCTGCTGCTCTCCAGCCGTCCTTCAAACAGCCGCCCCTACTTCAAGTGGGCCCAGCTGCGTACGTGGCCTGCAGGACTGCCTCTGTGGCTGTCGGCCACGCGTGCGGGAGGCGCAGTGCGAGGCCACACAAGCCTAGCCTTTCCGACCAGGTGTTTCCTGCCCTGCTGGAGCGGTGCGCGAGTGGCCATGGAGGCGCAGCCACATCACTCGGGTTCTGGGTAAAACCGGGCTGTGGGAGCGGGGCGTCCTGGTCCAGCCAGCCTTCCTCTTGAATTCACTGATCCACCAGCATTATTCAATAAACTTCAGAAAATTAATTTTGTAGATTGTTAAAAGGGAGCTGGGGTTGTTTCTGTACATGTGTTTACAGCTGGAAGTTGTGTGGGTGTTTAAATAGGTCACACTAAATGCTGTTGTACTTGGTAACTTCCTGTGCAGACAGTAAACCTGGGGTGCACTTGATTGAAAATGGAAATCCAAAATTTGTGCTCTTACTGATCAGAAGTTAATATGGGTGTCAGGGTGACAGTCTGAAGTATCCGGAAAAGTATTGTCTGTACCTGATGAACCTTTTTCCTGAGTGTTGAACACCCAGAACTTTTATTATGGTATTGTGTTTCATTTTGGTTTTTTTTTTTTTTTTTAATAAAGCAGAGCTTTCAAGGTGCTGAACTTTTTTCCAGGGTTGGTGTGAATACCTGTTGTTTTTTTTAAATTCAAATTCAGAGCACTTACTTGAGATGTCCAGTTAGGTGCCACAAACTTTTCCAGCAAGATTCCAGAGTTCTGGGCATTCGCAGGCTGCGTCCTGCCAACTGCCTCTTCAGCACTTTGTTCTCACACCAGGCACTTCCCTCCTCCTCCGGAAGCCCCCACGTGTCTTGGTGCTGCCCAGGATTCAGTACCGGCAGCGGAGCGCGCAGCCAGGAGAGGGCCCTGCGCTACTGGGGGGGGAGGGGAGGAGGAGGGGAGGCACAGCTGAGGGGGGAGGGTTCTTTTTTAAGTGCTCACGGCCTAACGAGGGTGTGCAGGCATCTGGCATAAAGTCTAGCAATATTCGGGGACTCCGTCCTCCTTTTACCCCCTTGGTAACATACGTCAGGTTTTGACACTTACTGTATCGGGACAAATTCTGCTTTCTGTACCTAGTTATGCATTTGCTGCCCTGATTCCCTGTATCGTGTTCTTCTTTTCCCGTGGCATCAATCTGCGAGATTTCTTTACTTTCCGTTAGCGCAAGTGGCCACTTTGCCTGTGGCATCTGAAGCTTCCTGAACAGCTGCGTGAAGGAGTTGTGCTTTGGTTTGGAGGGGAAGCTGCCCCAGATTACCGGGCCAATGAAATCTTTCCATGCTCCTGCGTCTGTGTAGCGGGACTTCCTTTAGCAAACCTGTTTGTGTAACATATTATGGTCCAGTTGAACATTGCGTAAGAGTCGGCTTGTCTCCGACTGTAACCCTTCAGTGGCTTGGGTATGCTTGCTGAAACGTAGCTGTTCCCTTCTTAGGTGCCCACAGACTTGCCCTGCCCGGAGGAGTTTGGCTTTATTTTTGCGCAGTCCTTTTGTATTAACCTAGGAACTTTCATCAAATAGGTGCTCTTAACAACACTTGCTGTTTTGAACTCTTGAGTTTAGTTTTGGAGTCTTCCAAATAAAAATGCAGCCTGAACAGGAGAGCAGCAAAAGGGGGGAAATAGAAATTCGGTTTCCAGATGTTCAGTTCCTAATGTAAATACCACATTATTGCGAATCCTGTGTCAAGACCATATAATGGTGCTTTTTATTACAGTTAGCACATGCATTTTTAGAAACTACATGTTTTAGACAACCTTGCTGTGTATATGTATACTTCTGTATTGTTCAACTGTTAGAAAATAAATTATTTCATTATTAAAGAGTGCTCCAGTGTTAGTGTTCCTGCCTGAAAAGAAGTTACTTATAAAACGTATTCAAGTTACATTAGATTTAATTCTGACTAGTTCAAGATCCAGTTTTCTGCTAGAGCAGAGTCCAGAACTTCAATAATAATTAGAATGGAAGATGATGATCACACTGCCTCCACGTCCCATTTTTTTCCTCTTGCGAGGGACCCCGGTCTGCTTGCACTGCCCTTCACTCCTTTGAATCCTCACAACAAACAATCCTGTGAGGTAGCCGGGCTGAGCAAGAGTACGTGGCCCCAGGCCACCCAGCTGAGGGGCACTACGGCCCAGGGCCCCAGCCAGAGCACTCAGACCACCTCCCCACCTTGGCTTTCTCACGTCCTGCTGCAGAAAGAAAATGGAGAGCCTGGCTGGGCAGCTTGTGGCTGTTCAGCTGTTTTGGACTACAGATCCCATCATCTCTTATGCTTGGCGGTACTGGATTGGGAATCCTGGCCCTCCTTTCTTGTCCCGTCCTGTCGGTACTTGGACAAACATGCTCTCTCTCTCTCTCTCTCTCTCTCTCTCTCTCTCCCCCTCTCCCTCCCTCCCTCCCTCTCTCTCTCTCTCTCTCTCTCATCATTAAAACACGAATGGGGCAGCCAAGTGAGAATTAGGTGGCAGAAGGTGCTTGTTGGGCTGGCCTCTGCCCTGGAGTGCGCTTTGACCAGGTGAACAAAGGGTTGAGGGCTCTAACTTTTCAAGGACGCTATTCCCCAACAATGGAAACGGAGACCTCCGAGCTGACAAGAAGTGTCCACAGCTGCCATGATGCGTAGCTGTTGACAGCTGCCTTCTCTCTGTGTTTGTGTAATCCCCGTTTATGTATTTATTATTAAACTTATATTCCACTATACTCACCCAAGGAGTTCTCTCCCTAAGACCAGTGGCCATTGCCGTATCTTTGCAGTGGTGAATTTTGTAGGTCAGCTTTCCCCAATCTGGTAATCGCCATATGTTTTGGACTGCAGTCTCAATCAGCCTTAGCAGTTATGGCCAAGGGGAGCTGAGGTCTGAACATCTGGAGGGCCACAGGTTGAAGAAAAACACCATAAATTAGCTATGTGCCATGGTACTTCTGGACACCCCACTGTTCAGCTTCACTGAATGATTCCCATGTCTGCCATACCAAGAAGGGGCAAGAAATTTTCTCCACAACATTTTGTTATAAGCCCCTAGCAAGTCCACTCAAGATTCCCTTTTTCTGCCCAAAAGAGCCTGAAATCACTCCCTATCTTCTCGCTCGCCTCTGCTTGCGCCGGTTGTCCCTTCCTGCGTCTTGCAAATCTCAAAACTAAAGTTACAAAGCCAGGTTTCTGGGCTATGAAGATTCTTTTTTTTTTTTTTTTTACTGCTGGACAGTATAAATCTTGCTGGTTACCAATGATGAGGGGTGGGAATGTTTCTACTGCCCCTGCTTTTTAAAAGTGCATTGCTTCATTGACTTAATTAGTAATACAATTAATAGACCAGGCAAATCTAAATCTAAATATTTTAAGGTAACTGTTCCTAGGAGCAGCATTGCCTCTTAACTGACTCGAAACACTCAAAAATGAGCACGCTCATGGGACCAGCTTACACCTTTTCATTTTGTGAAAATCTAAAGGAAATGTGTGCTGTTGAGTGCTGCCTTAAAGAAAGACGACAATGATAATTTCAAATAAAAGCATTTTTATTGTAATAGTTAAACACATTAACTGATATGACATGAACCTATGACTAAGAAGTAAGCACTGCTGTATTTCTTGGAGTTTTGAACTAGGAACCCGTGCAGGACTGCAGCCTGAGGGTGCTTTGGGATCATGATGTTAGCATTCCTGGGTTATTCCATATTTTCCTCATTAATGACATTTCCACAATAAGGAAGAGTAGGAAAACATGGGAGGGTTACCCGTGGAAGATCATGTGGTTTGCCACCCAGGTGGGTGAAATTCTGTGAATGAGACCAGGGCAGCAGTAAAAAAACCACCATTCTCGGGAAGCTCTCCAAATTTACCTGCCTGCCTTACTTCCTCACTGAATATTTCACTTCAAATGTTAACGCCTCTTCTGCTATTTCCCATCTCTCTTTTTAGATTGTAAGCCTTTTGGGGCAGAGGCCTGGCAAAGCTTTTCTTTGCAAAGTATGGGTGCTACAGTATGGATGTAATTTACTGTTAGTTTTTCTCTTTTATTTATACACCACTTTCTCCCTTGCAAGGGACCAAGGCTGCCTCTTCTCTGTGAACAACAGCCCTGTGAGGTGGGCTTGGCTGAGAGCGAGTGACTGGCCCAAGCTGCTCATGGGTGTCATGGCTGAGTGGAGACCAGAGGCTTGAGGACTAGCATTCGCACCACTGTGCCACACGGGCTTCATTGGCGGCCAAGAAACCTCAAGCTACTTTATACACCACGCAGAATTGTCATAGAAAAATCAGTTTTGTTTACTCAGTGTCAGTCCGAGGAATACGATAAATCAGATCTCAGAGGATTCCAGAGGCGCAGAAACTTCCAGAACACGCACGGCCGTGGTGCAGTCCAGTGGGCCCCGTGGGTAACGCAGCTGCGCCGGGCTCGCTGGCAGACAGGCGAGCGGCCCTTGGGACGTGCCCAGGGAACGCTGGTCGGCGTCCAGAAGGTGCCCTGCGGGGAGTCAGGTGCCGGCGCACGAAGGCAGGGCAAACGGCCTGCTCTGCTGAGCCAGTCAGCGCAAGAGCCGAGAGGAGCCGCCCGGCCTCGTGCTGTGGGGCGCCGGGACAGAGGTGCGGGATCCTTGGGGCAGGGTGCCCCGAGAACGTGGGAAAGGCTGCCCGGTGATGGCGGCAGGCGGGGAGAAATCTAGATGGGGGCTCAGCCTAGCTCTTTGGTGCTGATCAGAGCACCGAGCCGGAGGGAAGGTAGCTGCGGGCGCAGAGCAAGGACAGGCGGTGGAGGCCCTGGCATCCGTCAGCTGCCCATGGACGTCAGGCGTTGATGCCACTTGAAAGAGAACTCCGTGTCGTGAGAAACGGGAGCTTCTCCATCAGCCAAAACCCCAGGAAGAGGCGGCTGCATCAGTTGCTGATTCACTGCTCTGGCCTCCGCTCCCTTCAAGAGGGCTTAGCTGCACCTGGGCGGGTGGCCAAGTGTTGGCCTGGTGCAGGAGGACTGTTCCCATGGCCCTGCCTGCATAACTCAGGTGCTTGGGGGGCAGGGGAGTCTGCAGCCAGATCTGCCCACGGAGCAGGAGGGCTGCTTTGTATCCCCTCGGAAACAGGCTGGGCTCCTCCAGGAGCAAGTCGTCCTCCCCCGGCATCCTCTTAAAGAATGGAAAGAGAGCCATGGGGATCTGAGAGTGAATGATGCGCCAGGGACATGTGGCACCCGCGGCCTTCGGCTGCTGCGCCAGGTCTGTGGCTTCATCCAGCCCGAGCCTCCACGGTGCTTGTTTGGGTCAGGGCGCCTCAGATGCTGGAGGTCTGGGTTCCCCCAGTCCTGCCACAGGAGCCCAGTGCCAAAGGCTGGCGCGTTCCTGGCTCTGGGGGCTGGGGGTTTAAATGTCGGAAAGCAGCCTCTGTCCAGTCCAGATAGTCAAAGGCCTCTGTGTGACCACTGCGCTGGCTTGCACTTCTGGCCAGTGCATGAGCGCCACAAATCACAGCACTTCCATCATGCCGACGGGGGTCCCGTGGCCGCTCCGTTCCAAGTGCTGTTCTGCGACTTGGACTCCTGCCTGCTCCGCCAGCTCCGGGCAGGCCTCCTGCTTTTCCTGCTGCGAACCGAAGGCACACGCAGGACGTGGCAAGGGGCCCGGCTGGGTCCTTGGCGGTTTGCATCATGAATCTTCCCCCCGGAGCACCTTCAGTCCACACATTCATCCGTTTTGGGTGGAGTCTGTCCCCTTAAAGGGCTTTTTGGGACTCCCTGCAACCTTAAGATCTGCGCCTCCGTGGCCTTTTGCCAACGCTCAGCACGCTGCAGGTGGTGCATCGCTTCAGTGGCACCAAGTCTGATGAAGGAGAGAGTGGGAATAAAGGGGCAGTTGGGTGCAAGATGTATTCGTCCCTCACGGATCGGCATTCAGTCCTCCCCAGTCCCAATTCTTTCTAAATGAACCAGAACGGAGAGGCGCAGTGAGAGGCCGCCTGGCCGAAGGCGCCAGGTTTGGGGTGTGGGGGCATTAGAAGAAGAAGGGAGAGGGACGCACTGCAGAAGCACCCTCCAGATGGGGCAAGCAGCTGCTCTCTCTCTGGTGGAGCTCGTCACCACGTTTTGGGAACTTGCTAACACGAGCCCCGCCACACACCTCGTCACCCGCCCGGCGATGCCGGCAAAGGCAGTTTGACTAATCTGGGTGAATCAGCTGCCTGTTGCATTGTGCAAGTTGCCATTTCTCTGCGGCTCCCCTGGACCGTGGGGACGGGGCAGATTGCCTTGGTCATCTTTACCAAGAAACCGCCATTTCTTCTTCACATGAGTCACAGCTGCTGAGTCTTGAGCTTTTTCTGTGATGCAGCCCTTTCCTTGAAAGGTGGTTTAGTTCGGGAATAACAGCTGTTGAGCCAGCCCTCGCACTGCAGTTGGCGGGCGGATCGAGCTGGACACGCAACCCAAGTGCTTCCGTGCACGAACCTCACAAGCGAGCTCGCACAGCCTCAGACCGTCTCTGCCTCCTAGTCCTGCTCTGACTGGCAGCAGCGGCCCTCCAGGGCAACTGGGAGGCTGCCCCATTTAAGACCTGTTTAACCTGGTGATGTTGGGCATGGAACTGGGCGCCTCCCAAAGGAAAGGCAGTCGTGGGGCATTCCTGGGACAGCAGTAGCTTCGGGGGTGCCAGTGGAGCTGCATGTGGTCCAGGGATTAGGCCCCATCACTGGCAAAGCACTTCACGCTGGACCCGGGGCGCACCTCCTCTTGCAGGGGGCGGTATTAGGCTCGTAGCCACCCTAAGCCACATGCCGTTTTCAGAACAATCACCCAGAAAGAAGGCAGAACCACAAGTGGTTCTTCCCTGCACTTTGTTTGGTTTTTGGTTTTGTTTTTTGGGTTTTTTTTGGGGGGGGGGTTGGTAAAGTTGTAAAGCCTGCTTTTGCACACAATCATCTGAAATTTGTCAGCTTCTGAAACTCTGCTTGCAAGATGCATCCAATTCTGCCAAAATTCAGAACTCCTGCTTAGCGTATCCCACTTTGTCGCCAAGCAGCTATTAGAACCCACATATCCCTGTCCCTTTTGGTACTGTCCATGGAGTCCCTTGGAGTACAAAGTGAAGCAGCGCACAGGCTGGCAGAATTCTGTCAAGAGAATACGATGGTCATAGCAAACACTCTTTTCCAGCAACCCAAGAGACGACTCTACACTTGGACATCACCAGACGGTCAACACAGAAATCAGACTGACAATGTGCTCTGCAACCAAAGATGGAGAAGCTCTATACAGTCAGTAACAACTTGACCAGGAGCTGACCGGGGCTCAGATCATGAGCTTCTGGTTGCAAAATTTAGGCTTAAATTGAAGAAAGTAGGGGAAAGCACTAGGCCACTCAGGTATGACCTAAATCATATCCCTGATGAATATACAGTAGAGGTGACAAATAGATTTAAGGAATTAGATCTGATAGATAGAGTGCCTGAAGAACTATGGACAGAGGTTCGCAACATTGTACAAGAGGCAGCAACTAAAACCATCCCAAAGAAAAAGAAATGCAAGAAAGCGAAATGGCTGTCTGAGGAAGCTTTACAAATAGCTGAGGAAAGAAGGGAAGCGAAAGGCAAGGGAGAAAGAGAAAGATACACCCAATTGAATGCAGAATTCCAGAGAATAGCTAGAAGAGATAAGGCCTTCTTCAATGAACAGTGCAAAGAAATAGAAGAAAACAATAGAATAGGGAGGACCAGAGATCTCTTCAAGAAAATTGGAGATAGGAAGGGAACATTTCATGCAAAGATGGGCAGGATAAAGGACCAAAATGGCAGGGACCCAACAGAGGCAGAAGAGATTAAGAAGAGGTGGCAAGATTACACAGAGGAACTATACAAGAAAGACCTTAACTTCCCTGATAACCATGATGAGGTGGTCACTGACCTCGAGCCAGATATCCTGGAATGTGAAGTCAAATGGGCCTTGGGAAGTCTGAGCAACAACAAAGCTAGTGGAGGCGACGGTATTCCAGCCGAGCTATTCAAAATCTTAAAAGATATGCAGTAAAAGTGCTACACTCAATATGCCAGCAAACTTGGAAAACTCGGCAGTGGCCACAGGATTGGAAAAGGTCAGTTTACATTCCGATCCCAAAGAAGGGCAATGCCAAAGAGTGTTCGAACTACCGCACCATTGCACTCATTTCACATGCTAGCCAAGTTATGCTCAAAATCCTACAAGCTAGGCTCCAGCAGTATGCGGACCGAGAACCACCAGAAGTACAGGCAGGATTTCAAAGAGGGAGAGGAACTAGAGATCAAATGGCCAACATACGCTGGATCATGGAGAAAGCTAGGGAGTTCCAGAAAAACATCTACTTCTGCTTCATTGACTATGCTAAAGCCTTTGATTGTGTGAATCACAACAAACTGTGGCAAGTTCTTAAAGAGATGGGAGTACCAGACCATCGTATTTGTATCTTGAGAAACCTGTATGCGGGTCAGGAAGCAACAGTAAGAACTGGGCACGGAACCACTGCTTGGTTCAAAATTGAGAAAGGAGTTTGGCAAGGCTGTATACTGTAGCCCTGCCTATTTAACTTACATGCAGAGCACATCACGAGAAAGGCGGGCCTAGATGAATCACCAGTTGGAATTCAGATTGCTGGGAGAAATATCAACAACCTCAGATATGCAGATGATACCACTCTCATGGCAGAAATAAAGAGGAACTAAAGAGCCTCTTGATGTGGGTGAAGGAGGAGAGCGCAAAAGTTGACTTGAAACTCAACATTAAGAAAACTAAGATCATGGCATCCGGTCCTCTCACTTCCTGGCAAATAGATGGGGAAGAAATGGAGGTAGTGACAGATTTTATTTTCCTGGGCTCCAAGATCACCACAGACGGGGACTGCAGCCAAGAATTAAAAGACGCTTGCTCCTGGGGAGGAAAGCTATGGCAAATCTAGACAGCATACTAAGAAGCAGAGACATCACCCTGTCAACAAAAGTGTGTATAGTCAAGGCTATGTTTTTCCCAGTTGCAATGTATGGCTTTGAAAGTTGGACCATAAGGAAGGCTGAGCGCCGAAGGATTGAGGCCTTTGAATGGTGGTGCTGGAGGAGACTCCTGTGAGTCCCTTGGACCGCAAGGCGATCAAACCGGTCAGTCCTAGAGGAGATCAGCCCTGACTGCTCTTTAGAAGGCCAGATCCTGAAGATGAAACTCAAGTACTTTGGCCACCGAATGAGAAGGAAGGACTCCCTGGAGAAGAGCCTGATGCTGGGAACAATGGATGGCGAACGGAGGAGGGGACAGCAGAGGATGAGGTGGCTGGATGGAGTCCCTGGGGCAGTGGGTGTGAGCTTGAGTGGACTCCGGGGATGGTGGATGGCAGGAAGGCCTGGAGGAGTGTTGTCCATGGGGTCGCGATGGGTCGGACGCAACTTCGCAACTAACAACAACAATCCCTGTCCCAGTCCAGCCCTCAAACCACTATATGGCACTGCCCTATTGACAGATTGTTTTAAAAGTATTTCGCACAGGCCTCAGCACACAATTGCCTGAAGCTGACAAGTGTCGTTCCATTACATTCTGCTTCCGTGTGTGTGAAGGCTGCCCAATTCTGCCAGAGCAAAAGGCTGCAGTTATTTGCCTGTTTCCGACGGTAGCCAGGGGTGCAAGTCTTCTGTAGTGAGTCTGGAGCTTCGGCCAGCTCAGATCAGACAACCTCTGGACAAGAGTGAGGACCACTGGACTCTTCCCCATCCCCAAATCAGGGTCCAAGCCAAATCGCGCAGGGCACACGCCTCCTTTCACACGCCCGGCTGCTCTCCACAAAACACTGCGGGAGAATTACACAGCGGTTTTGCAAGCTGCACGTCCGGCCCTGACGCTGACGTGAGTGCCAAGTTTCAGTTTCCTGGCATGATGTCGGGGGCCTTCCCCCCGCCCAGACCTCGCCCTCAGATGTGTGTAATTCGCAAAGTTTCAAGAAAGGCACGTGAAAATCCATGTGGCTTTCACAGGAGTGTCAGTCACCACCCAAAGGATACAAGATGGATGCAAAATTGCTGTCAGAAATATCCATTTTCCAGGACGCTCCCACTGACCTTCAGTCGGCCACTTTTGAACAAAGGAAGAGTTGGAATGCCACCTTTCAGGTCTGGTTTCCAGGTAACCTGGTAATTCTACACAGGTGCAAGTTGGCAGGGACTGGTGAGCAAGATGGAGAAAGACACTCTGCCCATGGTCAGAGGCAGTCTTTCCTCTGGCAAGCATCCAGGAGAACAATGATAGCAGCAGAACTCCAAGCTATTTCTATGCCATTCAATGAAAGGGGAGCTGTACGGACTTGCTCGGAGGGAGTGTGACTGCTTGCAAAGGCTCTCCAGAGGCGCCACAGTGCGAGGAAGCGGTCGGCGGCAGTTCTGAGCCGGGCGGGTGCTCTGACGCCTTCTCGCCGACGGTGCTCCGGCAGTGAGCCGCTCAGGTGCCGCTGCCCGGCAGCCATCGAGAGCCACCGCAGAGCTCGCTCACAGAGAAGCTCCGGTTCTCCTAACGCTGGAGGGGGAACCCGGCTGTCCGCAGGGGCCCGCTTTTTCTCTCACAGCTGCTCCCTGCCCCTGGCAGCTCCCTGCCCCGGTTTCCAGCCCCCCATGGCCGCCGGGGGCCCGTCTCCCATCGCCCACCTGCCCCCCCCCCCCGTGCCTCACGGCACTCATCGCTCGCCTGCAGGACCACCTCGGCCTCTGGCCCCATCATCCCTGGAGTTGTTCTGTGGCCGCAGCCCCTCCTTCAGAGCAGCACCAGCACGGCAGCCCCCCAGTGATGCCCCCTGCTGGGGCAACAAGCAGAGACCGAGCACCTGCATCTCTCTCTCTGGTTCGCTCGCTCCTTTCTCACTGGTCCCCAAGTTCTGGCAGAACGCAGTGTGGCCGGCCAGCGAGACGCAGGCCGCGTGGGCCCCGCCATGGCTCCACTGCGCACGGCCGCTGCTTCTTCCCGCCACCTCCTCCCTGGCGCCCCTGTGCTCACCCCACCCCCCACCCCGCGGCTGCGGCGCCTCCCTGGCTTCTGTGCCCCCTCAGCCGCCACCGCCCTGCGGAAATGCTCAGCTGCGCATCGCTGAGGAGGGAAGCCGCCCCACTGGGAGCCCTTCTTGCTTCCCGGCTCCTCGGCTGCCTCGGGGTGGCTGCTCCAAAGGGTCTGGGCGGGCTACCGCTCCAGGGGGCTCACGGCCACTCCAATGGGCCAGTTTCCCCCCTCCTGCTGGGCCGCCTTCTGGCCATGCAATCGTAGTGGCCAGAGGGCGGTGGGAGGCGGCTGGGGGCACCCCACGGGGAGGGCCGCGCCCACGGCAGGGCCGGACATGCTTCGCCAGAGCTTGGGCCTCGTGGCTCTGGGGCCCACGGCCACGCCTGGCCGCGTCGGAGGGCACCAGGCGGGGAAGGCCGCATCCCCCCCCCAGAGCAGCAAGGTCAGCCTTCCGGGGCAGGGCAGGGCAGGGAGGGGCCGGGCCGGGCCAGCGAGTTTGGCCAACGCGATCCAATCCGAAGGGAGACAAGACGCCAGCACGTCCTGGGTTTCCCCTCAGTTGCCTGCTTTGGGAGCAGCTCCCATGATGCACGAGGCCGCCTGAGTCACTAAGGTGTTTCCTCTCTGAAGGATAATGAGACATAAGTAGGGCTTTGGTTTCCTGCCTTTATTTATTTTTACATTCCAACCAACATCCCTCCAACCCGCCTGGCCGAGCCCCTGGCGATGACGCAGCCCGCGGGACGGTGCGCTCTGGGATCAGCTGGGCAGCACCCAACGGGGTGCGGACTCGGCAAAGAGCCGGTGCGGGTGCTATTTTTGCCAGCACGGAGGCTCCCAGCGGAGGCCGGGACATCGGCCAAGGAGCCCCAGAGCAGCTCTTGCAGGCCCTTGCACTTCATTCCTTGTCCCCTGGGACCGGGGATAGACTGGAACTGAACGTGGAGGCTTGATTGAACCCCTATACCAAGCATCTATGAATCACCTAATCGATACGCCATCACTAGTGCCGAGAAACAGGCAAATGTACAGAGAGCGGCTCCTCCCATAATGTGGCCGCTCCGTTGCCACATTTGAATTTGCAGAGCCAAGCAGCTCCCTGGTTTCGGCCAAGAGAAGAAGGGAAATGCCGGAAACACCGGCCCAGCAGATGGATAACTGCAGGGCCCCCCTTCCTGGCCCAGCGCCCCTTCCTTCCGAGTTCTCCCTGCAGCTTTTGCTCCAGTGCCGCCCCAGCCGCGCGGTCCCTTTCCTGCGAGCGCACAGCCGGGGGCGAGGGGGATCCCTGGGGCTTGACGGGGGCAGTGGGGGCACGAGGAGGTGCCAAGGGGCTGGGCGCTCTCTGCGGACTGGCCCGAGGCGTGTTGCCCGATCCAATGCGGCGGCGCCCCCCCCCCCCCGACACACACTATTCCCTGCAGGACAGGCTCCACCGGGATCAGCCTCCTCTGAGGGGGGCGGGGCGGGGCGGCATCCACCGCCGCCGGGTGCGCGCGCGCCCACAGGGCCCTTCGCTGGGGCTCCCGCTTCAGCTGCCCGCTGTCCAAACGCCCCTCCGCGCCCGCCTCGACCCGCAGCGCCCCTGCCCCTCTCGGCGGCGAGGCGATCCTCCGGGAGGCCCGGCTGCCCTCGGGGGATCGCCGCCCGCCAGGAGGAGCCGGGGCCTGGGCGGGCAGGTGGGGCCGGGGCACGGGGCGGCAGCCCACCCGCCTTTTCCCCCACGCACCTCCTGCCTCGGCCCTGGGCTCACCGCGGCCGCCTGGAGCTGCCCGGGCAGATCCGCCGCGAGATGCGAGCCGAGGCGAGTCTGGGCAGCCCCGCGCCTCGCTCCTTTTCCGGGCGGGGAGGGGAGCCCTCGGATGTCGGCCCCTCAGGTGTATCCTGGGGCTGCTGGTCAGATTTTGCTTACAGGAGACCCAGAGCGGCTCGGGGAAGGCAACCCAGATCTGCCCCCACCCCCACGTGGCCCTGCTTGCACGGCCTTCCCCATGCGGTGCCTTTCCGAGGGGGACTCCGAGCCCCATCATCCCCACCCAGCCTGCTGCATAGGGCTGCTGGCTGGTGATGGCAGGCACTGGGGAACAGTTTGCTTTAGCTTGCCAGGCCAGAAAGAGAGGCCACGGTTGACCCCTGCCCCGCAAAACCATGGAGCCCCCGCTAGCCCACCTCACAGGTTTTTTTGGGACTAATTGGGGGGCAAAATTATGCCGCCTGACCCGAGCTACTTGCGGGGCACCGAATGGGGCAGGAGTGCAGGAGTGCTGATGTTCCGGTGACTGAGCTGTGCAGGTCCCTCCGAGGTGCATCTGTATCAGCGCGCGCACGCAGCAGCCGCAGCAGGGCCGGGGCGGGACATGCGGGCCGAGCCAGGCTCTCCTCCGGAGCCGCCAGCACCAGCACCAGCACCAGCACCAGCACCAGCCGACTGCAAGGCGAGGCGAGGCGGAGGCCACCGGCCACGCTGGTCGCGGCCCAGGGAATCCCACAGGGATTCCTGATCTCAGAAGAGCCCCTGGAGGGGCTCATGTTTGCAGCAGTGAGGGGCGTGCTCGCCCCAGGGTCCCTCGCAGGCCCCTCGCAGTTGTTTGGCTTCATGGTGCACAGACCGCCCCCAACACAACAAATTAAGGATGGCTGCAGGCACTTTGGACACATTGCAAAGCCGCGCCGTGGATCAGGGACCACGGAGGGGGAGACCGGCTTCCCCAGTGCAGGAAAGGCCGATCCAGCCGGGAGGCCTCTGTCGGTGCTGTCGCTGGCACAGCTCTGGCACGCGGCATCGGCACGCACTGCATCCCACCCCCGTCATCTTCCCATCTGCCCCCACCCACCAGGTTGCGTTTTCGCTGCACGGCAGCACCCTCCCTCCTGCGCACAGCCTCCTGCCAGGGGGGCCCTCCACCACGGTATCTGTACGTACGCCACAGCTGTTTCAAGGCATCAGTCAGAGGGCGATGTGGCCCAGGGGGCCGACAGATGGGCGGACAAACGGCTGGATGGAATGTGGTCCCCCCCACGGCACACGCAGCAAAGCCAAGAGCCCTCCTGCCCCATGCCTGGGGAACATTCCTGGAACATGAAACACGAGGGCATCTTGCCCCCCCTCCCCATTTGGATGCTCCCTGCCAGGCATATGCAGAGCTGGCCATTCGGCCTGGCATGAGGCCACCATTCCAGCCAGCTAAGCTCACGGCACATCCTGCCCCTCCTCTGCACGAGGCGCTTGTGGTGTGGCTTGCCATGCCTTTCTGCAACCGAGCAGAGCGTTATCTGGCTATGGCAGCAGAAGCTGGAGTGAGATGCGGTGCATGCCGGCAGTTCCACATGCCACATCTTAATCCCACAACAATCCGGAAGCAGCAGCCATGGGCGTGTGGTGCAGTCAAAGACTCCGGCCGAGCAGCCCTCGGTCGCCGTGCCGCACGAGAGGATGGATGGAGCCGCTCCCTCGTGGCCCTGCCCGTGTTTTCCCCTCACAACCTCCCTCTTTTTTCTTTCCGGAAAAGACATGTGAGGAGCCAAAGGTGGCGCTGGGGCTGGCAGTGCCTGGAAGGACTCAAGGGAATGGTTTCCTGACGCGCAGGAACGGCACGTTATGAGCTCTTCGGCAAGCTTCTCCCCCCAGTTCAGCTCCCGTTGGGCCAGTGGGGGCACAACAGGAACGGGGGGGGTGCGGAGTTGGGGGCGCTCAAAGGCGGGCGGGCACGTTGCCTCAGAGCCCAGCGCGGGGAACTGCCTCCCAGGAGGCCAGGTGAGGGCAGAGGTGACGCCAGGACACACGTCCTCCTCGCAGGCCCTGGTTCGGGCAGGGCGCCCTGGGGCACCTGCGGTTTGTCCTTCGCCTGCGTTCCGAGCGCCGCAAGGCGAGGCAGCCGTGGGAGGGAGCCAGAACAGCTGCCGCTCCCGCAGGCACAGTGACCTGCACCCCGGAGCCCTCCCTATGCGTGGGACTACAATTCCCAGCACCCACTAAGCATTTTTCGGGCAGGGAGTGTGACACAGGTCCCCACAGCGGCTACTCGCGGGAGGCGCAGGGACAGGGAACATGGAGGCTCCGTGGGGCACACGAGGCAGCTTCGGGCCAGTGGAGCGGGACCGGCAATAGGGCTGGCAGTCGCTCTCTGCCCCCAGATCACCCTCCCACAGCCAGAGGAGGAGGACGACTGGACTGAGCGGGGCGTGACGGCTCCACCAGGGTCACCGATGGTCTTCAAAGGCACCCACTTCTAAACGAGTTTCAGAAATGGGGAGGCCCCCCGTCCTGCTTGCAGCCCCCCCCCCCCGAGGCTGGCTGCTGCGGAAAGGTGGATGCGGGAGCTCGGCCAGGCCCCATGCCCCCCCCCCCCCATTCCCCTGTGGCGCCCCTCCTGTGAGCAAGATGGCCAGTGGGGCGAGGAAGGTCAGAAGCGGCTTGGGACATCACGGCCGTTCCGAGAAACCGCTCAGGTCCGGCCCGAGACAGCCCTGCTTTCCTTCCTGCCCCCTGCCCATGCAGCGGGTTGCATCACGCTGGATGCGGGGGGTGGCGCAAGAGGCGGCATAACGCAACCCGTCTCCCAGGCCTGTTGCCGCCAGGAGCGGCACTGTTTACACACAAAGGTGTTTCTCCAGTCAGTGTGCCCCCCCCAGGCCGCCACCCCCGCAGGATTGAGTCACTCTCTGGGTGCCGCTTCTTGTTGTTTTGTTCTGGCTGCAACCTCGTCGGGAGGACCTTCTGTCCAGCAACCTCTTCCCCTTCCGAGGTGCCACTGGAGAAGAGACCCCTGCAGGCTGCCCCAGGCAGGTGCCCGCTGGCCCAGCTCCGAGGCCTCCCTGCTGCCGGGTGTGGGGAAAATTCAGATAAACCCTGGCAGAAAAGGGTTGCTTATATGTGCTTTTGTGTTAAAAATCAAAACTGCACCCCTTTTTCAGAAAGCACCCCAATTCCAAGCCAGGGTACTGTTGAGGGCTGCTGTTGCTTTGGGAAGACGGAATTCTTAGCTGGACTGAGGCTGCCGTGGGCTGACGCTCAGCAAGGAACGCCTGCGCACCCACCCGCTGCAGAAGGGCTGCGACAGCGGTGCCCGTGTGCTTCTGAAGGGACCGCAGAGGCCAGCACCCGGCCTGCGGAGTGTGGCTGTCAGACCAGGTTTCCTGAATGGCTCCTCCATCGGACACATTTGCATGTTTAAGCAGGATCCAAACTGCAAAGGGAGAGCCAGGGTGGCGTAGTGGTTAGAGCGCGGGACTGGGACTCGGGCGATCCGGGTTCGGGTCCCCGCTCGGCCATGGAGCCCACTGGGTGACTCTGGGCCAGTCACAGGCTCTCAGCCCAGCCTGCCTCGCAGGGTGGTTGTTGTGGGGACAAGATGGAGGAGGAGAATGAGGTAAGCTGCCTTGAGCCCTTGGTAGGAAAAAGGCAGGGTATAAATTGAAAATAAATAAATAAAGGGGTCTACTCAATTGACAGGTCAATAAGGCAATCAGGCATGCTTCCCGTGCTGCTGTCGCCAGCATGTCTGATCGGTTTAGAGCATCGTGTCGTGCCTAGAGGCACCCGGATGCTCTTGGACTAGGATGATCTGGAAACCTAACGCCCTGCATTGGCGTACGTGACTAGCAGGTTGTACAAGTGCCTGTCCGTGGGCTGTGATCTTGTGGCTGGCGGGGAGTCCAGTGCCCAGGAGCACCACGTCACGAGTAACTGCAGGGGGCCTGGGTGATCTTTCATCAAAGTGCTGCGGTCCAAGACGAAAGGGGTCTTTTCTGACTGAACGTGCTCATCCTTGCGGTGGCTGCCATCGGGGCTTTCCCGGCAACAGGACCGGGAAGGGGAAGAGGCTCGGGGCCAGGAGGAACAGGCTGGGATGGCCAGGACAGAGCAGTGGTCTGCGGGCTGCATCCTGGCCACCCTTTGGAATCCACCAAGCTGCAGTTCCCGATTCGGTTCACGCTCTCCCTGAATGTTCCCGGGGACCAAAGCAGCCTGGAGCCTTCCGGCTGAAGCCGGTTCCCAGCGAAAGGAGCAAACTCTTGCACCTGGCAGGTTGTGTCCGAGCCGGTTTCTGCAACCAGGCGGCCTGCTGGCACACAGACCAGCTTGGCTATCTGCAAGGTCTGTGAGGCCACTGCAAACAGCCAGTGGACGGCCTGCAAGATTTCGCTGGTCACCGCCCTCATTTAATTTCTGGGCAGGGCACAAGTTGGCTTGTTGCTCTGGAGCTGGCAACTAACTATTAAGGAGCCACGTGGTCAGGTGCCGTCCCAGCTGCAGGGTGGCCTGACGCAAAGGAGGGCTGCCGGCGCTGTGCCCCTCGGCACCGGCTGGGGCGAGCCGGGCGGCGCTTCTCAGACCCGGCTGGCCGCTGGATTTCGGTCTGCAGAGATGGCCTCTTCAGCAGACTGTTCTGCAGACTCCCTGCAGCCAAGTGCTAGAATGGCCTTCCTTCACCGCTGGAGCTGCCCTCTTGACTTACCGGCCCCGCTCCACCGCCTTCATGGAACAAAACCCAAGCAAGACGCTGCCTGGGTCACCTCCCACCCCGGGGACTCTCCAACAGAGCGCTCCCAGCGCTGGCACACACGGAAAGCGCCACCTGTGGCTGCCACACCTCAGCCTGTGACGTTTCCTGAAGTAAGGAAAGAGATGGCGGCACGGTGGAGAAGGATGGCGGGCTCCGGATGGCAGGCGGCAGCGCCTCGGCCTTCCACTAAATTCCTTGGAGGAGGTGGGGTAGCTGCATGGGAAGCGCTTGATCCAGATGCAGCTCCCATCCCAGGCACACACAGGAAAAGGTCCCAGCGCAAGGCCAAAGCCACGGGTAAGGGAAAGCCCTCTCACTTCGCTTTTGTCTCTCAGGGCACGGACACATTGGGAAGCGTGGCTGTAGGCCAACTTTAGCTGAGACGAAAAAGCCCGCAGTCGTGGGGCGATTTTTAGTTTGCACAGACAGCCCTGCTCCGGTTTGTGGCCCATCCATCTCCTCCGGGGGCTTGTCTTTTTTCTGCCTTTGGCTTTCCCCAGCATGGATGCCTTCCTGAATGAGTCCTGAGGTGTCTGAGCCCTGAAATACAACAGTTTTGTCTTTTTGCTTCCAGGGCAAATTCTGGACTCCCTTGTTTCTCTTTCTGTTGGCCCAGGACATTCACAAAGCTCTCCTCCAGCACCCTGTTTCAAGCACATCGGTCTTCTTGCCATCCAGCTTTCATACCCATCCACAGTGATCAGGAATACAAGCATGTGGAAGATCTTGGCCTTGGTCTCCAAAGAACCGACCTTCATGGTTGCCCTTCCGAGTCTCAGTCTTCTTCAAATTTCTTGGCTGCATTTTCCATTAGACTTGATGATTGAGCCAAGGTATGAAAATCTTTCACAGCTGTGATTTCTTCATTGCTGACCGTAAAGTTTTGCAATTCTTCTGCATGATTTTTGCTGCTGTAATATCCAGCTGCCATCCCGCTTTCTATCTGGGCCACTTTAAAGTGCACACAAACGAGCAGGATTTGGGCATCTTCTGGACCCTCTTGGAGACTTTCAGCGCCAGTCGGGCTTCTGCAGAGAAACCCGGCCATCGGGGGATGGCTGTGCCACTCGCTCGTCTTTTCCTGGCATCCCAGCCTCCCTGCCCGCGCAGGAGCCAGTGCTGGACTCCGAGGTGCCACAGCTCTGCTCCGGAGCGCCTTCCCGGTGGCCGCACAGTGAGCGCGCAGCCGGTCGGGCCTCCCGGGCGGGGGGGGGGCGTGCCCCGGGGCGCAGGCAGGCGCTGCAGACAAGCGGAGAGCCGCAGCACCCTGTGCCGTGGAGGAGCGCCCATCTCCATCGCGGGCTCTTGTTTTTGGCCCGCGGAATCCAGGGAGCACCATGGGGCGGGGGAGCTGGCGGGGGGGCCTGCCGCCAGGCGAAGCCTCAGCACGCAGCCTCTCCTGGGCGAGGGCTCCGGGGGCTTTCCGCCGAAAGGCCTGGCCACGCTGGGGAAACGCCGGAAGGCTTGCACGACATCCGCGAGCTCTCGGCCTGCAGCAGCTGCGCTCCCCTGCGCCTGGCTCCACACATCGCAGAGGTGCATGATGGGTGTGATACTCCGATTCCAGCATGGGATGCGTGCAGACCTCACCAAGGCAAGGACGGTCACCCATGAGAAGCTGTAATGCCAGGAGAAATGTCCCTTTCGTTTCAAGGAAAAGCTGGAAAATAAATGAGATGATGAAGGGAAGAAAGAGGGACCATCTTAAAAGGAAGAGAG
This sequence comes from Varanus komodoensis, assembly GCF_004798865.1. Classification (NCBI taxonomy): domain Eukaryota; kingdom Metazoa; phylum Chordata; class Lepidosauria; order Squamata; family Varanidae; genus Varanus; species Varanus komodoensis. Next base: position 1,217,367 of record NW_025336576.1, on the reverse strand, counting down.
AACCCTGTACTTTAAAGAGTTTAATTTAAAAAAGTAATTTTGCTATTCTAAATAAAAAATGCAAAACAAAACCCAGTCTCTCCCTCTGCGCGAACAGATACTGGGGCTATTAAGAGAAGCTCTTCAAATGGCATTTCAGCAGTGATCCTCCAGCTGCAATCAGTAGGAAGCAAGAAACTGGCAGGAAGTGCGAACAGGACGCATTAAATTAAAGTTACGAGAGAGCTGAAAAGCCTCCATAGCACCAGACCCATATTGTAAAGCCTATTGGGCCTATATAGAAACATGATGCAGCCCCCCCCCCCCCCGCAATCTCTGGCCACTGCTTCAGAGCTTAGCTATACGCCAAATAGGCTCATGGCCACTCACAAAAGCACCAGCTGGGGAGCATGGTTATTGGTTGTGCGTTCGGAAGCCAGTGGCAGTTAAAAAATGCGCAGCTGACCTTCTGGCCAGTTGCCTTGAAGCGCCTTTCTGCACTGCATCCCGGCCTCAGGCTGCAGGAAGCGAGGCGTGGACCTCGGGCAGAAGTTCCTGACGGTTACAGCAGGCAGCGGACCCCAAGACCTGGGGAGGTGGCGGGCTCTCAAACAGGAGGCTTTTGGGATGCAGCGGGACAGCCTGTGAGGGATGCTTCACCTTGGAGTCCTGCACTGAGCAGGGGCTGGACCTGGCAGCCCTCTGGCCCCTTCCAAAGCTATGGTGCTGCGATTCTACTCCAGGGTTTATTCCCAGATCCGTTCTATAGTCCCGTTTCCTTGGCGTCAGTCTGGCAGCTCCAAGCTGCTGCTGCATCGCATTCGGAAGCTCTCTAGTCATGATCCATGCGATGCCTCCCTGAATGGGACTATCTGCTGGAGGAATGGGAGATCCCGTGCCTTGCAGAAACGGAGCAGAGCACGGCCCAGAATTAAAAGACTCGGCCCATCGCCGGTACCCTCGGCCCATGAGCGAAATGCACAGCAGCAAGGGAAGTTTCCTCGGGTAACCAGCAGAGGGCGCCGCGCTCCAACGAGCGCCCCCGATCGGGCGGTTGAGAGGGATTCACTTCTTCCCCATGGCGGGGGCGGGGGGCCGGGATGGATCCTGGAGCCGGATCTTGGGAATCCGGGGGCCTGTGTGCCCCTTTCCGCCAGTTTGGGTGACCCCGAGACGTCGACGTCAGCGTTGATAGTGTGAAAGGATGATCTGAAACAAGGGAGTAAAGAGATCTGAAAGGGTAACAAAGAAAAGTACTTAGCCCAAAGGAGGGGAGGGGCCAAAATCAGGTAGCACAAGGTGTGGGGAAGCAGGCAGGTAGGCAGGAGGGCCAAATACTTCCTGATGGTTTATTGACAAGCCGGACAGAACAAGATGAGCCTCTTGCAGCGCACCGGGGCAGGGCTGGATTGGGAAGAAGGGCCGGTGCTGGGGCAGCGCGGAGCAGGTGGGCGGAAAGAGGGTAACCTCCGAGTACCCCATTAGCCAATTCGGGGAACGGAGGAGGGAACAGGCGGCCGGGCGCAGGGTTCAAAGGGCGGGGGGGGTGAACATGTGCTCAGGTGAACAGAAGGATGGGAAGGAAACCATTCTTTTCGGTTCCCTTCATTGCAATAAAGTTTTAAAAAGAACGCTCTGCAAGCCTGGAATATTTTTCTCTTCCGACGGAAAGGAAGGAGTGATTATAACAGCATTCAGTTTAGGTGGCGTCAGCAACGTCTCTCAAGGTGACTGATGCTCAGCCATGAAATAGCAGCAAATTTTGCAGACAAATGTTTAGCTTTTGGAGGCAGTGAAGACAACCCCCCCCCCACATCGCACATATGCGCGCACGTGCTCTCTCTCTCTCTCTCTCTCTCTCTCATTTGTGGGACAAACTGCTGTAAAGTCTTGAAAGGCTGGTAACCTCTGTTGGGAAAATTTGGGTAAATCCTGTCTGAAAAGCATTACTCCTGTGTGCCTTTGCATTGTGGGATCAAATCCTGTCTTCCTTCTCAAAACCAAGCTATCATGGTTTAAAATGACATTCATTCCCTGCTCCTTTCTCTCACCTTTAGCTGTAAGCTACAGCAGTCAGGCCATTTTAGCCCAAATATCCATTGTAAATAGTCATTGTTGGAATTTAGTTTACAATAATCTTTTGACAGCCCAGAGGGCTTCATGTGCCCTGATCATGCAGAATGTCTAGAGTCGAGATAAGGGTCTGAGCTTATCATTAATAGTGTCTAGTGGCTTGAATTTGCAAGTCTGAGCAGACCTGGAGATGGGTTCAAGTTCCTCAACTAAAGTGTCAATACTAATCTCATTGTTACAGTGTGATGGACTGACATTTCTTTATCTGTTCCGTATGTGATGACCTCAGAATCTCATTGGAATCTCTGCATTCTGTCATCAATTGCCCTGTACCTGTGTGCCTATAAATGCCCTGTAATGGTATTGAAGCTTTGCAGCGAGTTCATCTCTGCTGGGTCGGTAATGCATTATCGTGAGTCAACCGCGGGAACCTGGGATAGACAATAAAGACGCGGAGGTTCATAACAACTGATCTTTCCTACAACCCCGAGTTTTATTTCCTCATCTCAAATTGAGATTCCGGGATTCTGACACCTCCAATAGGGGATTCTAGTCATTTGTTGTGCCTGGGGGTGTATGTGCACATGTACTTGGGCGTTTCTATCCCGTTCGCTGGCATGGAGCTCTCGGAACGGTTTCAACCCTCTGCCAGAAGAACTGAGAGCGCATGGAAAGAGATTAAGCCAGTGGGATGATAGGAACTGTGGTCTGGGACCCCCGGACCACACCAGGTCGGAGGCGACTGGAGCAGTCCTTGGATTATTTTTTAATAATCATGATTATTTTTATGAAGTCCCTCTCTGAATTTGCACTCGAGCGTTTTTTCCCCCAGTGGAAAAGTACTTTGCCGTACCTTTAACAAGTGATTAAAAAATGAAGAGCCCCACACTGGCCTGCTGAAGGGAGGAACCCCGGCCTGCGTTTGGCTTGGTCCTGCCCACCAATGTGGATGCGCAAGCAGCACCGAGGCACTGAAAGGGGCACTGCAGCGCCCCAGGCTCGGGGGGGGGGGGGTCAGCTGCAGCTCGCGGGGGAAGAGCCCCCAATCCCGGGCAGTGCAGAAGTTGCCAGGCAACAAGCCCTTTAGCACACCTCTCAGCTGCTCGCGGTTTGCTGGAATCAGGGCAGGTGCATCGGCTTTCAGAAGTCCACATACTTGCAGCCATTAAAAAGAAAACACTGTTTTGTGTGCATCTGCTTAACCTTCCCAAAGCAGGAAAGAAACCTCGTCTGCGAGTGTCTGCTGCCCACAGGTAGCTTCGCCCTTCGCAACACTTTTCATGGGGAGAAAAACCAAGCGCGGGGCTTCTACGTGTTTCTGCCATGACCCACCCCCGCTCTGGGGCTCGGCTCCCCAGGATTTCCCAGGTGCGGCTGATGCCCACCCCACGGGCTCAGCTGCGTGGGCTCCCACCAGCCCCTTCGCTCAGCAGGCGGCACCCAGCGAAGGAGCCCTGCCTGCCTCTCCCTGCGTCCCCGCACAGCGCTGTGCTGAGGATTCGCACGGCTCAGTCCCCCGGTCCCCCGCTGCCGCCTACCGTGAACCCCGGCTCAGCCGCCTCTGCCCAGGGGAAGGCCCAGGCCCTGAGGTAGCCGCCAGCCACCTGGAAGACGCCCTCCACATGATCCACGGCAGTGTGGCAGGCAGAAGTGCCTCTCCGTCTCAGGCCGGCCGGCCCCGGGCCCCGAGCCGACCGCACAGCAGCTCTCCAGGAGACAAAGAGGAGCCACACCCGGTGGAGACGTGGAGTGAGTGAGGCCTGCGCTCTCTGGAGGCGCAGTACTCAGAAAAGCAAACTTTGCCATCCTGCCCCTCTGCCTTGCCATACACGCATCAGAAGATGCCTCCCGCCGTGGCTGGTGGTGAAGGCCAGATGACCCCACTCCTCCGTTAGAGGGCAACTGTCAAAGTGCAAGTGCTGCGTTTTAGCGGCTTGCCAGAGTGCCTCCCTAGCCCTGCACGTTCACACGTGCCACCTTTCTGTTTACTTAACTTGGCCAGCCTGTTCAAGGCAACTTGAATTTAGAAGGCCTGTCAAAGGTATTAATTAGAGTGAAATGTCCCTTTTCTTGATGGTGCTGTGACGTGTATCCAATCACCTTCCTATCCATATCAGAGCATCCAATCACCTTCCTGAGTACTGTATTCATTCCCCTTTTGTGTATTCTATACAACCCTATATTATTTGTATTGTGTTTATGTATTTTATGTAAGCCGTCCCGAGGCTATGCGATGGAACAGCATACAGAAGTTCTAAATAAATAAATAACCCTGATGGAAGTAGCGTTGGGGGTTCCTTCCTTGGGCACCCATGGATCCATGTGTTTAATTGTAAATAAACCTAATTGCCCTCGCAAGAAACTGACTATATGAGCCCTAATTGCGGGTCAGTGTGACAGCGCCACTCACAGATGAGGTGCTGTTGCTGAGCAAAAAGCACCCTTGAATCATGAAAAGCCTTCCGTGGCAGCGCTGCAAGGAACTCCGCCAGATCTGAGTCCCCTCCAAAGGGAGGAATCCTCATTTCGTGATGGGGGACAAGCTCTTATTCCTTTCTGTATGATATCAACCAGAAGCCCTGGCAGGGTGTAAAGCGGAGTTATTTTCACAGAAGCAGTGGGGTCATTAACAAATGGGGGGCTGGGGGGGGAGGTTGTGCTGCACTCAGCCTCAGGTGGGAAAGAAATGCTCCCTCCCTGACCCGTCTTCTCGCTTTCTGTGGCTCGCCGCACTTCATTGCCTCGCTCCTCCGCACCTGGGCTGCCCTCCCCTACACGCTGCCCTGCTGCCCTGAGCCACCCACTCTCGGGGGCAGCCTGGGGGGCAGCCGTGCGCATCACCGGAGGCCCGTGGCCTAGGCCTGGGCAGCTCGGGACAGAGGGGCACTCGAGCGGCTTGGCCAGCTCTCCTGCAGAAGGGGTGAGCCCGGGCCTGGCCCGGGAGGAAGCTCCGACGCGCTGAGCTGGGACGTCTCTCCCTCCTGCTCCTGGGGCGGGCACCTTCCCACCTTGGAAGTGGGAGAGGGGCGGCAGAGGAACTCGGCGGAGGAGAACCACAACCTGGTTGGGTCTTGGTCAGTCCCAACCCCCTGGCAAGGCGTGTGTTGGACACGTGTCCCTTGTGATCACACCTCCCCGGTTAGGCATTCAGCAAAGTGTGGAAAGAGCCCCTGGGCTCCCTCTCGGAAGGCACCCTCTTCAGCGCTTTCAGAGCCAGTCTCTGCGACAGCCAGTTTAATGTTGTTGTTGTTGTTGTTTTGCCCTGCATGTCCACTTCCTCTTCTCTTTAACATGGTCAGCTGTAAACCCCCCAACAGCTGGAGAGCTGCCTTCACACGGACCAGGTTCCTGGCCGAGGTTTTTGAGTGCTGTCGGAGGACGTGCATCCGGTTCCGTCTTCAGAAACAGCCTGACTGGGGCAGGTCCCAGGCAGGGGCCGCCTTTGTGGTGGCACCACAGTTCTCTCCCTGGGGAAACCCCACAAGCTCCCTTCCTTTCCCTTCTCAAATCATTGCTCAAAACCGGTTGAATCTGACCAAGCTTTGACTGGATCCTTTGTTTAATGCTGATATGAATATTTTGCTTCTGCAGTCGTAGGATTTGTTATTATCAGTATACATTCTGTATTTGTAAGCCATGTTGATCCTTGGTTCTGAAGCAGGATACGCATCATCAAAACCATGATCGCGATCATTGCCATTCTTAGAACAGAAGCTCGGTGGCCTTTCCACAGAAGAAAGGTGAATTCCTTCTGACACGAGGTGGGGACATGAGGTGTCAGAGAAGTGGGAAGACAGAAAACATGCAAAACCAGGCACGCCCCCACGTGCTGTCAGGCTGATGGCTCTGGACACCATCAAATGCAGGTGAGAAAGCAGCTGTGCTCAGCAGAGAGAACCAAACTGCCGCAAGGCAGGAGAACGACGAACTCGCCCAAGTCTGGAACAGGGCGCAGTTTCTGTGCTATCGAGGAACTGGCTACATCTTCCTGGGCCACCGGGTGACTTTTCCAACTCCCTCCTGAGCAGCAAAGGGGCAATTCAGCCCTCCTAGCCAAAGGGGGGCACAGTTCAAGCGCCCGGCTCCTGCAGACACGACTGGCACGTGCAAGCCAGGCAGGCAATGTGCTCCCGGCTTGCCTCTTGCTGACGGAGTCTCGTGTGCTAGACCTGTGTCGCATCACGGCCGGTGGCACGGGAGCAAAGACCCCAGAAGCGGCAGCCCTGTGCAGAGTCCAAAGCGCTGGCGGGCCGTGGAGGGCGCAGGAAAGACGTGACTCCGCCGCAGCCTCGCTGCCCACGCAGCTAATTGCTTGCTCAAGAGGGAGAGGCTGACCTCTTGGAACGCCGTCTGGTCCTCCCTGCAGCCCTCTGCAGTGCCTTCAGAAGCCGTTCTCACAGCTTCCCTTGCGTGGTCAGACTGGCCAGGCGGCCCTTGGAGCTCAGCACTGTCCACACGGACTGGCAGCAGCTGTTCTGCAGTTTGAGCTGGATTTTCCCCCTGCACAGCTGGAGCATGAACCGTTTGCCCACGGAGCAGGTTCTCCTCCGCCGAGTTCCTCTGCCGCCCCTCTCCCACTTCCAAGGTGGGAAGGTGCCCGCCCCAGGAGCAGGAGGGAGAGACGTCCCAGCTCAGCGCGTCGGAGCTTCCTCCCGGGCCAGACCCGGGCTCACCCCTTCTGCAGGAGAGCTGGCCAAGCCGCTCGAGTGCCCCTCTGTCCCGAGCTGCCCAGGCCTAGGCCACGGGCCTCCGGTGATGCGCACAGCTGCCCCCCAGGCTGCCCCCGAGAGGCTCAGGGCAGCAGGGCAGCGTGTAGGGGAGGGCAGCCCAGGTGCGGAGGAGCGAGGCAATGAAGTGCGGCGAGCCACAGAAAGCGAGAAGACGGGTCAGGGAGGGGGCATTTCTTTCCCACCTGAGGCTGAGTGCAGCACAACCCCCCCTCCCGCTATTTGTTAATGACCCCACTGCTCTCTCCGCCAGGCCGTGACTGGCCTCCGGATGGGCCGGGGCTGCAGTTTCCAGGAGCGCGAGGATGCTCTGTGAGTTCCGCGTGCCTTCCCACCAGCCCCGTGCGTGCCGTTCTTCGCGGTGCTCCAGAACCGCCTCCTCCCCTCTGCTCTTGGAAGGGCTGCGTGGAGCCAGAGCCGCTCCTTCCAAAGAGGCCTCCAAAGAGAAGGTGCTCCGGATGCTCCCATCTCAGGCAGCATCATGTCCTGCCTTTTCCTCCCTGATACCCTTTGTCTTGTCGAAGGAAAAAACGTGGGAGGAGGACTAGTGGAAGATGGTATCGGGGGTCTGGGCCTCTCGAAAATTCCCCAAAGGGGGCAGGGCAGCCACACGGAAAGGCCTTGCCGGGACGCCCCCCCCCCCCCCCCCCCCAGAGAGGAACACGCGGTCCTTCGATAACCTTGAAATTCCTTGCCCAGCCCCCACCCAGTAATGAACAGGTGGGGGGGCGCTGATGCAGCCGCACTCGAGCTCTCCCCTCCCCCTCCCCCCCCCAGGCTGCAGGTCCGTTCTTTCTAGAAGGGAGCATTGAT